>NW_028327177.1:24367922-24682565 GCF_987537825.1 Furipterus horrens | reverse complement strand
CCAGGTTTCATTAAATTCAAGACTAACACCCTCAGTCACTAGATAATACAATTTTATTGTAAGTGCTTAATTTTTCTAAAGCAAAATAACTACCACATCAATGCTTATGGCCAACTATTTTTATTTCAGTTACCCATTTTGCTAAATTTTCTTCTTTTCTATCACCATTGCACAGCCACACTGTGGGCTTTATTATTACAAAACCCTGCTTCAACACCTAGATCTTTAACTTTGTCCTCCCACCCAATTTCAATTGCTTTATCTGTCACCTCAGCCCCACTTGTCTCCAATCTTCTCGGGTACCAAGAATTCCCTTCCTTCAGGCATGGTATGCTTATCAAACAGTCTGAAACTCACTAGGCCAACCATGGCTATTTCTCAATTTCAACTGATATCTCTTCTGCTCATAGACAAAAACTGCCAAAGAGAGAGACCAAGTCACACAGGTTAGTGCAGATAGCCGAATCCAAAATTCTTTCCTTTGTGTTCAAGCCACCGTATACCAGGGATTCCTAGCATGGTGCATGGTTAAGTACCAGAGGGTTCTAGATTACACTGCCTGGGTTCAAATCCCAGCTCTATCGTTTTAAACCTGTGGCTTGGGCAAGTTTGTCAATTACTGTTAGCCTCATCTGTATTATGTGGAAAATAAAGTTACAGGGTTGTTCAGAGTAGTCAATAAGAAAATGCATAGTTCATTGCCTTGCTCCTAGTAAATGCTCAATGAATGTTCCATCATAAATTATTTGTGCATGCATCATAAACTCCATGGAAATTATATGTTTTTGCAGGTTTTCTCTGATGGATAATGTTCACTGGTTTTTCCTTCACAGAATGGCTTCTTATCTCCTGCAACTGTCAAAATATTAGTTCTTCTATGGGAAACCTTAAGATCTGATGGAACCTTTACAGATACAGACACATATGGCTATGAGCAATCTCTAATTTTCTTGAGAGTCTACCTCTGCTCATAGTTTGGAATTAAGATTTATTCCATTTTGTCTTTGGCTTTACGAGGGGGGATGGGTAAAAAAAAACAGTACAGGTTTCCCCTGCTAGGTAAGTGTTCTATGGACCCATCTGTAGGCATTGTTGTGAGTAGCTGTGTTCGGCTTCAGTGAATTTTTTTGAAGACTCTTTCAAAGCATTTGTCCATTTCATGATGGGTGATTTACAAGCACACCTACCCACACCACACTGAGTATTCAGCAGTTTTTGACCAAAAATGACACAACCCCCATGCCCCACCCTCCCTATTCACCTGATCTCAACCTTAACAACTTTTTTTGTTTCCCCAGGTGAAAAACGTTCTCCAAGGAAAATATTTCGCTGATGTGGAAGAGGTGAAACAAAAAATGGCAGAAGCACTAAAAAGACTCAAAATCAACATGTTTGAAAACTGTTCTGAGCAGTGGAAAAAAACGTTTGATAGGTGTATTGTATCAAATGGAGAGTACTTTGAAAGTGACAAGTTTAAACATGTAAGAATACACAAATACACAAATTTTTAATTAAAAATTTGTTTTTTTGGGGGGGGTTCCCCCTTGTATGATGTCTAGAATGATCTTTTATATGACTAAGTCTCAAGCCTACAATTAGACAGTAAGTTCCCCTAGGGCAAGAACTTTGTTTAGGTGCCTCTGCTGTATCCCCTACTGTGGTCTACAAATATGTCAAGTGAATAGGATGGAATTAACCTGTTTAAGATAAACCACTACTGCAGATCTAATTCTCAACCCAGAACTTAATATATAGTGGTAAGAGAACTGAAATGACAGAAAATAGCTTGCAAATAAAGTTATCAAAGGCCTTCTTTGAAACTATCTTTTCCTGATTTTAGTGTTTTCAAGTACTTTGTTAATTTCAATATACTTAATTTACTTAAGGCACTTAATTCAATAATTCTAAGTAAAAAACAGAAGAGTATTTGGATTCTAGCTACCTATTCCATCACGGGACGACCTTGTACCACACAATAAACGCCAAACAACAAATCTTCAAGGGAATTCTATCTCATATCTGCTGGAGACTACACCTTGCACTAAGCACTGGCACTTTCCTCCGCGGCGCTGCCAAACATGTGGCTGTCCTAAGATTTCAAACTACCTTCAACAGCGAATGCTTTGCGTGTGCTAAGGGCGAAGTTTAAATTGTTAACAATCCCTTTTTTATTTACAAATCAGGCTTTGAGTCCCACATTCTATACCAGTGAGAACTTTTCTGACTTTTATACCCACGCTCCCCATCCCTTACTCTTGGGTAACGCGGGTGACAGAGGCCAGATCCCTTTACGAGGCCCCCGGATCTTTACCAAGGCCCCCTTTTTCAAATCTAGTTCCAGGTGAGTCCGGACATAAGAGCAATCTTCAACACTTGCCTCTTAGTATGGAAGGAGCAGGGAAGACCAAGGCTTCCTTTAGCATCTTTACCACCAGTTCAGGGTGCCAGCAAGGAGAAAGAACCGAGGGTCAGCGCGGGCTCTTACCTGCAAAGCGTATCTTCACTAGGTCCAGCGGGTGCAGCGCGAAGTTGGACAGGACCCCGCCGCTCACACCCGCCACCAGGTTTTCATACTGGACGTGGCGGAATATTGTGCTCCACACCGACGACCCGGGCGCGGACTGGCTCTGGCCCGTCATTGGCTCGGAGCCTGCTGATGCCACGGCGCCTAGGGCCGAAGAGGTGGGACGAGATGCAGTGGCCGCCACCGTGGCGACGGTAGCCACCCTGAGGTAGAACTCCGGGGCGCTAACCAACTTCCGGGACCGGTGCGCGGACTGGGATGCACGAGGCCGGGAGACCCTGCTGCAAACAAGGCATGACAGGGCGCCAGCCGCAAGTCACACCGACACAGATCGCGAAGGGGGCGGGTCCCCTGCCTCCTCCGGGGCCCCGCCCAGCCTCGCCCACAGCTGTGACAGGCTGGGACTGAGGGACCTGGATGGGAGTGCGCAGGACCGCCCCTAACCAATCTTTGTCCGTGAAACTACGGGGCGCCGCGGGGTCCAGCCGAGGCTGCCGGTTTTCATTCTGTGGAGGTCACATGGCAGGAAGTAGTCTAGAAGAAGCGGAAGCAGCATGTGCCATGGGAGGGCGTGGTAACCGGAACCTGGAGGAAACACTAGTGGAGTTGGCGTGAGCTCGCAGCCAAGATGAAGGTGAAGATGCTGAGCCGGAACCCGGACAACTACGTCCGCGAAACGAAGTTGGATTTACAGAGAGGTGAGACCAGTTAGTCCAGAGCCCGCCAGCCTTGGGTCTGGCCTGGGCTTCCACGGAGAAAAGCTGGCGGGGAGACTGGTGCTTCCGTCTCGTTCTTTCACTGCTCCCTGTCTCCGAGGCAAACCTTACAGTCCAGGCCATGGCGGGACTGGGTAGCAGGTAACTTTCGTTGAAGTCCTTTTTAAAAGAACTTTAGTGGTTAGTGGGAAAGTTAGCCATGTGGAGACTGCTTCCGCTCCCCCTGCCCCTCTCTCAGTGTTCTCAGGTTCCTGTGGAAAAGTGCGACTTGAAAAAGCCAGACTCGTGGGTTGAAGAATTTAACAATTAAACTGGCTTCTTTAAACCTTTCTGATGCTCTAACTTCTGGCCATTGGACTACTTAAAATTACGTACGTCTGGATGTAGGAAGAGACAAAGGTGAAACCTAAAGCCATCAGTTTTATCAACAGTCTTGGAATTAGAAATGATTAAAATGAAATTAATGAGTTTTATTTATCCGTATTGGTCTGTGCCCTCATTAACATGCTGACTGCTTATGAATTAATCATATCATTGCTCATGATGTCTGACAAGGGACCAGCCATATGTGAACAGATTACTTTAAGTGAAGAAAATAACAAGTTTAAAGGCCATAAAGCAGAAATGAACTTGGGGGTCATGTCATCGGAGTTTGAGTAAGGAAGGGATGAATGATAGAAGATGAGGCTGGAACAATAGTTCGTTATTTTGATTGAGTAGTAGAGGTTATCAACATATACGCGAGATTGCTAAGTAAATAACTACTTACAAGATGTTTGCAGATTAAGCAACAGGACAATAATGTTTCTAATATACATTAGGTTGTGTCACTTGGATTTGACATCATTTCTATTTCTTGAACCTGGTCCCATCTTCCTCTCTAGTTTTGCTAGTCATTACTTTTCTCACGAGTAGCTTATATTTACCCTTGCCAATCTGAGTGCATTTTAGGCATTTTGTTAATGCAGGAATGAGTGTATGACTGGCTGGTCATAGAATCTCAATGTTATAAGGTGATTTGTTATATGAACGTGGTGTTAAGGGTCTTATTTTTTTATAACGACTTCCTATTTATTTATACTTTATGATGGAAGTGTTAATAGCAAAGTGGAAAAATAGAATTATTGGAGCTCTGTTAAACATAAAATAAGGAAGACGTTTGCTATCTTTCTTTATTATTTTATTCTTATTTAGCTGTTATTTCCTTGTACATTTTGTTCAGTGTTCAAATACTTATTTGAGTACTTTGATTCATTGACCTGGGGTGGACATCAGAGAATCTGTATTAACATTCCATTAACCAATGTATTCTGATACATTGGTTAACATTACAGATGTACGAGAAGAACTTACATAAATATATGCCATGTGTTTGTCAGCTGTGATATCCTTGGAGCTTGTGACATATAGCAGATACTCCATATATACTTACTGACTGCTTATTGTTGACTGAATGTATGAATTTAGAGATGGGTATGGTTGTAGTGATTTGAAACAATTTATAGAAGACATGAGATTTAAGCTGAATATTTTTAAAGCATATGTAGGGTTTAGATAGGTCAGGATGAAAGTTGGAGTACATTCTTGGTGGGAAGAAATGACTTCTACAAGTACTCAAGAGAGGGAAAGGTCAGGACAGTTTTAGGTGACGGTGAATAAACTGGTTTGACTGGAGCTGAATTTCATGTACATGATGCTGGAGAAGTAGGTTGGGACCACATGGCTAAAGACCAGAAAAGAGCCTGAAGTTAATTCCATTGGTCAGAGGTACCAAAAACGGATGTACTGGGCTCTTCATTGCAGAGTAGAAAGAAACAAATAATATTCCAATTTATATTTCTTATATTAAAAAATCTTTATTTAGATAATACTTGCATTGATACTGACATTCTCATTTCAGGAATATGTTAAGTAGTCATATGCTGTATGTGGTAATTCAGGTATCCCAAGAAAAGACTATAGAGGGTTAACAAAGGTGTGCTTGCTTCCTCCTTTAGAATATTACAGCATATTATTAGTTTACATTAATTGGGGGATTATATTATTTTAAATAACAGAATCTTTAGTTTGTAAAGTGATGGAGGCATGACAATTTTTTTTCTGCAGAGGTTCCTTGGTAACATATGGCAAAGTTCTTAGAAGAGTTGTGGAACATAATAATAATTTAAGTATTATAAAATTTACTGACTTTTCTGTGTCTGTGAATACTAGGTAGGAGTTTTTATTTTTTATTATTAAAAAACAGAAATAATCTGCTACTTCAATGTCCATTTTAGTGATGAGTAAGGGAGAGATTACTTTTCAAAAAATATATTTTGCTATGGAAGATCATTTTTAAAATGTACATTTAGAACTGTTTTCATTAAAAAATTTTGTCCTGAAAATGATGTCTTCTATAAAAAATTAATTTTTGACTACACATAAATATTAGTAAACAAAATAATCTACCTTGTTGAGTTTTTTTTAACTATTAAAATTATTAAAATGGCCCTGGCCGGTATGGCTCTGTGGGTTGAGCACTGACCTGTGAACCAAAAAGTTGCTGGTTTGATTCCCAGTCAGGGCACATGCCTGGGTTGCAGGCCAGGTCCCCAGTTGGGGGCGTGTGAGGCAACCACACATCATGTTTCTCATCCTCTCTTTCTCCCTCCCTTCTCCTCTCTCTAAAAATAAATAAATAAAATCTTTTAAAAATTTATTAAAATGCCAAATAGTTGTAGGAACAGCTAGAGATATCAGAGTAAATGGAAATTTTCTAGATGTATTTTAGAAAAAATACCTTTATAAAACTGGTGTATTGACTAAAATTAAATGTACTAAATAAACATATCCGACTATGGGTGTCTTCTCTTTGGATCTGCTTGTCTTCGGAAAGTGCAGGTAGTCCTCACTTTGCACAGTACCGTATTAACTCAACCATTCCCACTATGACATGCTCACAGTGACATGTCAAAGTCACATCTGTTACCAGAAAACTGCAAAATGAGGAATTGGTTATAGTATGTCTGTATTCCTAGTAACACAGGACCATGGATAAGCAAGTTCTGCTTGTATCTTTTGCAACTGCAGTAGCAATTAAAAACAAACATTGTAATTAAAACTTTGGAATAGTGTTAGATTGAGATTTTAAGAAACAGCATCTTTAATCACATGCTCTCACTAAATAAATTCTGTGTGTGTGTATGTGTGTGTGTGTGTATTTGAGCAACAGAGATCTGCTCAAAAATTTTATTAATGGGCACACCATCAGAAGAGTTTAAAGACTCTGGTAGGGAGCTTGGTAGGGAGCCTTTGAAAGTTTTTGAGCATGGGAGTGACATGCAGAAAGCTGTGTTTTAGAATGATTAATCTGGTGATTGTGTAAATTGCCACCAAATAGGGATGATATTACAATACTTCAAGTATAAAGTAATATGGGACAAAACTAAGTTTATGGAGGTAGAAAAAGAAAGGGAAGAGTGAATAAGGATTTCTGAGAGAGTATAAGTTGGGACTTTTTAAGTTTTGGCATTGGGGAATGTGGAATACATAAGGATGATTGATCTGTAAATTTGATTGAATGTTGGATATATTACTATTGATATAAGAAACTTATGAACTTGTAGAGAATTTTTGTAAGAATTTATTTGAACCAAACTGACAGTTGCTGGGAAGCAAGATTTCAAATGCTCAGAATAAACATTTTTGCACTTCCTTTTATACATTTGAAAAAGATTTTGTACTCTCTTGAGGGTAGAAAGCTGATTTCAAAGGTGTGTGAATCTGGATGCACAGAAACAATGGAAAGAGCTTGCTTAAGGCGAAGATAAACCTTTTACTAAAGAAATTTTATGCCTAGGCTGTAATTACCCACATGAACTGGCCTTTTAGGAATTTGTGATCAGATCACCCTGTGAGGCTGCTTTCTGGAGAACCTCTTTTTGTCCACAGGACCATTAACAGGGCGTCAGAAAGAAGAGACAGCAGGGTGGAGTCGTGGGTGAGAAGATAGGCTTACTTTTAGACATTGAGGATATTAACTGTGACAGCATATGAAGCAGCATAGCGTAATAGTTAAAGACATTTATTCTGGAGTCAGACTGTCCAGGTTTGAATCCTGACTCCATCACTTCATAGGCAAGTTATTGCTCTGTCCCTTAGTTTCCCCATCTATACAATGGGAAATAGTGGTAGAACCTAACCCATAAGGTGCTGTGGAGACTAAATGAGTTAATACAGTATTTTCCCCCTGGCTGGTGTGGCTCAGTGGATTGAGCACCAGCCTGCAAACCAGTTCAATTCCCAGTCAGGGCACATGTGGCTGGCGTTTCGGGCCAGGCCCCTGGTTGGGGGCCTGTGAAAGGCAACTTGATCGATGTTTCTCTCCTCCTCTTTCACTCTCCCTTCCCTTCTCTCTAAAAATAAATAAATAAAATCTTTAAAAAGTTATTTAAAAAATATATAAGGTATTTGCAACAGGGCCTGGCACATGGTAATCTCTTTCTAAAATAAGTAAACAAACATGGAAAGTGCTCAATAACTAGTAGGTATAATCATAATCACAACAGTGTTTACCTGTCACTACAGTGATTAGCGCTGGAGGTTAATAATATTCCTTGCCCCACTAGTTGTTTAGAATTTAGCTAGGCAAACATTTACCATGCACTTGTTTTGTGCCAGGTACTGTGCTAGGCATAGGAGTACAAGTGAAGAAGGTAGTAGAGGCCCTGCCTATGAACGCTTATAACCAGTGGAAAGGTATAATAGGACACATAGAAGGAAAAGCTGCCCTGACTGGTGTGGCTCAGTGGGGTAGGCATCCTCCCATAAATCATAGGGTTGCAGGTTCAATTCCCATTCAGAGCACATGCTTGGGTTGTGTGCTAGGTACCCGGATGGGGGCGTGTGAGGGGCAACCGATTGATGTTTCTTTCACATTAATGTTTCTCTCTCTCTTCCTTTCCCTCTCTCTAAAAATAAATAAGTAAAATAAATTTTAAAGGAAGAGTTGTATGTATGTATAACATCTATAATTATTTGCATAATATATGCATTCCATGATTTTTTGGCAGTTTTGGAAAGGTTTCTGGACAAAAGATCTTCTACTTTTGTATTCTTCACAATGTAGGTATAGAACAATGTCCCTGACAATGGTTTATTGAATAACAGATTGAATGATTAGCTAAAGAAGACCACAGGAAATATTAAATGTGAATTGTTTTTATTAAGAGGAGTCATTCTTATTTCAGTTCCAAGAAACTATGATCCAACCTTACATCCTTTTGAGGTCCCGCGAGAATATGTAAGAGCTCTAAATGCTACCAAACTGGAACGTGTATTTGCAAAACCATTCCTTGCTTCTCTGGATGGTCACCGAGATGGAGTCAATTGCTTGGCAAAGCATCCAAAGAGCCTGGCTACTGTCCTTTCTGGGGCATGTGATGGAGAGGCAAGTGTCATTCTAAATGTTGATACTTTAAACTAAAAATATATTACAAATGTTCTTTTTTTAGTTTTGGCTTACTGTGGGTTTTAATTGGTTTGATTTCATTTTTATATGTTCTGTTTTCTTTTAATTCTGAAGACTGAATTAGTAACTTCTGTTGTTTCTTTTCTAAACCCAAGAAATTGAAAATGTAATAGCTTAAGGCTTACTTTGATAGTAAATAATAAAACATGTTTATAATAAAGATTTAAGTGTGAGTTTTATTAATAACAGGATGTTAGTAATGATTCAACACTTATTTCCCACTCTGGCAAAGAAAGAGCTTTGAAACACTTTAAACTAGAATTAATAGAGTATTTAACAGACTGAATGTTCTCCTTGTTGGTATACTTATCCTTAATGATTGCATTATTTTAATCCAGAAGATTTTGTGTTTAGCTGTCTAGTAGAATGAATCATAGCTTTTTCAGTGCTGAATTCATTTTACTTGGAATGTAGTATTCCTGGGCCTGAATATTTTATATTTACAGTTTACTGAAGTTTTCTGGTATATTCTACCATAGGTTAGAATTTGGAACTTGACCAAACGAAACTGTATCCGTACAATACAAGCACATGAAGGTTTTGTACGAGGAATATGTACTCGTTTTTGTGGGAGTTCTTTTTTTACTGTAAGTATAACTCAATTAAGTTATTAACTCCTTTCAAAATGTATAAGATTGATCTAATTGAATCTTTTCTGAGTTTATTTATTCCTTCCAGGGCTCTTTTGGAGTTACACAATGCAAAATAACTTACTAAAACCTTAAAAAGTACCAGTTTTCTTTATGTAATCCAGCCTTCCCAATTCTTTGTATTTGATTTTTAAATAAATATTTACTTAATATAATAGTGAAACTAACATCCTATAGGATCCTGAGAAGTGGGATTAATACATGGGAGGCTAGAAAGACAATGTAGTTCATTCTGGAGGATTTTCAGTGCTAGGAATGAGTAAATTGTACCATGTCCGTTGTAAATCATTGAAGTAAACTGTTGTGTGTGTGGAGTGGGGGGAGGTAAGATATACCTAACATAAAGTTTGCCATTCTAACCATTTTTAAGTGTACATTGCAGTGGCATTCAGTACATTATATAGTGCAACCATCACCACTAGCCATTTCCAGAATATTTTCATTTTCCCAAACTAACTCTGTATTCCAATAAAAAACTCCCATCCCCCCAGACTTCAGCCCTTGATAAACACTGTCCCACTTTCTGTCTGTGTATTTGATTATTCTAGGTAGCTCATATTAAAGGAATCATATAATATTTGTCCTTCTGACTTAACTTAGCATAACGTCCTTAGGGTTCATCCATGTTTTAGAATGTGTCCGAATTTCTTTCCTTTTTAAGGCTGAATCATATTCCATTGTATGTATACAACACATTTTGTTTATCCATTCATCCATCAGTGGGCATTTGGTGGTTTCACCTTTTGGCTTTTGTGAATAATGCTGCCATCAACATTGGTGTACAAATGTCTGAGTTCATTGAAATTTTTTAACGGGAATGACAAAATCTAAGCTGTGCTTTGAAATGATTACTTTGACAGCAGTGAGTGATCAGCTTGGAGGCTGTTCTAATAATTTTGTTCAATAATGAGTCAACACTGGGTAGTAAAAACAGTGGAAATGAGTTTTTAGGTTTAGAAACATTTTGGCAGTTTGACAGGCTTGATAATTGTGGGATACCTAAGAAGATGTTGCTTTCTGTTACAGAAATGGGGAAGCCAGGAGTGTCAGAAACTAGAAGACAGTGAGAATGGGAAGGATGTGGTGTGAGGAGTTGGACTGCCTTGGGCTATTGAAGCAAAGATGTCTATGGGACCCTTGCAGATACAGATCTGGGGTGGAGGGGGGAAGTCAGAGTTAAACTTGGAAGCATCAGTACAGAAATAACAATTTTTTTTAACAAGGTGACTTTATTTTATTTTTATTTTATTTTATTTGTCTGTTTTTAGAGAGAGGGGAAAGGAAAAAGAGAAGTAGAGAAACATCAATGCGCGGTTGCCTCTCACATGCCCCCAACTGGGGACCTGGCGTGCAACCTAGTCATGTGCCCTGACTGGGAATCGAACCAGTGACGCTTGGTTCACAGGCTGACGCTCAATCCACTGAGCCACAGCAGCCAGCGAAATAACTATTGAAGCCATGGTATGGCATCACTGGCGAGAAAAGTAAGGTGGGAAATACAGAAATCAGATGTCAGGGAAATAGCCTTGAAGGAAGCCCACCTTTAAGAATGGGGAAACTCTGGGAATAGCCGGAGAACTAGAACCTGCGAATAAGCTTAATGTCCCAGAAGGAAGGGATAGTTGGTTTTGTGAACTGCTACAGAGGATGATGAGAATGAAGACTGAGAAGAATATTTTAGGAATGTAGACCTGCAAAAAATTGGAAGTTTAAGGTACTCTTCCAGTTACAACACTGTTAGAAGTTTGATGTATATCTTTTCAAATGTTTTGCCCTATATACACAGCCTTTTTTGTCTCCATACACACTAACCAACTTGTAAATCCTCCTTATTCTTTATTCAGGAGTGGTTTTTTAAAGAAAAGTTGAGTAGCACACTGGGTACAAAACCCATATAGCAAGGGAATAATGAAGGAAGGAGATGACTTCTGGGAAACCTGAGAGCAACCTTTAAATATTTGGAAGATTGCTCTGTGAAAGAGGAAAGGGACTTATTTGTTGTTTCATATAGGAGCATTAGGAATAGATGTTAATGTGAAAAGTAAGGAAAAACTTACTTGCTGTCAAAAACTAAAATAGGCTACATTGCAAAGCATTTAGTAGCTTTTCACTAGAGGGGCGGCGGACAAGTTTCATAACCCTGTATAGGTGTGTGTGTTACAGAAGGAAGTGGGGAGGGAGTTGGAGCAGACTGTGGCTACACTTCTTCTGGTTGATTATTATTCTGGATATATTGACTAGCTTAATATTCCAGCCAGAGGATTTGCTGTTTTTTAAGTGCTTAAAAATGAATAAAGGCTGAAAATGTTTTACATTCACTATTCATTTCTGCCTTTAGATATTTTTAAGTAATGTGTGCTTGGGTAGAGATGAGGTGCACACATAAACTACTTATGGGCATAATTTCAGTTCTTATTGTTTCAAAAAATATTTAATATACAGTGTTGCGAAAGTAAACCTTTATTACCTAAATTTCCCACTCTCATTTTCTTTTGCTCTACTGATACTATTTTATTTTTAATTTTATGTACTATGTGTATTTGTGACAAAGCTTTGCTATAACAGAGTGAGATAAATGCATGAATCATTATGATACAGAATAAATATATGTTATTTTTAAAAGTGGAGATGTTTATACTTTGATGTATATGTTGGCAAGTTAATAATTCATAATGATTGTTTATTATCATCACCATAATAAATATTTTTAGGTTGGTGATGACAAAACTGTGAAGCAGTGGAAAATGGACGGACCAGGCTTTGGAGAAGAGGAAGAACCGCTGCATACAATATTAGGAAAGGTAGAAAAATAAGTCGACCCATACTTTGTCTATTAAAATTCTTCTCTTTTCAAATTATTTCATAATTCTTTTCCAAAAAAGGTGTAAATAAGAACTCAAAGATTTTAGACTGTAATAATTGACCTATTTTAAGCAATATTTAATGCAATTTTTGTCCTTTGTAGCTAAAGAATTTGAACAGTTCTTCAGTCCTTGTAGTAAGGTTCAATTTTTGTTTTTAGCTAGAGGATGCAAAGAGACATTTTCTCTAGCAAGGCCCTGGGAGGGACATCTGTAAGGTAAAAAGATGAGAAAAAATAGTGTGTCAGCTTTTGTCTGATTTATACCGTCATAGATCTTACACAAAGCTCAGAATGTCTAGCTTGAAAGACTCCTTTAGGAAATGAAGAAGTGTAATAATATGGTGATGCTTTTTGTATAAGTCTTATTTATATTTTTTAGAACATTATTCTACATATCATGATATGGACAAGTTCTAGCTTAAGTATAATTCAGAATGTTTGGTTACCCAATGTTTTATAATGCTTTCATTTGATAGTAAGCAAAATTCTAAAATTAGATTTAACCTTCAAATATATGCATTTTTAAACTCACTTTGTCATTTCACTATTATAGTTAGTACAGATTTAGGTTCTGCTTTTTAGGTTTCAAGAAGTTGTCAGTGTTCTTAAAGGGACAGGGAGGCAGGGTGTGAGAATGAGATGGAACTAACTTGCAGGTGGTAAAAAAATTGTCAGCAGTGTCTGAATCAAAATCGGCTTCATACTTGTAAAATGCTTTTTCTCTAGAAGTTCCAAAAGATGTTTGAAATATTTAGTTTTACCTCTTCCTCTGGTATATGCAATTAATGCTAATTGTGAAAAAGTTTGTAGGACTTGCCTTCATGAATAGAAAATAATTAGAAACCTGCAGATGCTGCAAGAATTCTTAAATCTTCAATTATTGGCTAAATATTTTCCTCTAACTTGCTTTGCAAACAATTTTTACCATATAGTACAAAGGCAGACTTTAATTTGGATCTGAATAGATAAATCACATATTTTAAGTGGATAATATAAAATGTATAACATTTTATTGCTTTTAACAATATCAGCATCCACCCTCACCAGTTTTATTTTTCTCTCTAAATTTTAATCCAGTTGTTTTATCTATGTTTCTGTCCTGGGAGTCAGTATTTTACATGGCAAATGTGGAGTGAAGTTTTTTAGAAATTACCTTTGTATTTCATTAGGTCCTTCAGGAACCCGGTGATGATTTAAAAATTGCTTCAGTGATATGTTTTCACGCTTAACTGAATGCATCCCGTGTTAATATTTTTTCTTTGTTCCCTAAGTGTGTGATAAGACACATCACTCCTTATGGTACTGTTTTCTCCTTTAAGGGCTTTGAAGTTTCTTTGTGAACAGGGATTTTTCTCAAAAAGAAAAAAAAAAAAGTAGATAAATATATTTAAAATACTACTATTAAAATAGACTTGAAGTAGTAATGAAGACCCATCTGTAACAACCTCTTTGCTTTTAAAGACAGTGTATACAGGAATTGATCATCACTGGAAAGAAGCTATTTTTGCCACATGTGGACAGCAAGTAGACATTTGGGATGAACAACGAACCAGCCCTATATGTTCAATGACCTGGGGACTTGACAGTATAAGTAGTGTTAAATTTAACCCAATTGAGGTAATGTTTCTTTTTGAATTAGTTTTTGCTTATTGTTTCCTTATTATTTAATAATTTTAGCTATGTGTAGAAAACTTTTTAACATGTGCTGTAATTTTTCTGAGTTTCCATTGTGTTTCTGGTCTTTGGTCAATTTTCCAGATTACATCTGAGTTCTGACACTTTTAATGAGATTTCAACATGTTTGTCCACAGTTCAGTCCCAGCTACCAGTGTAAAGCACTGTTAGAGAAGGGTGTGTGCTTGTGCTCATGGTGGTAGAATTCAGGCAGATACCATACTGTGACACTTAGTTTTGCTTATACCTTCAACCCTCATGTACCATAGAGTACAGTGCATCATTATACCTTTAGGAAAACGTTGATTTTTATTAACTCTCTTGGAGGTCACACGAATGGCAATTGTGCATTGTTTTCTGTAATTATTTGTAAGTGTCAAGGGTACCAGTGCTTCCTAATAATATGCCTGATTACTGTACCGCATGATAAGTAGTTATATTTTTCTTTTCTAAGAAGTATGAATTGTGATTCCTAACTCTTTCCAGGTCCAAGGGAAGAGTTGGAGATTGGCTACTACTAA
Organism: Furipterus horrens; assembly: GCF_987537825.1. NCBI lineage: Eukaryota > Metazoa > Chordata > Mammalia > Chiroptera > Furipteridae > Furipterus > Furipterus horrens. The sequence goes on along the minus strand of NW_028327177.1, from coordinate 24,668,108 downwards.
TTATTTAGTTAGGTTTGAATTTAGGAAAGGAGGCTGCCCTGCAGGCTAAGCTAGCCCTTGGACTCTGGATCTTTTCATTAGCTTTTTCTGAATGTATAACTATAGGTGGACTCATTTCCCAGAAGACTCAGTAGAGATGCTTTTTCCTATAGAAAAAAAGGAAATCTCTGCATGTGTAAGCTGATTTTAGAAGTTGTCAGGAAATTATCATGTTAGATAGTATAAGAGAAAATCCTGATTGATATGCAAGTTTTACACTCTCAGAGACCTATGCTGACAAAGGGAGGGTAGAAAGGCCAAGCGAAAGTAGCAAGGTATAAAAACTGTATGATGTATTAGAACATGAGGTGCTGCCTTATGAGCTTGGCCTTGTGCTGCTAGGAAGTCAGTCAGAGGATACCCCTAGCACATAACCCACTGCCAGTGTGTGTGCCTTTGACCTTATACCATCCAGACTTTTTCTCTGTATTTGTGTCTTTATTTTTAAAATGAGATTAACTTCTATTTTTCAGCATACTTTATAGGTTTGTTGTGAGTGTAAAATGTGATAATGTATGTGAATATTTTTAGGAGGTGCTATTCAAGTTTAACGGGTAATGTTATTTATATTTTTAAAAACAACAACAAAACAGGCCTTGGCTGGGTACTCAGTTGGTTAGAGCAGTGTCCCCATATGCCAAGGTTGCAAGTTTGAGCCTCGGTCAAGACACATACAAGGAGGAACCGCTGAATGCATGAATAAGTGGATCAACAAATTGATGTTTCTCTCTGTCTGTCTGTCCGTCTGTCTCTCTCTTTCTCTTTCTTATTAGTAAATTAAAAAACCAAAAAAAAAAAGGAACAGACAGATACTGATTTCTCCTTCTATGAGGGAAGATCTTTTGTATCTCTTTTTGTGAACACCTGTGTCAGAAGAACTGATGGGCAGTTCTAGAATTATAATAATTAGTGATGACCTGACAACCATGTTTTTCAAATTTGCATATGTAATAACTATTTGTTCAGCTGTGTATATGGTTTTGTTTTTAACCTTGTGCACTGACTTAGTGGTAAAAGCAAATGGTGTGCATGTCTCTTATCCTGTATTAAACTTAATAGAAAGGGCACATTGCTTTGGACAAATAGAGTATATTTGTCTCTTCTAGGTATTAATAATAAATTTTCTGTGAAAATATTGAAGCGTAGAATTCTAATAAAGCCGAAATTTGATACTAAGCATTGCTACATTTTACAGTGTGGAAGTCAGTTTTCAGTTCAGGTAGAGTTTTTGCTTTGCTCACATCAAAGTCTTTATAAGTGGAAACTGGTCAGATCATGAGGTGACATAATGAAACACCAAGAGAGCTTGAGAGGAGTCACTAACTAGGAGAAAGTCTCAGAGAGGAAGTGATTTTAAAGGAGTGGTTTGGAGGTCATAATGGTGTTTTATTTGAACTCTGTACATACATGTAGCAGGAACTGGCCATACAGATATTTAGTAAATAAGTCTTGTTCCTCTTAAACTTGCAATAGAAAGTAACTAATATGAGAAGTCAAAAGTTATTAGTGTCAGGGAGTCTGAGTGAGGAGCAATGGTACTATAAAGGGCAGGGGTCAAGGCTTCACTGGTGGCTAGAGGGCTTATTTTCCACAAACGCCAAGGGTTATGTAAGTACCTTGCACATTTATAACTGACTTAGAAATAAATATTTGAAACATCGTGAAACAATTAAAGGACAGACCTAATTTATACAGAGACTTAGTATTACCTGAGGATATGTTTACTCAAAGTAATAGTTTATATAATTAGAAAATATTGCTATGTAGATACTAACTTTTAAATGACACCGCCTAATGCTGCCCAGTTGCAGTAAAATTGACAGATTCCCAGATTGCAGTGTATACTGGTACAGCTCTCTGGAAACCAGTTAGCCCTAAATATCAAAAGCCATAAATTTTTAAATGTTTTTTGATTCAGTAATGTCACTACTGAAATTTTATCTGTAGAAAGAGAAGAGCTAAGTGTATGAAAGTGTTGACTGAAGTGTTATTTATAATACTGAAAAACAGAAAACAGATCTAAGTTGAAGAATGGATGAGTAAAATACGTTCTGTTATAGAATACAGAATTATCTGAACAGTCATCATTGGCATCTAAAACACACATGGGGATTTAACAGTGACAATATTTAGGTTGCTGAGATTGAGTGATTTATTACATTCTCTTAAAATGGACTTTAATGTTATAACTTTGCATCTTAAACATAAACATTAAGGGTACACCGAGTGGACATGATTTGCTGCCAAGTCTGGCTTTTAACTAGTGATTGTTACACTTATTTTTAGACATTTCTCTTGGGAAGTTGTGCTTCTGACAGGAATATCGTACTATATGATATGAGGCAAGCTACCCCTCTGAAAAAGGTGAGTTTCAATTTACCTACTGCTTTACACAGCTGTTCATGCATTCTTTGGTAAACTGAGTGACAAAATATGGAGCACTCTTTCTTCAGAACTAAAAAAAGTTCTTTTCATAGAGATGTTATTAGAACCCAGAGTGATCCCAGTGGCATTCTCTCAGCTCCCTATTATTTTTTAGAGACCCTCATTTCCACTAGGTACTATATTGTAGTCTTCTTGGTGGCTTCCATAATGCCAGTAAATTTTAGGGATCTGGTTAGTACTTAGTAAATGGAAAGCTCTTTAATTAAAAGTATTGCATCCCTTCATTTCAGGCCCCATGATTATCATATGAAACATATAGTATTCCAGAAAGTTTTATAACTGATTTACATAACCAGCTCTATTTGTTTAGTTACATGCTGACAGATACTAGTTTATCATTTTGTTTAGACAAACACTATCCTGTTCAACTGTTCAAAGTGACAGATTTCCCAACAATGCTAAGCAGTCTCTCCAGGAGTTAGATATCAAAGCTAATACAACCCTAGGCTAACTCTATAAAGGGACAGAAATACTGTTGGTAAAGAGAGGCGTGCTGATAGAAGAGTTGTGAGCATGCAGGAAGGGCTAGACATCATTGATGGACCACAAGTTCATTGTTATAGTCCACATGTAAAAGAAATGCTTTTAATATTTTTGTTCCTAAATCACTTTATAATATCTAATACATTTAGAAATATTATATTTGTTGAAGTTTGAGTTTGATAAGTATGGCACCCTTTCCAAAGTACCACTTTTATCATTTTACTCATTCATGTCATAGAATGGGAAGGTCCTACATGAACTTTGGTTTTAAACTTTAAGTGGGTAACTTCACCTGTGTTTCTCCTGTAAAATGGTGATATTAATAACAACCTTGCAACACATTGGTGAGGATGAAACATGATACTTTAAGCAGTTAGCAGAATGCCAATATGAAGTACTAGTTTAATAAGTAGTAGTTTCTGCCCCACGCTCCCCGCCCCTGCATTCTCAGTTTTGAAATGGTGTTCTGGTACTTTCTGGTTGAAGAAAAGAGCGGTAGCCTGGCTTTCAAGGCCCTCCAGAACCTGGGCCCAGTGTGTACTCCATGTATTTCTTTGTTTTGGTCAGTAAGGCAGCTTACAAAGAGGGGTTGTCACAGTCACCTTGATGGATGCATCAGTGTTATATTTTATTATTCTTTGTTCTGTCTACTAGACTCTCAGTGTTTCTTTCATCTTTTCTCTCCTTACTGCAGTAGTTCTCAATCAGATTACTCTCTCACCAGGTACATTTTTGGAAACGTGGGAGGGGCATTTTAGAGACTGCTACTGGCATTTAATAGACAGATGCCTGAGAGGCTAAACATCCTACAATGGACAGTCACACACAGCAGAAAAAATTGTCCTACCCAAAATGTTCCTGTTGAGAAACTGTAATATACTGGTTCTTCTCCTGTTAGCTCCAGTCACGCTTGTCTTTTGAAACTTCTCTATTTTAACTCTTAAGCTCACCATTAATTTTGCCTCTGATTTAATACTTATTTACTACTTCATTGTTTATATTTTAACTTTCATATATGTCTTATTTTTCTAATTAAACTATTAAGTTGTTTGAGGTCCAGGGGCTATTTATTAGACATTTTTATATTTTTCACTATTTATCACTATGTGTGTTCAGAAAGCAAATATTGATTTCTTTTCCTGTTGCACGAAGTACTGAGCACATAATAGGAACTTACTAAATATTTGCTTAAATCAGTGAAAAAAAGAGAGGAAATGAAGTGGTAAGTTTATTAATTTTTGAGGGAATTGAATACATAGTAATAGATTAGTGTGTGCTTCTTTCCTCAGGTCATCTTAGATATGAGAACAAACACAATTTGTTGGAACCCTATGGAAGCTTTCATTTTTACTGCTGCAAATGAAGATTACAAGTGAGTTTCCCCCTTAAAACTTATTTATTTCTATCAGAAATGGCTCAGTAGAAAAAAAAAAAGAAATGGCTCAGTTGTATGTTTTACTAATGAAATGTTTCCTATGTAGTGTTTCTTCATATATGTTAGAAAATTTATTTGTTTTGTGTGTGTGCGCACACACACACACACACACACACACACACACACACACTTCCCCAAGTTGGAGAACAGTGTCATTATAAATGTATTCTCAGTTTTCAAAATGATACACAAAAGGAATTGTAAACTATGATCTGTGTACCAAATCCTGTCTGCTGCCTATTTTTTGTGAAGGTTTATTGTAATATAGCCACAATCATTTATGTACTGAATATGGCTGCTTTTGTGCTTTCATGCCTGAGTTGCGTAGTTGCAACAGAGACTGTATGGCCCACAAGGCTGTAAATGTTTATCTGCCCCTTTACAGAAAAAGTTTGCTATCTTTGATAGAAACCATATAATGACTGAACCATACATGTTTCAATAGAAACTAAAAACATCTGCCTACAAAACTTATAGCTCTTCAGGTAGCTGATACTCACAAGACTTTTAGCATTGGTACAATACTATTAACTAAACTACAGACCTTATTCCATCACCAGTCTAATGTTCTTTTTCTCTTCTAGGATCCAGTGCAGGATCAAATGTTACATTTGATTGTCATGTCTCTTTAAACTGCTCAGTCTTTGTTCCTTAATCTACCCTTGTCTTTCATGACCTGAGTACTTTTGAAAAGGACTTACTTGTTAGTTATTTTGTAGACTGCCCTGAATTGGGGCTTAACTGGCATTTCTCATTATGATGCATTTTTGATAAGAATACCACAAAACTGATAAGCCCTTCTTGGTGCATTGAAGAAGTATTACATGCTGTCTTTATGTCTTATTACTGGTGATGTTAACTTTGATCACTTACTTAAGGTGGAATCTGCCAGGTTTCTCTGCTATGAAGTTACTATTTTTCTCTTTTGTAATTAATATATATTTGGGGGAGATGACTTTGAAATTATGTAGATATCCTATTTCTCCTTAAACTTTTGCTCATTTTTAAAAATATTTTTGATTTATTTATTGTTTTTCCATTACAGTTGTCCCCCCCATTTCTCCCCCACACCCAGCCCACCCTAATCTTAGATTGTCCATGGAACATACTGGCTCATTTGAAGCACTCGTTATTCTTTTAGCTGTTCATTAAGAATTTTTAAACCTCGACAATCATGCAGTTAATTGTTTTTATCAATTGTGCACAAAGTATAGTTTTCTAATTTTAGTACACTCTTTGAAAAGTTGTGCTCATCCTGTATGTCATTGATAGGTATATAAATTAGTACAATTTTGTTAGAAATCACTTGTCAACTCAAAAGCCTCAAAAATGCTCGTGCCTTTGGACTTAAAAATTCTACTTGCAGGAGTCTGTCCAGACTTAACTGAGATCACCTCATTCAATCAAAGATTAAGTGTCAAAAATTCAAATATTGGCATTTCATTTAAGATTTATAAATGAACTTAAATTATAAATTACTTCAACTCATTTAAAAATGCAACCAGTAAAATAGTTGCAAAGATTATTTAATGGTTAAATGTTCATAATATGCTACATGAAATACCAAAATACAGAGCTTTATATAATATTATCTCAGTTTTATTAAAAGTATACATTTAATTTGTATTGTGAAAAGATTAGAAATCACTATGCGACTTTTTCTGGGTGATAGAATTAAAGGTAAGTTTTGTATTCTGTACTTGTTTGAAATTCCCATTTTCTACAAGAGGATTTGTATTTATCAGGATGAAAGTGTGTAAGTGTAATCCTAAGGAATAGTAACAATTGATATTTTTCCCTGTTTCTTACCTGCTGTGTGAAGAATTGAGCTGTTTATTTGGATGTGCATTATTTTGCTGTCAGTGTTACTTTCACTAGTGTCTTGTAGTAGTGCATGTGCTGCTTTATAGAAATATGTATCAAATAACTAAACATCCTTTCACAGCTTATATACTTTTGATATGCGTGCCCTGGACACGCCTGTCATGGTGCACATGGATCACGTATCTGCGGTGCTTGATGTGGATTACTCTCCCACTGGGAAAGAGTTCGTTTCTGCCAGTTTTGATAAATCTATTCGTATCTTTCCTGTGGACAAAAGTAGAAGCAGGTATGTTACTGCCAATAAACCATTTATTTTTATTTATTTTTTCCTGGCTTTGATCATCATTTATCTTTGTTGAAAGGTTGTTTGGTTGTGTATATATGATGGGGCTCACACCCTGGTGATGTGACTTGGAGTACCAACTTTCACTCTGTCATGTATGGGTGAAACATCAGCCTGCTGCGCATTTTCTTTCATTAAGTAGGATGTTGTGTTTACATAATTTGTTGATATGAAATTTTAGTGTTTGCCTTAGGACAAAGCCTTTTTATTTTAGAATTATTTAGTAAACTTTTTAAAATACAGATTTCATTTGTTTTTTAGAACAGTTTTAGGTTCATAACAAAATTAAGAAGAAGATACAGAGATTTCCCATTCACTCCCTACCCAACACATGCCTAGCCTTCCCCATTAGCAACATCACTCACCAAAATTGTGCCAGGGATGAACCTTCATTGATGCATCTTAGTCACCCCAAACCTATAATTTACCTTAGGGTTCACTCTTGGGTTTGAACAAATGTATAAAATGACATATATCCATCATTGTACCAAAATATTAAGCTTTCAAAAAACTAATGCTTTACATTTTGTTATTTTTTATTTATTCAAATTCAGCTTTTATACACTGAGGTAAACATATAAAAGAGCAAAATATCGGTTGTCAGGATGATTCTCCCTCTATTCCATTTAGTAGGCATATGCCCTGAAAGCCTCAAGAGGTGGGCAATGTGATTCTCTGCTCTCCTGTACTCTCTGTGTGTCTCTTCTGTCAGCACATTGAATGTAATTCTCGTGTTTAAGACATGTTTTGTACAACTTGGCTCTCTGTTATATATTACACATTACTGAATGTGGTATACATTTATACATCTGTATTGTATTATATATTTTTGTATTGAGGTAGTTCACAGAAAACTGACATTTTAACGTTTTTAAGGGCACTTTTGACTGCACTTGATTTTTACTCTACAGGCTGACTAAAACCTAACCCCTGTGTAAAGCCTCTCAGTTTACACAGCACTTTTATACACATTCTTCTTAATTCTTAGTAAGGTCATATATGTGTTCCTGGAAACATATTCAAAGCAATTCCAAGTAAACTGGAGGAAATTTACCCATAAAAATAATGATAATTACAGGATTACGGTCATGTCACTCACACTTGAAGATATGACCACCTCCATTTTAATATAATCATATTCATAACCTTGAAATTTCAAAAGGAAATCTAACTACTCTCTAAAATACAATAAAAATATATATGTACACACAATAGATACATGCATATACATACATATACACACATACTTTATGGAATTGCCTGGTCTTTCTTAATGAAATTATAATCGTTTAGTGGGGAGACGAACGAGGGACTTGGTGGAAGATAACGGAATGATTGGAGACAGTAATAAAGGAAAGGAGAAAAATGGGTAGAATCCAGAACAGGAAGAAGGGACAGAGAGAACCTCTGTAGTGAAGGTGGGAGGGGATGATCCGTGCGAGAGGACAACAGTGTGGAGCTGGGAAAACAGTGTCCGTGGCTTCATAAAAATGGATGGGACCCTTCCTTCACTTAAAAAATCTGGAGAACATTTAGTTTGCTATTCTTACTACAACAGGGTGGAGAAATCTCACCATTTTAGTACAGTGATGAGAGTTTTAATCATTACTCTTAATCAAAGCTAGCCTGGTTTCTACAATGCTGAAAGTTTCTGAACCTTTTGAAACAATGCTGTTCGTTTTCAAAGGCATATTGTGTCCTCTTCCTGATTCAGTGTCTTTCTGTTCCAGCAGGGCCACTGAGTGAGGTGCCTTGGGTGCAGAATTAGGGAGTTCCTCATCCTCAGGGCTAAGCAAGTGTCCACCCCGAGTGCCTGCCTCTGTAAGAGTTGATGTGCTAGGCACCTTGTTTGCCTCACCGTAGCCCCAGCCCTGTGTTCACGGCCGAAAGGCCTTTCAGACAGACTCTCCTCCTGAGAGCTGGGCAGTTCCTCCATACCTTTTTCGGTCATAGCCAATCTACTTCTCTAATTCCTTGGGTGTTTTTATTTACATAGTTGCATCCTTCTCCCCTCCAATTTGAGAAAGCCATATTGATTCCTAAAGCACAGTGTATCAATTGCCAGCAAATAATTGTCATTATCACTGTGCATCTGATTAAATCCAAAGCATACTGACTAGAATGTTTGGTGACTGATATTCATTCCATTTCCAAATCTTCATTCTATCATCTTCATGGTAGAACTCCCAGTGTTGGTTTCTATATGGCTGTTGCAACTGACTTGAGATCATCCAAACTGTCATGAATGGTTGTTGGGATTATTCAGTCAGGCCCAAGGTGAGGCTGGTAGTTTATATTTTTCTCGCCTCTGGAAAATATTAAGAATCAAGAGAATGTGGCCCTTCATCATTTCTTCACACCAGAACCTCCAAAGGTAGTAGGACAGTATTTTTCCAACAGAATGAATAAGTAGACACACAGAAGAAAACATGGTAAAGGAACAAAGAGGAAAAAGTAAGAAATGGGACTGTTCAGACGTCTATAACCCCAAGGGCGTAGTAGCTAAATTCATTCTGAATTGTTCCAAAGCCAGTGTGGACAACTAAATACAGATCTGGCTACAGAGATCAAATTATTCTAAAATTATGTGACGTGAGGTGTTCTTACACCCCATTTTCAAGGGATTGTCTGCTGATATCATTTGGGGGTTTTATCATCTGTCTTACTTCCTGTTGGGTTTTGCTATAAATGGTATTCCCTCTGCCCTTTGCCTTCATTTGCTTGAAAGAGGGTTCTAGTTTGTTTCTGTGTGGTCTCCTTTAGTTTCCTATCATTACAAACATCAAATGACATAGGCAGTGCTTTAAGTGATCTGTATTTTAAAAATATTTTCCTTTGAAAGACCTTAAAATTGTTAAAGTGTATTTGTAAAGTAAATTTTGAGTAGATTAAAAAAAACTATAGTTAAATTGATATTAATAACTAAGCAGCCAAGTAAATCAATTGCATTCACATGAAACAATTAGTTTCTATCATATGTGCAAGCAAATACATATCTAGAAATTTAAAACTCTGCATAGTTTACCAGTAGGGAGGATTCTAAGTTGGTTAAGTGACTAATTATTGGATTTGACTGGTCTAATATATGAACAGGTTATTTTTAATGGTTGCCAAAGCCTGATTGAATTTCCTAATACTGAAATTCATTACATGGCTATGGGAAAAAGGGAGGTCTCTTAAATATGTAGAGATATAAGAACTGAGTCTTGTAGAAGCAGAGTATTGGGGGGATAAGAAAAAGCAGTCTGTCTCATCTATATTCATTTTAACCGGATGTTCTTTCAAACCATTTCCCCACTTTTAGAAGTAATTCCTTTAAGAGCTCAAAACAAACATCTTAGAAACAGTGTAAAAGACTGGTTTTGTGAGTGAACCTCAGAGATACTTTTGTAGACGTGAGCTCTGATTTGGTCACCATGTATAGATTTTCCTTTACTGTCGATTTGCTGAGCTTATTTCCTTGCTCTCAAGTGGTCTGCACTTTGAATAATTTTTAATCCAGATATGGAAAATTTATTTCTCCAGAAGGCTCATCATTTTTATTTTTTTTCTGACTTTGTCTTTTGCTTGCTTTTTAATGCTCTTCTTCACACTTCTTAATATAGTATCTTCTGTGAATTCACTTAGCATGTTTCACAGCTTTTCTGAATAGGTCTGATATTTTACATTTCCATTTATTAAATGATTCTTACATCAACTCATCAGACACTTGTGTAGCCCTCCCTTTTGTTTCACACATGTTACATCAACTCTCACTTCAGTTAATTAAGCTTTTTAACCAATTTGGCCAAAATAAAACTCAGATATTAGGATCAACATATTCTTTGAATATCAATTTCATTTATCTTGTTTTCCTGTAAAATTAAAAAAGGAAAGGATGATGGTTAACCAGAACTGATTTGGAGAGTATGTGGAGACTTAGTAAAAAAAAATTTGTATCTATTGTTACAGAATTCTTCATCTTCAACATATTTTATTTGTGCTATATGCCTTTAGTGATTTTGTGAACTTTTCTCAGCATCTAGTTTGCTTAGTTTGTTTATGTTTTTCTTACTGGATTGTAACTTCTCTGAGGAATAGTTTTAATTCTCCAGCATTTAACATAGAATCTTTTTAGTTTGGTTCCATAAGACTATATTAAAATGAATTTCAACTTCTCTTATACTCTCTTAGGACTCAAAAATGGTATTCTGATAATTGCTAGGCACCATAATTCTAAAGGTTTTAACTTAATTCCTCTTCCACAGGGAAGTGTATCACACAAAGAGAATGCAACATGTCATCTGTGTAAAATGGACATCTGACAGCAAGTACATTATGTGTGGATCTGATGAAATGAACATTCGTCTGTGGAAAGCTAATGCTTCTGAAAAATTGGGTGTGGTAAGAGACCCCATTTTCTTTCACTGTCAAGTAAAGCTCGTTTCTAATTTTATTAGATATCATTATATTGTAGAGAGAATTTATTTGAAGTGCTTTAGGTATTTGATCAAATTGGCATAGTTGTAATAAAAAGAAATGTTGGCACCAAAACAGACATGGCTGTATTGAGATTTACTTTCTTTCACTTGAAAGGCACCTTCAGAAGCCTTTGTTAATTCAGATATTTGATAGTAATTTGAGCCTTCTTGATTCTTTGTGTTTCCCTTGAGGTGGGGTGACAAGCTATAGGGTCTAGAGGCTCAGAACTTAGAACAGCTATTTCTTTGGCAGATTAAAGGCTGCAGTTCTCTGCAGGGTCTTTTAATATTGAAGACACAGTGAAACACTTAACTTTAAAAAGAATACAAAAGCTTCAGACTTCAAAAAGACTCAGTGAAAAGGTAACAAATGTCATCACTGGCCGCCACCTCTGGGTTGTGGGGTTATGGCTCTTCTTGTTTTGTTCTTGATGTTTTTCTAATCGTCTCATGTTTTATCTAAGAAACATACAGAATGTTATTAAGTTTAAGGAGGAAAGGTTAAGGGTAATTTTTTTCTGTTTAGCCCTGGTAGAAAAATCCAAGATAATTAAAGACAATTCTATTTTAGGTTTAATGGTTTCTAAGTATTATACTCTGCCCTGGTTTCACTTCATCATTAAATGTTCCTCTAAATCTTATCATCCTTCACATTATTAAACAAAGGCTAGTTGTTACCAATTGAACACTTATTCTTTTCTGTTTCAGTAGTTATTTCTACAATTAAAAAAAAATTCAGTTATTGATTTAGGTGGTTCTCTATGTTACTTATGCCTAGGGAAGGTCCAGCTCAGTGGTCCACATGGGCCTGCCCCCCTTGGCACTGCGGCTTTTCATTGCTGGCATTTGGCTGCATCATAGGCATGCTGCCTGATAGCAAATGCAGGCTCGCGGGGCTGGGAGTACCCTTGTAACCTTGCAGAGGGTAGGATTACATCGGCAGTTTTGGTTGCTGTTGGGGAGCCCCAACCCTCAGAGATCCCCTGGTGTCGCGGATGAAATGAGACTTCCAGGCAGCTGTGCTAGGGAGAGAAGGCCGGCAAATTTCTGAGAGACAGATGCCTCGACCACCTCCCTCCAAGGTCTTTTATTGAGTGCAGTAAGTTTAAGGGCATATAGCGTGCATGTAAAGCTCATCAATCAGTGTTAAATAGTGCTGATTATAGGAAACAGATATTGTTCAGGGATAACAATTGAAGGAACGTTGAGATTTCCTTCAGGTCAGGGTGTGTTGGACAGAAAGACTTCAGGTGGCCATAAAATAGGGAAGGTAAGTTCATTTTGAGTTAAAGTTAAAACCTCTGCTGCTGGTATGACGAAGTGATCAAGTGAGGTAAAAGAACAGCGCAAGCTTCAAAGGACATAAAGCATTTTCTCATGGCTCTCTTCCCACCAGGGCCCACTGGCTTATAGCATCAAGGCACAAATGCACCCAGCTTTCCCAGTTTTCCGGTCGGGTCTTACAGGCTTCATTTTCTTCTCCTGTCCTGCATGGGGCTACAAGTCTCAATACTTTCCCATGGGGGCCCTGACAGGTTGCATGTCATAAAAGTGTAGTTTGGGGAGGAATTCTGGGGTCCTCCGAGCTTTCTTATACTGAAGCAAAACAACACACCATTCGCTAAAATATCAAAATGCATTTTTTCAGCTTACATCACGAGAAAAGGCAGCCAAAGATTATAACCAGAAGTTGAAGGAGAAATTTCAGCATCATCCTCATATAAAACGTATCGCTCGTCACCGACATCTGCCCAAACCCATCTACAGCCAGATTCAGGAACAGCGCGTCATGAAAGAAGCTCGTCGACGGAAGTATGTTTGGGGGCATTTGACTATTTCACTACCTTTTTCTAACTCACCCTCCTGCCCCTTATCACCCAAAACAAACAAAAAACCTGCCTTTCAAGGGAATAGTTTATGTGCTATTGTACATTTGGTGTTTTTTCCTATTAAAAGGGGGAACAACGGTCCTATAAGATTGTGAGAATTTCTGATACCTATTTTTGAGACCATGTTTAAAGGACAGTGAAAATTACTTTTATCAAAATATGAAAATGCTTCTGCTCATACTAGAGAACTATAGTAATTAGATAATGTTTTAAAAAATGATTTCTTTTTATTTTATTTTTTTAATTTATTTTTTATTTATTATTTGTTTATTTTTAGAGAGAGAGGAAAGGAGAAAGAGGGAGAGAAATACCACTGTGTGGTTGCCTCTCACTCGCGCCCCCAACTGGGGACCTGACTTGCAACCTAGTCATATGTGCCCCGACTGGGAATCGAACCAGCGACACTTGGCTCGCAGGCCGATGCTCAGTCCACTGAGCCACAGCAGCCAGGGTCTAAAAAATGATTTCTAATGTAGCTAGACTTAAGAGGTATTTATGCAAAGAACTCAGTGTGCACATTTCTTAAGTAAGAATTTTTCTAATATGCTTCATTATAACATTTGGGTCTAACATTTTTGACTCTGAAGTACCACCACTATTTCCCCTGTGGAATAGTCTTCTCTATGCAGTTCTTCAATTCATGAAAAGTATTATAGAACTTCTAAAATGAAACTCTTCTTTTTTAAATTATACTATACAAATGATTATTATTTTTGCTGTCTTTGGATAGATGTTGGGGTTGAGTCCCTTTTAAATATTTTAACAACTGTGGCACATTTTTTAACTTATAAAGGACACTGATTGTAACAAGTAATTAGGTTAACAAAATTGTTTTTCTAGCCACTTTTACCTGATCTCATTGTGAAAACTTCTTTTTCAGTGACTGGTTTTCCAATGAAAGAAAACACTTTGTAATTTTTTGGGGGGAAAGATTTCTTTAGTTAAGATGATTTCTTGTGAACTTGCTTATATTTTTGTGTATTTTGTCTTATTCTAGGGAAGTGAATCGTCTCAAACATAGCAAGCCTGGATCTGTGCCGATTGTGTCAGAGAAGAAGAAACACATAGTGGCAGTTGTGAAATAATATTTGCATTCTGGCCAATACTGATAGATAATTATTTTTTACATTTTGATTTGCAAACTCTACAAATAAAAATGCAGTTAATCTTTTAACAACATGGGTTTGAACTGGCCAGATTCACTTAAATGCAACATTCTTTTCCCAATAAATATACAGTTGGCCTTTCTTATTCCTACGTTGTGCATCTATGGATTCAACCAACATTGGATCAAAACGCTATTTTCTATCAAAGGTTGGGAATCCCTGCATGTGGAGGGCCGACTGAAGTTATACAGATTTTCAACTGCTCGGGGTCAGTCAACATTCTTCAAGGGTCAGCTGTACTGGCTGTAGTATAACAGTTTAGTATTGTATGTGTAAACCTTTATTGTTACTCATTTTAGCTACCCTAAAAAGTTATCTTTAAAAGGTGGCCTGGTTGATAAGACTGTCCAACATTTTATCCTTGATCTACTTTCTTATTTCATTGAAGTATACAGAGAGTATTTGCAAACTAACTTATTTTTTCTGTTAGGAATTGCAAATTACTTTAATGATCTATTATTGTAGACACTATACAGTTAAATTAACATATAAGACTGAACATTTCTTGTGCTACCTTTCATATTACTTTGAGTAATTATTGCCATGATACTTCCTAGGTTTTCACATAACATGTAGAAGAATTATGTCAGTATGTTTTTCAGTCGAATGTATTTTCTGTGCTTTATGTTTGGCATTTTGAGACTTTAAAGGTAATCAGCTTGCATTTATTTAACTTGCATAAATGATTTATTGTCAAGTTGCAATAATAAAACATTTTTTTCAGCATTGTAACTTTCATCCATTTCTGCTAAATAATTTCAATCTCACTAAGTTGTACATAGTTCTTTGTGACATGGGTTTTTGTTTTTTTTTTTCAAATCAGTGTAGTAAACTCTACTATAAATATATATACACCTAAATTTTAGGAAATTTTAAGAAAAGACATTTTAAAAATCCAAAGGAAAAAACTTATGAATACATATATTTGTAGTAAAAATAAATGCACAGGGATGATAAAGATCTAAAGCTGGAGAGTGGGAGGAGGATATGGTTAGGGTGGGATACACAAGACTTCAACTCTTTGGTGAGGTTTATTTCTTAAGCTCTGTGTTTATTTTTTATGCTTTTTTGGCATCATCATCTTTTTTAAGGCTGAGAAAAGATCACCTATCTTAATCCTCATGATCTAGTGTAGGCCACAGATTACTTGACTTTCAAGGTGAACCAAATTCTCTTGTGAACCTATTCAGTGATACCTTGGCTAACGAAGATAATTTGTTCTGGAATCACATTCATTAGCTGAAACCTTCGTTAGCCGAAACGTGATTTCCTGTAAGTTTCTATAGAAAATCATTTAATTTGTTCTGGATGCTGCCCACTATTTAAGGTTAAGTTTTATAAAATAGTAAAAAGCACACTATAAAAGGGCAAAAACTCACCAAAGGTTGAGATGAACAGCTACCCAAATGGATGAAGGAGAATGGAAAGTAGAATGAAAAACTGACGGTCTTTACAACCATTACAGCACATCGTCATCCAATCCAAAGCAGCCTACATTATCGGGCGTCTCACTTCTGTCTCCAACGTAAACAACCCAGTCGGGTTGGTGGGTCTCCCCTGTGTGATGTGGTCAGCTCATTTCTTTGTCACACACATACAGACGGAAAGATAATCTCCTGGAATGGCCTGACTGTTCATGTTTGCTGCTCTATGTTAGCGTGTGCATCCACTAAAACATTCATTAGCCGAGTCCAAAAACAGCGAAAAAAACCTTCGTTAGCTGAAAAATTTGTTAGCAGGGTCACTTGTTAGCCAAGGTATCACTGTACTGCTAATAGTTTGGGTGTGGTTTCAAAGACAATATGTAAATAATGATCCATAAGCATGATCCTGTGTGTCAGTTTGAGTCCTTTAAAAAGCACATTCCTGAATGGGATAAGACATGCAAGAGATTTATTAAAAGGAACTGTCTGAAGGATGAAGAGAAGGGAGCAGGAATAGGCAAGGAGAGCCTTCTGTACTGTAGGCTTGACAGGAGAGGGGGTAGGAAGGGGGCCTGGGTCAGAAGAGCCTCAGACTGCAGCGCAGTTCTTAAAAAAGGTTGGGCAAGGCTGATGGAGTGTCCTTAGACCAAAGTAGCTTGTCAAAGGATTCCCACGTGTAAGATTGGGCCATTGCTAGTACCCTCTACTCAGTCATATGAAAAGGTGTCAGTCACTAATCATCAGAGAAATGCAAATTAAAACCACAATGAGATACCACCCGTTAGAATGGCTATTATCAATAAATCCACTAACAACCAAGTGTTGGTGAGAATGTGGAGAAAAGGTATCCAATGTGCACTGTTGGGAATGCAGATTGGTGCAGCCACTGTGGAAAGTTGAAGTTTAAAGTGCAACTGCCTTATGACCCAGAAATTCCATTTCTGGGACTGTATACAAAGAAACTGGGAACAGTAATTTGAAAGGATATATGCACCCCTATGTTCATTGCAGTGTTATGTACAATAGCCAAGATTTGGAAGCAGCCCAAGTGCCCATCATTGGAGAAAAGATGTGGTTAAGTTCGACTTTAGATCTCCATTTGTTAAATGACCGCCATAAGCTGCCATTCCAACAGGGTCATGATGACTCTTCATAGCTTTGGGAATCAAATGTCATCTCAGACCATGGGTTCAATAGTCTTTGAAATATTTGGGTATTCTCCTTCCCCTAGCGCAGTTACCTAAGTAAATGGCCATAGGTTCTTTTGAGGAACCACTGTAGCACATACCTGGGTGGGTGGGTGGGTGGGTGGGGTTTGTGAAGTCTTTTCTCCTAGGGACCGAGCCACCTCTTCACTCAGTGGTTCCATGGTATGAAAATTGGCCTGGGTCTGGTAACTGGGCAAGAGATTGTGCCTTTTTATTGTGACTTCACTCAAACCCCAACTCCTCCATTCTTGCCTTTTTCTGGTTGTACATGTCAAGGAGAATCCTCACTGGATGTCCATTTTGCCTCAGGGACACCATGCCTTAACTCCCTGCAGACTAAGGCTGTTTGACTGCTTCTCCAACCTTGCTGAACATTATGGCCTCCTGGCTTCTAATGGTTAAAGCACTGCCACCTGGCCTCTATTACTGGCATGTATTTGAGGGTGAGGACATGATCACCTGCAATTTAAAGAGCCCAGCTCTGGGACTGCTCTCTTACCGTTCACTCTGGCCTCCAGAGGACGACCAGCACTGAACTTTTGGGTGTTAGTGCTCCTCTCACTAGCACGTTCCTGTTGGCCTTGGTGAGTAATGTATCTTCTAGACTCCCCCATGGAACAGAATCTGGTAGTCTTCTGGCCTTGCATAATATATCCATCCAGCATGCCATCTCCCCCCAGCTCTTCATTTCTTCCTCTACAAGCTACAAGGACAACACAGGTATGTTCCATTTTGCTCACCATTGACCAGCACTTTCTCCAGGCATCTAAGAGCCACCCTAGCATTGAGTTTACCCCATCCCCTGGGGCCTTGCCAGAGTGCTCAATTCCATGACATAAGGAAGTGCCCCAATTTGATGCATTGTTCCTTTTTTAGTGTTACATTCTTGCCCTTTTGATCAACCACCCATAGGATTCAATTCCACCAGCAGTCACCTGGCTCCCACCAGTCACAAGCAAATTCTCATAGTTCCTTTGGTGTGTAATGTCTTTCCTTTCTTGTCAGGCCCAACCTGTCCCCAGCCAAGAAATGCTGAAATTTAACTTCAGTTATTGGCCTGGCAGCCCAGAGTGTAGGTGGAGAGAACTCCACACCTGTTGATTCGCAGGGTGAGTGACGGACGCCTTTGTGGTATCTTTCCGTAAGGGGGAAGTGCTAGCTCTTACTAGAAAGGGATGGACCATCTCTCCACATTCTAGGGGTTTGGAGAGGTTTGCAGTTCCCAGATCCTCGGAACATCCTTGGAGATCTCCCACTTCATATTTCAGAGTCCTATGTTTTCCCTTCCAGAGTCCTGTTTTTAGCAACAAAGACCTACATTGGCTGAATATTTAAATGTCTCAGGAGCTCTGCAACTCTCAAATCTTTTTTCTGTTCTGCAACTTTGCACTTTGACCGCAGGAAGTAAGGGCTTCTTTGTAAGCTAGCTGAGACAGGTTCCTGGCTCTCACATGTAGGCTTTAATTATTAACGGTCCTCAGTTTCTCATTAATCCTCTCCAGGGCACCAGTACATCTAAATAACCAGCAACTCTGCTGCCTTTATAGACACTGCCCCTTGATTCTTTAAAATCCTTGAGCCATCACTGCTGTAAGGGTATTTCCCAACATCAGGACATTTTCCTAGGTCAGCACCACCGAAATCTTCGGCAATTGGGCCACTCCAGATGGGGCCATTTGTTACCAGTCAGGTAGTGAGTAAGCCTGTCCCCAAACCCCAACTTCACTACCTGTTTTTTTGAACCACCCCTAGTAGCCCTTGGGTCTGTTCAGGTTCTCTGAGAAACATACACCAAAACAGGGTTAGACGAGAAGAGATTTACTGGAGGGAATTGCTTGTGAAGGATAAAGAGTAAGGAGTCTTCCCTCTGTATCAAGGCTTCACACCTGTGACAGGAGGGAGGGAAAGAAGAAAGACTGAGTAGGAAGAGCCTGAGACCACAAGTGCAGTTTTAAGAAAGCTTTAGCCAAGCCAATGCAGAGTCCCATAGCCAAAGTTGCCTATTATAGAAGTCCTAAATCCTACAGCAATAGGCCAGCACTAAGACCCCTACTGTGCTCAGTCATTGGCTGGGAACAGCTGAGGAAAGTATAGCTATAGTGGGATCCAGAGGTGGGTTGCAGCTGGGGTTCTTGGTCAGCTGTGCTCCCCACAGACAATTCTCTTGAAGGGGATCATGAAGAGGACCACAGATTTCTGTTCTTATCAAAGGGGATGGGCAAAGGGTTTCAATGGTGGAAAAACGTTAATACAGGGTTCTGGCATCTCCACAATCTGACCACTGATACTTGCCATCATCCTTCTGCATTTTTACTTGAGGGGAGTATAGAGGGGAATAATGGAAGGAAAATGGTCACCAAGCCTACCTTCATGCCTGATGACTGGGTTCCCAACTTGAAATCAAAAGAAGATGTTGGTGAAATGAATATACAGCATAAGCATATTTTTTGTTATATAATTGACAGGTAACATATCAATTTCAGGTGTACAACATAATAATCCGATATTTGTATATATTGTGAGATGATCACTGTAATATTTAGTTAACATCCATCACCATACATAATTGCAATTTTTTTCTCATAATGAGAAGTTTTGAGATCTTTTCTTATAGCAACTCTGTTGTTTGGACCATCCTCACTGATTTTGCAACCCCCCTTTCCTTTCTGGCAGCCATCAATCTATTCTCTGTATCTATGCATTCAGGGGTCTCTGTTTTGTTTCTTCGGGGGGATGTTTTAGGTTCCATATGTGAGATCATAGGTATTTGTCTTTCTCTGCCTGACTTATTTTACTTAGCATAAGGCCCTGTCATGTAAGCCCTGACAGTTTGGCTCTTCTTTGTGTGATGCAGGTGCCTGACTTAAGCTTTGATTGCCATAGCATCCAATCTCCAATATACATGTTGCCAGCCGTGACTAGATAAAGAGCCAGGGCATGCATATTATGTCAGGGTCCCTTTAGGGGCTGCCACCCTATCTCAGGGTCCTTTGTTTCAGAAGTATTGGTTGATTTTAGTAATTGACCATGGGGGCCACTTGGTTTTTTCTCTTTCCATGCATTAAACTTCTGCTCTTATGTTTTAAAATCACCAATTAGAGTGAGCCCATGAAACCCTCAATACATTCCACAACATGTGGCCCAGGTCTGCTATGTAATTTCCAGGTTCTGTAAGAAATAAACCTTATTTTATTTCAGTTTTCAGGAAGTTATTGCTGAGGGCATCTTGTAATCATAATAAGAGCCACAAGGGCTGGTTGCCGCAATATTGGTTATTGATAGGCACACAACATGCCCTCAAGGCCCATCCATGTTGTTGCAAATGGTGCAGTTTTTTTCTTTTTTATAGCTCAATAATATTCCATTAATTTTGTGTGTGAATAATGATACACTGAACATATACATGTAGATATCTCTTCAAGGTCCTTATTTCAATGCCTTTGGATATAGACCCAAAGGTAGTAAGGTAGTTCCATTTTTAATTTTTTGAGGAACCTCTGTACTGTTTTCCATAGTGGCTGAACCAGTATACATACCCACTAACACTGTACAAGTGTTCCTTTTTCTCTACATCCTCTCCAGCACTGGTTATCTTGGTCTTTCCTTTCCTTTCCTTTTTTTCCCTTCCTTCCTTCTTTTCTTTTCTTTTTTCTTTCTTTCTTTCTTTCTCTCTTTCTTTCTTTCTTTCTTTCTTTCTTTTTCTTTCTTTCTTTCTTTCTTTCTTTCTTTCTTTCTTTCTTTCTTTCTTTCTTTCTTTCTTTCTCTTTCTTTCTTTCTTTCTTTCTTTCTTTCTTTCTTCCTTTCTTTCTTTCCTTCCTTCCTTCCTTCCTTCCTTCCTTCCTTCCTTCCTTCCTTCCTTCCTTCCTTCCTTCCTTCCTTCCTTCCTTCCTTCTTTCTTTCTTTCTTTCTTCTTTCTTTCTTTCTTTCTTTCTTTCTTTCTTTCTTCCTTTCTTTCTTTCCTTTCCTTCCTTCCTTCCTTCCTTCCTTCCTTCCTTCCTTCCTTCCTTCCTTCTTCTTTCTTTCTTTCTTCTTTCTTTCTTTCTTTCTTTCTTTCTTTCTTTCTTTCTTTCTTTCTTTCTTCTTCTTTCTTTCTCTTCTTTCTTTCTTTCTTTCTTTTTTTTGTTTCTTTTTTGATAATAGCCATTCTATAGAGTGTGAGGAAATATATCATTGTGGTTTTTTTAACTTACTAGTCTACCTGACAACTGTAGGTAGTTTTTTAATATCAACCGTAGCATGCATTTAATTTGGAAAGATAAGAATGCCTTAACATTTAGAAAGAACTTTAGAAACAGCCAATTGGATATTGATGTTTATAATTTTGGCTTTTTTAATGTTACAATTAGAATCTTGTGTATATCTTTTTATATTTGTCTAAATATTTCCTTCAGATAAAACTCCTAAAGATTGCTGACCATTTTGAAATGTAACTTACCCAGTCAAAATCTTCTGGAATAAAACGCACAGATATATTTTAAGAAGTAAGGGTGTTAGGGTAGAACCCTGAGGCAGGAAGTAAGGATGGTAGAGAGATGAAAGTGTTGCTTGAGGAGCCAGAGAAACATTAGTAAATACAAAGGATTTATAGTAGCCCCTCAGAAAGGAAATTTGCCTCAGATCCTTACTGAGTCTTATCATTAGGTCTCTGCTACAATCCTTAGCTTTGAGAACCAGAGAAGGCAGACTGCTCTTCACCCTGTG
This sequence comes from Furipterus horrens, assembly GCF_987537825.1. Lineage (NCBI taxonomy): Eukaryota > Metazoa > Chordata > Mammalia > Chiroptera > Furipteridae > Furipterus > Furipterus horrens. Next base: position 24,646,691 of record NW_028327177.1, on the reverse strand, counting down.
GGGATTGTATAATTCCCACTCATCATCTTATTTTCAGAAAAAAGGAAGGGAAAAGAGGAATCCTCCTGCCTGCTACCCATCTGGTGATATGGGCATAGAATAGTCTTTTTGTCTTTTCCTTCTTTTCTTTTTGTTCTTTCCTTTCTTTCCTCCACTTCCTTCTCCTTCTTCTTCATCTTCTACATTTTACAGAACAGATGAGGGAGATTTTTCAAAATTGATGTGGCATCTGTGTACTAGAGAGACTTAAGGACTCTGTATGTCATAGGCAAGAAGGGCTAATCAGAAAATCAGGCATCTTAAATCCTTATAGAACATTCATTGTCAGTTTGGATGTTTGAGCACTGAATCCAAAACTGATTGCAACCAAGTGAAATTGGTGATTTAAAACCCCATATATTAGAAGATTCCTAATTTGATTATTTGATGAAAGGGATTAAAAAACATACTATAAGTCAATGTTTTCCAGTTTTGTGGTACTATGACACTTGTAGTAGTGATAATGGTGCATACATTTCAAAGTAAACATTGTTTGCTTTGATCCCTTCCTTTAAAGTTATTGAACAGCTAGAGGATGCTGTCAATGAATGAATGATTGAATGAATGAATGAATGAAGTGGATGAGCATTCTTTGATAAGGTCAACATTTATTGAGTCCCAGCTATGGGGCGGGGGGGTTGTTTTTAAGTCAGCTTCATGCCTGTGTCTCTTCACAAGCGAAGCTAATGTCCCATAAGTGAACTTATTATTTTGCTCCAACTCCCAAATTTCTTCTTCTTCTGTATTCCCTGTTTTTGAATGGCATATCACCCACAGAGCTACCCAGACAGAAACCTGGGTGTAAGAAAGCAAGTTATTAATAATAATTATAGTAGTAGCAATAGCTGCTAATGTTTATTGAACAGTCAGCACAGCACTGCAAGTTAATTTACTTTAAATTATCATAATAACCCCCAAAGGAAGGCCCTATTATAATCCATACTTAGTCTCTGTACTCAATCTACAAAAGATTCTAAAAGGAGCTCAGTTTGAAAGGAGACAAACATGAAAACAAGTAATTGCAGTACATTATGAAGACTTAGCAGGATACTATAGCAGCACTGGAGAGGAAAAGCTTAACTTCCTACTGGGGAGGGAAGAGGTGAATGATGTTTTTCAAAGGCCAGTGGGTTTTAGCATATTGTTTGGGTGAGTACAGACACAGCAAGTTTGTTTTCAGTATAAATCTGTGATTTCTCTTTCAGATTGCTCACTATTAATGAAAGAAACTGTTGCAGCAATGCTATATTATCAGAAACTTATTACCCTTGGTCAAATAACATATAAAGTTGGGGCTGATATTCTCCAGAGAGATAGTCATCTGGGGATAGAAATTTCATTAGGTACTCAAAAATTAATGGATCAGAAAAAATAAAAAATACATCAAACCGTCTTAGGGCAGAGGGCAAGAAGGGCAAGTGTCAAGTAAAGATAAGGGTAGGGGTGAGAAGTGGAGGTACCTGGCCAAAGCGTGCTACAGACTCTGGTGGACAGGTCCATGACAAGACCAGTCAGCAGCGACAGAAAGCAGGCTTCCAGCAGGTGCCCACTCAAACATGAAAGAGTAGGGAGAGGGCTGGCAGCAGCAAATAGGGAAGTAATCTCTTCTGATCTTGACACCCATAATTCGCCCAAACAACGGAGGCAATAAGCTTTACTTTTAGGGCCATTTTAAAAAGTAGGCCTGAATAATTTTGTTATTCCTAATCTCCTGCCCCCACTAAATAAAACATCTCTTTACCGGAACTAAACACAAAGATTAAAAAATGAATTAATAGACTGATGCGAACACACCATGGTTTTGTTGTAGATTAGGGGTTATTTTGTTGCAAGGAACAAGATTTTCCTCTAGGTAGTTTTGAGATTTTTGTGGCGAGTGGTCAGAAAAATTCAAGGACAGGAACCCCGGCACAGCCGAGCCAGCCACGCAGGGCTCTGGAGCTGGCATTAAAGAGTCACTAGGAAATGAGACTCCTGCATCTGCTCTTCTTTTTACTCATAACTTCTACTCTTCCATAACTTCAGCTCTTCTTTTTCCCGATTGGTTGCCCCAGCCTGCCTCAACATGATTTTTTAGTTCCAATGCTCCATCAATTGGCTACTTATTTCTATGCTTTTTGATTTCAGTTGCCCAGAGAAAAAAACCCCTTAGCTGGGATCACCTATTTGGGGGTAGAGTCCCTAGTGACAGAGTCACGCAGAGGCCCTGGTTAGCAGGTCCGCCCTTGACCACTTGCGTAGCATGGGCTGGAGGTGGGACATTTTCAGAAGGAGCTCTGCATAAGCAAGCCACCAAAATGCTCACTACATTTCAGTTAATCATCAATATAAATAGTAACATCATGACAGTATTTTGATATCAGCAAGGAGGGGAAGAAAACAGGAAGGACTCGGGAGTTCAAAGTGGGAGACAGGCCACTCCTGAGTTGATGTAAGGGCAGAGAAGGAGGAGGTTGATGTCTGCCTTAACTCATTTTGACTGCCTCTGTTTTCCCAGCTTCTTAACTCCAGGTTTCCCGAGGCACGTCCCAAACTGCCCCCTTGGCTCAGTCTTGCCTCCAGTGCTCCTAACTGAGTTAGGAAGGATAAGGAAAGCGTGGGATTCAGTTAGACTCCCTAGGTCATTGATGCTCCCTGGGTCTGGGGGTAGAACCCAATCATCCTTTCTCCAGGTGGTGAGTAGTGCCAGGGAACTTGAACTAGTTTCTACTAAACTGGCTTCCCATGGCTGCATCCTGCTAGCCTGTGCCCTGCTTACTGGCATAATGGACACTTCGTAATTGTCTTGTCTGGCTCCTAATCTGAACCACCCCGCTCTGAAACCCTCACTCTGCGCTCTGACCAATCACTGATGAGCCCGAAATTCTGTCCAAGCTTGCAAAATCACAGTGCTGCTAAGAGGTACCGCATCCCTTACCAGCAAAGGCAGCCCTTACGTTGCCAAGCCAGAGCTTATCTCAGACGGCCGAGGGTTCAGCAAGCCTTGCACCTGAGAAGAACACAAACTTTGCAGCCTTCATAATTACCTCAAAGAGAAATTTGTCTTCACCTTAGCGGAGATGAAATAGAAACTCTGTACAGAGGTGGTAGCCTGCTAACACTTTCAGGAATCCTTGCTTTGTTGGCTTTAACACTTTGAACTTCCTCATGAAGAAACTTATTTCCCCCAAGGATTCCTTAATCAAAACATCACAACATTAGATTTGTAAAAATCTTTCATTAAACAGTTAGAATTCTTAGGGAACATAAGCACCAATATTGAGTTTGGTATGACGGTAATACACAATTCTCAAGATTTGTCATTTTAATTTAAAAGATCGTTTGGATTTACGTCTACTTGTCACAGTACACAAAATCCCAAAATTTTAAGCTCAAATATCACAACCAATTAACTAGAACAAATATATTTGAGTAATTTCAATTCTATAAGGAAATAGGTCAGGAAATTAATTTATAAAAAGCAATATTGTTAATTAGTTTCAATGTAAAGCTTTGAGAAGCATTATCCAATCTGATTTATAATTAATAAACTCAATTTCTATTGTAATGAAGAAACTTTCTATTTCTGCATCAGGGCCATATTTTTCTAGAGGAAATATATATTTAAAAATAATTTTAATTATTGTGTTTTGCTTAAGTTCAATAAATAAGGTAGAAGAAAATAATTACTCCAAATCTGTTCATGTTTCGTAATAACCAATAATGATGATAGTATGTGACATTCTTACTGAGACTCATTATTTCAAATGGGTATATTAGGGTGGGTATTCCCACACCTACACAGAGTTGAGGGTTTCTAATGAGACAATGCCACACCCTAAGCAAACAGCAATCTTGACAAAGATGCTTGCTTTGAGGTCTAAGAATCAAAGTTAAGGGTAGACCCTGGTGGTGTTTGTTATTTGAATTGGCCAGTGGAGATACACCTTGAGCAGAGTTTCTCTGAAGCCCTTAGAAACATTTCTGAACTCCTTGGCTGAAATTCTTTTTTTTTTAAATTAAAATAACACTTTAATCAGTTTTCACAAGCATTGAGTGTGCATTGAGCATTTGTCCTTCTTGGGGCTGCCCAGTATCTATTTTGATGGAATCTATACCGTGTGGTTTTTCAAGTGATAGCCAAACACTCCCTGTCCCCATTCCCTATTCCCTCATGGGAAAAGACAATTGGATGCTCCTGCCCAGTTCTTTGAATCTGGGGTTAGTGAGCCGATTATGCAGGGACAGCTTTGAGTTGACACATGGAGATGCATCCAGCAGTCACAGTGGCAGTCATGTCCACTGAGACATACCAAACAGACCATTCCTGCATTGGGACTTTGGCCTGGTTCCTGCTCCCTAACCTTCCCTGGTTCCTATCACATTTCTAGCCTTGGTGTCCAGCCTTCCTATGCAATCTGTGATCTATCCTATACATTTTCAACAAATTCCTTTTCTGCTAAAGTTAGCAAATTGACTATAGTCAATTTCTGTTTGGCTCTCAGCCAATTCATTAGGAAATTACCTTTCGGAAGTGACCTTAGAAAGAATTCTAATTTGTTAGTTTTTCTTAAGTTAAATTGTGCCTTTCTGAGAATTATTTAAACAACAACAACAACAACAACAACAACAACAACAAAAACAAAACAAAACAAAAAACCATTTGAATGGGAACCCTACAAAAAATGGCAAGCCTTTATACAATCTATTGACCTGGATATCTTGCTTATGAACTACCTCTTCTGGTTTGAATGGGAACTTTTTCTCCTACTGGGGCTGTATATTTCCCTCTCTCTATTCCTTTGTAACCCTGTCTTGCTCTTCTCAAGACCATTTTTTCTCATCTCCTAATTCCTGCACCTCCCACTAGTTAGTTTCAATCGGTCAAGGAAAGCGGATTCCATGAAGAAGGAGCACAGAGGATGGGAATACTGCAGTGTCTGGGAAGGGAAGAAGGGACAGGAAGGAAAGCTTTATCATATTTCTACTTTAATAAATCACTATGCCACATTTTCTGTGCAGTTAACGTTTTCTACTCTTGAGACAGAAAAATGAAAAGAGAAAAGATAGAAGAAAGAAAGCTTTCTTGTCACAATTGTTTATCCTCAGTCCCTTATTTCCAACTAGACAGCAAGAACTTTGTGTTGATTATTGTTGATTTCTCAGCATGTAAACAGAATCTGTTGTATCATAGATACTCAATTGAGCTTGTCGAATAAATAGAGGGATCTCTTCAACATGATTTTTATAGATTCTTATTCTAGTTATATTAAGGCTTAAAATACATTCTTAGGAGCTGGTTTGGGAACTTATCCACAATTTATACCTTTGTCCTATTAGAAATTATATTCCAAGAGTGAAATAGTGGTCTTACAAAAAGATATATGTAAGGCAATTTTAGGAAGCTTAGGAATGGCCTCTCCAAGCAGAAGAGTGCTCATGTTAACAGTGATGATGTTAAGTCAAGAAAATTTCACATCAAAGTTGATTTGCATTCATAAAGAAAGTATTAACATGACTTTAATAAATGAATTGACTAATAACTGTTCTCCATTTAAAAATATTTACTCAAATTCTGTCTTCAGCAGTAAATCTATACCAGATATCTAAAGTGAATTTTAATAAAAATATTTAAGAAGTGTTTTGAGCCCTGGCTGGTGTGGCTCAGTGGATTGAGCACTGGCCTGTGAACTGAAGGGTCCCTGGTTTGATTCCCAGTCAGGGCATATGCCTGTGTTGTGGGCCAGTACCCAGTTGGGGGTGTGCGAGAGACAACCACACATTGATGTTCCTCTCCCTCTCCCTCTTCCTCCCTTTCACTCTCTTTAAAAATAAATAAAATCTTTAAAAAAATTTTTTAAAAAGAAATGTTTTGAAAGTACCAAAAAGCTTCAGAAGCCTTGCCATCTTGAAGACTGCCCACAGCTACCAACACTGCTCCTTCTACCATTATTCTCAGCATCCATCCCTGCCTTCTTAAGCTGCCGTACCATCATCCTACATTCCACCTCTCAGCTTCTTCCCCCTGCCCTGCAACATGCTAGCACTGCTCCACTAATATTTATTTGTTACACGAGAGTTCTAGTTTTAGATGTTCTTGGCCCCTCCCTCTCCTTCCAACAGTCCTAAATAGCTCTCAATTATCTTCGAATCTTCCCTCTGCTCTTTATTCCCCACCACCAACACCTCAGTCTAGCCCTCCATCAGACTAATGCCATGGCCTCCTACATTGTAAAAAATGTTCGTTTCTTTTACATGAATTTCTTTGCTTTTCAGTTTGTCCTCTACACTTTTGCCAGAATCATCTTCTTTAAAAGCCAGTCTGATCATGTCCTTCCTGTGCTTAAAAGCCTTTCAATAGCTTTCTATGCCATTAGAACCAAGTCCAAAGTTCTTAACATGGCTCACAAGCTCTCCATGGTCTGCGCTCCCCATCGCCGGTATGCCTCCACCTCATGCCACACGCCTCCTCTATGCTCAGCCAACTGGACTTCTCTCAGTTCTTTGATAACACTGTACTTTCTGCTGCCTCAAGATTTCTGCAAATTGTTCCCGCTACCCTCAGGGCTTGTCCAAAACTCTTCAGGTCTTCTCAAACATTTCCTCAGAGGAAACTCTCCTGACTTCACAGGGCAGGTAGGTCCCCCCTTATCTAATCCCTAAGCACTTCTCTGCCAACTACAAACTCTAAGGGCACACGGACCGTGTCTGTCTTATCCTCACCTGGAGTTTCAGCTCCCTGCTTTGGCATATCCCACAAAACTCCCCCTTTCCTCATTACAAACTCTCTCTTAGAGAAATATATTCAATAATTAATATACTACAGGCCTGAGAGTCAGTGTGAGAGGTCTCTGATTAATCGATTTCTTTTTCTTTTTCTTTTTTAAGTATATTTTATTGATTATGTTGTTATAGTAGTTCCAATTTTTTTCCCCTTTGCTCCCCTCTGTCCATGGGTCATGCTTGTGAGTTCTTTGGCTTCACCCTTTCCTATATTATTCTTAACTTCCCCCTGTCTATTTTGTACCAACTGATTATGCTTCTTAATCCCTGCACCATTTCCCCATTTCTTCCCCTTCTGCCTCCCAGCTGATAACCCTCCAAATGATCCCCATACCTATGATTCTGTTCCTATTCTGGTTTGCTTAGCTGGGTTTTGTTTTTATGTTTTAGATTCAGTTGCTGATAGTTGTGAGTTTGTTGTCATTTTAGTGTTCATAGTTTCGATCTTCTTTTTCTTCAGTAAGTCCCTTTGACATTTCATATAATAATAGCTTGGTGATGATGAACTTTTTTAGTTTTACCTTGTCTGGGTAGCACTTCATCTGCCCTTCCATTCTAAATTATAGCTTTGCTAGATAGAGTAATCTTGGTTGTAGGTCCTTGCTTTTCATCACATTGAATACTGCTTACCAGTCCCTTCTTGCCTGCAAAGTGTCTTTTGAGAAATCAGCTGATAGTCTTATAGGCACTCCTTTGTAGGTAACTGTCCACTTCTCTCTTGCTGCTTTTAGGATTCTCTTTATCTTTCACCTTTGGCTTTTTAATTATGACGTGTCTTGGTGTGGTCCCCTTTGGGTCCAGCTCGCCTGGGACTCTCCATGCTTCCTGGACTTGTATGTCTATTTCCTTCGCAAAATTTGGGAAGTTTTTCTTCATTATTTTTTTTAATGTTTTTTATTGATTATATTGTTACAACAGTTCCAATTTTCTCCCCCTTGTTCCCCTCCACCCAGCACCCCCCTCCCCCAGCAATCCCCCCCAAGTCCATACCCCTGGTTCGTAAAAATTAACTATCCCCCCACCTCTCAAATATTAGGACCCTTTGTAATCTTGTAAAGGACAATGGGCGAAGGTCTCAAGCTCCTCTAGCTGCTTCAAGCTGGACATGGTCATCGTCCTACCTACCCTTGGGTCCAGAAAACCCTAATAAGAGTGGGGGTGTGGAGGGGAGGGTGGCCTTCCCACATGGGGAAGGATCGTGCAGACTCCAGGTCAGTTGGCTGTCTCCGGTCAACGGCGTGCTTGGTTTAACAGGCTGGTGTCCTTGTTGTGTTCTGGGGGCAACAGATTTGGCGAAAAGGGTTAAAAGACATCATTCAATCCATAACTACTAGATGACAAAAGGCAGGGATTAATTTTTCAATGTTCCATATTAGGGAAAAAAAAAAAAAAAGCTTCTTTGTAAGAAGGTGTGCTAGGCACATCTCGCCTGTCCAAAACCCTTTTGCCCATTATACTTAGTTTGGGCTGAGGTAAATAGTTTAGGTTTTTCCCCCTCTCAGACCTCTGGGCCTTTTCTGTCCAAGCCGTTAGGATAGAAAAGAGAAACCCGTTTTAAAGTGAAGCCCACAGACCACCCCATTCTTCCCCAACCCAGCCATTTAGTTCAGCCAAACCGTTGAGTCTCAGGAGGCAGCGCTGCAGAGAGGATTAAGTGAGGCTTATGCGTACAGATAATCACTCAGGTAATGCGATCATTGGCTTATGTCCTTTGAAAACAAAAAACACGTGTTAATTTATGTAACATAACCCGCAAACAAGTCTCTAAATCTGGAGAAGAAACTTTTAAGACGGTTAGTTGCCCTGTTTTGTACTCTACTACTGATCATTGTGATTTTCCTTGAATAATAATTTTTCTCCCTAAGGTTACCCTCCTTGTCTTTAAAGGGACTACATTAAGTCCATTTTTAATTTATCCTGTTCATTTGCATAAACATAACAAGAGCAGCAAATGATCACTTACGATCTTTAGTTCTGCTTTGCTGGAACTTACCCAAGGAATATTTGGGGTGACCTTCAGTCTGTTCTTCAGGGCACAGAAGCTGTGCCACATATCTGGCATTCATCCTTGCCTGTACACACCTGTTTTTTCCAAGTCTTTCTGGTCTTTCCTTGTGCCTTAAGGTCCCTTCTAGCCATCTTTCAGGAAAACAACCTTCGTTCCTTCCCTGGAAAGATTGCTGTGGACCGCACAACCAACCATGGTACCAGGCCTTTTATCTCACGGGCTTTTATTACCTTTGAAAGTCATTCCCAGTTCCTCAGGGCTTTCTGGTAACAATCTGAGCCCAAGTATGTTTCCTTTAGGCTTGACATTCCAGTCAAAGACTTGGTCAAAAAAAAAAAAGAACCTCTGTTGACAACTGGTCTTATTAGTTCTATGCAAAGGAACTTATGTCATTACTTACTTGTTTAGAATGCCAAACACTGGAGGGATCAAATAGGGAGAAAAATATACAACGTGAAGGAAAATCTTTGTCCTAATATTCACTGAACTGGCATTTCCATTCTTCATATTTTCATTTTTCCCCCACTAAAAAATTTTTGTTTGTTTTTCCATTACAGTTGTCTCACTTTTTTAGCCCTCTTGTTTCCCTGCACCCTGTCCCTCCCCTCCCCCACATTTAGTCCCCACTCAGTTGCACCTGTCTGTGGGTCATTCATATATATATATTTTTTAACTTGACCCATCCCCTTACACCTTTCTTTTCCTCCCCCCTGCCCCCCTTGTTACTGTTAGTCTACTTCTTGTTTATATACCTCTGGTTCAATTTTGCTCATTTGTTTGTGTTGTTCATTAGTTTCCTGTAATAGGTGACAGCATAAGGTATTTTTCTTTTGTTGCCTGGCTTATTTCACTAAGCATAATTTTCTCTAGTTCCATCCATGTTGTTGCAAATGGTAGAAGTTCCTTCTTTCTTTCTGCTACATAGAATTCCATTGTGTAAATGTACCACAGTTTTTTGATCCACTCATCTACAGATGGGCATCTAGGTTGTTTCCAGCACTTGGCTATTGTAAATAGTGCTGCTATGAACATTAGAGTGCATAGGTTCTTTTGAATTGGTGTTTCGGGATTTTTTGGATATAATCCTAGCAATGGAATTGCTGGTTCAAAAGGCAGTTCCATTTTTAGTTTTTTAAGGAAATTCCAAACTGTTTTCCACAGTGGCTGCACCAATCTGCATTCCCACCAGCAATGCACCAGGGTTCCCATTTCTCCGCATCCTCTCCAGCATAAGTTGTTTGTTGATTTGTTGATGATTGCCATTTTGACTGGTGTGAGGTGGTATCTCATTGTGGTTTTAATTTGCATCTCTCTGATGGCTAGTGATGTTGAGCATACTTTCATATGTCTATGGGCCCTCTGTATGTCTTCTTTGGAGAAGTGTTTGTTCAGGTCCTTTGCCCATTTTTTAATTGGGTTGTCTGTCTTCTTGGTGTTGAGTCGTATGAGTTCTTTATATATTTTGGAGATCAATCCCTTGTCTGAGATGTCATTGGCGAATATATTTTCCCATATGGTTGGTTTCCTTTGCATCTTGCTGATGTTGTCTTTAGCTGAGCAGAAACTTTTTAGTTTGATGTAGTCCCATTTGTTTATTCTTTCCTTTATTTCCCTTGCCTTAGGAGATATATCAGTGAAAATGTTGCTACGTGGGATATCTGAAATTTTCCTGCCTATTTTTTCCTCTAGGACTTTTATGGTGTCACGGCTTACATTTAAGTCTTTGATCCATTTTGAGTTTATTCTGGTGTATGGTGTGAGCTGGTGGTCTAGTTTCATTTTTTTGCATGTCCCTGTCCAGTTCTCCCAACACCATTTGTTGAAGAGGCTCTTTTCACTCCATTTGATGTTCTTTCCCCCTTTGTCAAATATTAGTTGACCATATGAACCTGGGCTTATTTCTGGGCTCTCTATTCTGTTCCATTGATCTATATGTCTGTTTTTATGCCAGTACCAGACTGTTTTGATTACCGTGGCCTTGTAGTATAGTTTGATATCGGGTACTGTGATTCCTCCTACTGTGTTCTGCCTCAAAATTGCTGTGGCTATTCGGGCTCTTTTTTGGTTCCATATAAATTTTTGAAGTATTTGTTCTAGGTCTGTGAAATATGTTGCTGGTATTTTAATAGGGATTGCATTGAATCTATAAATTGCTTTGGGTAGTATGGACATTTTAATGATGTTGATTCTTCCCATCCATAAGCATGGTATACGCTTCCATTTATTTGTATCTTCTTTAATTTCTTTCTTCAGTGTTATGTAGTTTTCTGTGTACAGGTCTTTTACCTCTTTGGTTAAGTTTATTCCTAGGTATTTTATTTTTCTTGTTGCTATGGTAAATGGGATTTTTCTTTCAGTTTCTATCTCTGAGTTTTTATTGTTGGTATATAAAAATGCCTTCGATTTCTTAATATTGACTTTGTATCCTGCTATTTTGCCGAATTCACTTATTAGATTGAGTAGTTTTTTTGTGGAGTCTAAAGGATTTTCTATGTACACTATCATGTCATCTGCAAATAATGACAGTTTTACTTCCTCTTTTCCAATTTGGATGCCTTTTATTTCTCTTTCTTGTCTGATTGCTGTGGCTAGAACTTCCAAGACTATGTTGAATAGGAGTGGAGAGAGCGGACATCCTTGTCTTGTTCCTGATCTCAGGGGGAATGCTCTCAGTTTTTGCCCATTGAGTATGATGTTGGCTTCAGGTTTCTCATATATGGCATTTATTATGTTGAGGTATGCTCCCTCTATTCCCATTTTGCTGAGAGTTTTTATCATAAATGGGTGTTGTACTTTATCAAATGCTTTTTCCGCATCTATTGATATGATCACGTGGTTTTTGTCTTTCATTTTGTTTATGTGGTGTATCACGTTTATTGATTTGCGAATATTAAACCATCCTTGCATCCCTGGGATGAATCCTACTTGATCGTGGTGTATGATCTTTCTAATGTGTTGCTGGATCCGGTTTGCCAATATTTTGTTGAGGATTTTAGCATCTATGTTCATCAGCGATATTGGTCTGTAGTTTTCTTTCTTTGTTGTGTCTTGACCTGGTTTTGGAATTAGGGTTATACTGGCTTCATAGAACGAGTTTGGGAGTCTTCCCTCTTCTTGTATCTTTTGGAATAGTCTGAGGAGGATAGGAGTTAGTTCTTTCCTAAATGTTTTGTAGAATTCACTTGTGAAGCCATCTGGTCCTGGGCTTTTGTGTGCTGGGAGTTTTTTGATTACTGCTTCAATTTCACTAGCTGTTATTGGTCTATTCAGACTTTCTGCTTCTTCTTGATTCAGTTTGGGCAGACTATAGTTTTCCAGGAATCTGTCCATTTCCTCTAGGTTGTCAAATTTCTTGCCATACAGTTGTTCGTAATAATTTCTTATAATTCTTTGTATTTCTGTGGTATCAGTTGTGATTTCTCCTCTTTCATTTCTGATTTTATTCATTTGGGTTCTCTCTCTTTTTTTCTTGATGAGCCTGGCTAAAGGCTTGTCAATTTTGTTTATCTTTTCAAAGAACCAGCTCCTACTTTTGTTGATCTTTTGAATTGTTACTTTAGACTCTATGTCATTTAATTCTGCTCTGATCTTGATGATTTCCTTCCTTCTACTTGATCTGGGTTTTGCTTGTTGTTCTTCCTCTAGTTCTTGTAGCTGTAGGGTTAAATTTTTTATTAGAGATTCTTCTAGCTTTTTTAGGTAGGCTTGTATTGCTATGAACTTTCCTCTTAAGACTGCTTTCACTGTATCCCATAGGTTTTGGGTTGTTGTGTGTTCATTATCATTGGTTTCCAGGAACTTTTTGATTTCTTCCTTGATGTCATTGTTAACCCATTCATTATTTAATAGCATGTTATTCATTCTCCATGAGTTTGAATGTTTTTGAGTTTTTTCCTTGAGGTTGATTTCCAATTTTAAGGCATTGTGATCTGAGAAGATGCTTGATATAATTTCAATTTTCTTGAATTTATTGAGGCTTGTTTTGTGTCCTACCATGTGGTCTATCTTTGAAAATGTTCCATGTGCACTTGAGAAATATGTATATTTTGCTTCTTTGGGGTGTAAACTTCTATATATATCGACTAAGTCCATTTGATCTAAAGTGTTGTTCAGTGCCTCAATATCTTTGGTGTTTCTTTGCTTTGAAGATCTGTCCATTGTTGACAATGGGGTGTTAAAGTCCCCTACGATGAGTGTGTTGCTGCCTATATCTTTCTTGGAGTCTTTCAAAATTTTCCTTACATATTTGGGTGCTCCTAAGTTGGGTGCATATATATTTATAAGGGTTATATCTTCTTGATGGATTTTTCCCTTAAGTATTATGAAATGCCCTTCTTTGTCTCTTTTTATGGACTTTGCTGTGAAATCTGTTTTGTCTGATATAAGTATTGCTACCCCAGCTTTTTTTTCATGTCCATTTGCTTGGAATACATTTTTCCATCCCTTTACTTTCAGTCTGTGTAGATCTTTTGTTCTAAGGTGGGTCTCTTGTAGACAGCATATATGTGGGTCATTCTTTCTAATCCATTCAGCTACCCTATGTCTTTTAATTGGAGCATTTAATCCATTTACGTTTAAGGTTATTACTGATAAGTACTTATTCATTGTCATTTTCCCCCTTTGTACTCGTGTTCTTCTCTGTTTCTCTCTGTTTCTTTATCTTCTTAGAGCAGACCCTTTAGCATCTCTTGCATTGCTGGTTTGGTGGAGATGTATTCTTTTAGTCTTCCTTTGTCTGAGAAACTCCTTATTTCGCCTTCCATTTTGAATGAGAGCCTTGCTGGGTAGAGTATTCTTGGTTGTAGGCCTTTGTTTTTCATTGCTTGGAATATTTTTTGCCATTCCCTTCTGGCTTGTAGTGTTTCTGCTGAGAAATCTGAGGATAGCCTTATTGGAGCTCCCTTGTATGTTATTAGTTGTTTCCCTCTTGCTGCTTTTAGGATTCTCTCTTTGTCTTTGGATGTTGCCATTTTAATTATGATGTGTCTTGAGGTGGGCCTGTTGGGGTTCATCTTCATTGGGACCCTCTGTGCCTCCTGGATTTGCGTGACTCTTTCTCTCCTCATGTGAGGGAAGTTTTCTGTCATTAGTTTTTCAAAGAGGTTTTCTATCCCTTGCTCTTCTTCTTCTCCTTCTGGAATTCCAATGATACGGATATTGTTACGTTTCATGTTGTCCTGCAGCTGTCTTAGAACTTCTTCAGTCTTGTTCAGTCTTTTTTCATTTTGTTGCATTGTCTGGGAGTTTTTGTGTACGTTGTCCTCCAGCTCGCTGATCCGATCTTCTGCTTCCTCTAGCCTGCTTTTAATTCCTTCTACTGTGTTCTTCAATTCAGAGATTGTATTCTTCATTTCCTCCTAGCTCTTATTGATAGCTTCCATGTCCTTTTTGATGCTGGTATAATTCTCAGTAAGTTCCTTATAGTTCTTCTGGAGTTCACTGTAGTTTTTCTGGAGTTCTTTGTAGTTTCCGCTGAGCTCATTTAGCTTCTCCATAATCCATGTTTTAAATTCTGTATCTGATATTTTGCTCCCCTCTATTTCATTTAGCACTCTTTCTGGGGATTCTACCTTTCCTTTTGATGGGGGGTTGTTTCTCTGTCTCCCCATTTTTGTGATTCCTTTTGTTTATTGGTGCTTCTTGGAATGATCAGTTCTTCCTGGATCTGCCTCTGGTAGCGTCAGATCATGTACCAGACTGGCCCTAGGCAGCCTGTTGGAGACTTCCAGGGATCTACTGCCTTTGTCTCTCTTCTTTAGTTGTTACTATACTCAATCTGTGATCAGCCGTCAGGCTTAAGGACCGTGGGTGTGGCAACTTAATTCCTGTAGGCAGGGCTTTTATTTCCCCTTAGTATGACACCACTTGGAGGGGGATGGTCTGTCTGCTGTACTGGGGCTGAGTCAGCACTGGCTGGTCCTGGGAGGGGGTTAGTGTAGCTTCCACTTACTCCTCCGCCCTCCTGGATCTCCGTCTGTGTTGTCCTTGATGATATTTCTTTAATCTGTCTGGTTGTATTTCAGCTACTTTTTGGTGGATCTTTTTCTCTGGTTAGTTGATTGAGAGTCACTCTGCCCACCTTGTCTTGAGATCTTTTGTGAAGGTGCTGCTAAAACATAATTACACAACCCAGGCAAGAAACCCACACCCTCCAATGTCTCCCCCAAATACAATCCCACTATAGGCTGCAAATGAGCCCGTGTTAATATACTTGTGGAGATACTGGGACTCTTATTTCATAGGAGAAACAGAAAGGAGTTGTTTTAAATGAAGGAAGGGTAATTTTTGAGCTGGAAGTTGATAGAGTATTAATATTAGCAATTGGGATCAAGGTTATGTAAGAGAGCAATTAACACTTACACTGTCTGTTTGAAAAGGAGGGGAGGGTTACAGTGTGGAGTGTGAAAGTTGAAGTGCATAGTATTAGGATTATATAATCGGTATATACTATATGATTAGCGTGGGAGGTAGGGTAGACACAACAGACATCCAGGTAGACAGACAGCCAGAAATTGAAAGAGAGGGCTGGGGAGGTTAGAAGGTAGGAAATAAATTGAGAGAGAATTTTTTAAGGATAAAAATACAGAGTAGAAAATAGCAAGACAGGAAGGGAGAGAGGAAAGAGAGAGAGAAAGTAGAGAAGAGAAGGGTAGGAGAGAGAACAAAAGAAGAAGGGGAGGTAGAAGAGAGGGGACGGAATTAAAATTCTTTTTTAAATTATATGTTATAAAAAAGATTAGGAGATTAAAACATGATATAAAGTTGCAAGATAGAGAGAAAAGGTGAATATAGAGAGAGAGGAATAGGAGATAGGAAAGCAAGAGGATTTGGGAGGAAAAGAGCTCAGAGGAGGGAAGGAAATCAGGAGGAAGAGGAGATATTAGGGAGGGGAGGATTGAAATTGAAGAGTTGGCAAAAGATAGGATGAAGGAGAGAAATACAAGAGGTAGGGAAAGAAGTGGGGGGATGGGGTAGAAAAAGAGAAGGGGTAAGAATGGGAGAGTAAAGGGAGAGGGGGATAGATTAGAATTATAATTTGAATATTAAGAGATTAGAATATAAAGTGTAATAGGGAGAGAGAGATTATGTATAGGGAGAGAAGGAAAATAAGGACAAGAGATGAAAGAAAAATGAATGTAGACTGAAGGGGGACAAAATAAAGAAAGAAATTTAATAAAGTTGAAGGTGCGTAGCGCAGAGAAAGGAGAGGGTGAGAAAGGGAGAGAACTTAAAATTATAAAATTAACTGAGAATAGGATGCAGGGGAGAATGCTAAGGGGAGAGAAGGGAGGGAAGGGGAGGGGAGAAAAGGAGCGAGAATAAGAAGGGACTGACGGTGGGGGTAGTTAGAGAGAGAGTGAGAGATAAAAGAATGAGGATTTTAACTCAATTCAACTTTTATGCACAGTCTCTGGGTATTTTTGGTTTGTTTGTTTTTTGGTTTTTCCTTGCTTCCTTCCTGAGTCTGCTCCTATTCAAAATTCCATGAGTTTCAAATCTTTTCTGGTTGGTTGGCTGGCTGTGGGAGGGTTCTGCTTGATTCTGGGGTTGCTAGTCTTTTTTTTTGTGGGCCTACCGCTGCTCTGCTGTGAGCTGCCTTTAGTTGTCCCCTCCTGAGGCAGCCTCAGCCCTCCTCAGGCTTGTCCAGCTACTCCTTCCCTCTGTTGGTCCAGCCTGTGCCTGCCAGCAATCCCCGCCCTGCCTCCGGTCCTGTCTCTATTCCCAGGCTACAGCTTCTGCTCTCTTCCCTGTCTATATGCCTGCGCACCCTACCTCTCTCCCTGTCTCAAGATCATCCTTTTGTTCTGCAGGACTCTGGCACAGTTGGTCAAAGTGCCGGGCCCAGTGGCCCTTTCCTGCCCAGGGCCTCTCCCCTAGTCTGGAGCTTTGCAGTGGCTTTCCTGCCTGTGCTCTTCTCCTTGCCCCAAAACTTTCTCTATTCCGAGCTACCGCTTCCGCTGGCTTCCCTGTCTATCGGCCTGCGCGCTCTATCTTTCTTCCCGCCACAGCACCGTCCCTTTGTTCTGTGGGACTCTAGTGTGGTCGGTCAGCGCAGCACTCTCCTTCCCTGGAGCTCTCTGCCGGTCTGGAGCTCTGCAGCAGCCCTTCCCTGCGGGCCCTTCTCCTTGCCCTAAAACCGTCTCCCCTCCAGAACCTCCGCCTCCGCTCTCTTCCCTACTTACACACCCTGCACGTCCTATTTCTCTCTTAGCCCCAAACCTGCCTTTTGTTCTGTGGGATTCTAGCGCGACTAAAGAGCAAACACTGATTTCAAGAACACAGTTCTCCCCCAGTCCGGAGTTCCGCAGCAGCTTTTCTGTGCGGCCTGTCTCCTAGCCCCAAAACTGCTCCTTTGTTCTGTAGGGCCCTAGCGCAAGTGCTGGGCGCGCCCGGGTTGCCGAGCTTTCCGTCGGAGGTTGCAGCTGAGGATGTTTCTCTCTAGACTCAGGTCACACAGTTTCTCCCAGTCCTGGTTGTTCACTGTTCTCTCCCTCCTCTGGCTTTTTCGGCCAAATCCTCTCCCTAGCTCCCTACAAGAATTCACTCCCGGCTAGTGAGCTCTCCGGCTTGATAATGCAAACGCACGGAGTCTCAGAATGACTCAGCCTGCAGTTTGTGATAAACCCCTCCACCCCCCTCCACGCTGCTCCCACGATCTCCTCCCCGTTCATGTTATCAGATATTCCCACTCACTCAGTCATTCCTCCCCGAGTTTGTTCCTCCTGGATTGTCTCCTTAACAGGAGCGAGCTGAGAACACTGTTCCTACTCCGTGGCCATCTTGGTCCCCCCCCTCTTCATTATTTTTTCAAATAAGCTTTCAATTTCTTGCTCTTCTTCTTCTCCTTCTGGCACCCCTATGAGTCAGATGTTGGCGCATTTAAAGTTGTCCCAAAGGTTCCCAAGCCTTTCCTTATTTTTTTCAATTCTTGTTCCCTTATTCTGCACTGGTTGACTGTTTTTTTCTTCCTTGTATTCCAAATCATTGATTTGAACCCCGGTTTTCTTCCCTTCACCATTGGTTTCGTGTGGATTTTCCTTTGTTTCATTTAGCATAGCCTTCACTTCTTCTCTTATGTGTTTGCCATACTCAAGCATATCTGTCAAGCCTGTGAGCATCTTCATCACCAGTGTTTTGAATTCTGTGTCTGTTAGGTTGGCTATCTTTTCGTCACTTAATTCTCCCACTGGAACCTTGATCTGTTCCTTCTTTTGGGTCATACTTCTCTGTCTCCTCATCTTGACAGGATCCTGTGTTTGTTTGCCTCTGTGTCTTAGGTAGAGCTGTTGCTCCTGTTACATTATAAAGGACAGAGCCTTAGAGATTCGTCAGTACAGGGTGACCCATTTCATCACGCTGTGGTGCTGTATGTGGGGGAGGGGTCTGAGAGGGAACAATGTTGCTTGCCCAGCACTTTCCCCTTTTCCAGGCACTTCTCCCAGTTCCATATGGGACTGGTGCCTCTCTAGCTGTGGCCCTGGCTGTCGTTTCCAGAGTGGATGGGTCTGAGGATGTTCTTGGACCATGGGGCCCTTTAAACAAATGGACTCTGCTGAGAGACCAGCAATTTCTTCCGCCACCCCAACCCCCACTGGTTTGCACAGTCAAAAGCAATGAGGCTTGGTTTTCCCTGGTGCTAGGACCGTGAGCTTCTAGGTCTGTTGAGGAGCTGGGAACACTCCCCAGGTGTCCCTCCTGATTTTTTAAAATGTGTAACTGTGCTTTCCACCAGCCTGCTGCTGCCGCCACCACACTGCGTCCTCCCCACCCCAGCACCCCCCCTCCTACCTGTCTGAATGAGTATTTCTTCTTTATATCTTTGTTTGTTGGACTTCCATGCAATTTGATTTTCTGGAACTTCTGGTTGTCTCTAGTTTTGAGGTGGTTGTATTCCCTCTTAGTTGTGGAGGAAGAAGCAACGTGTCTGTCTACACCTCCATCTTGGCCAGAAGTCTGATTAACCTATTTCAATAAGTAATTTCAGAGAGAGAGAGTAGTACGGTAGATAAGATCATGGCTCCTTAAGTTAGACTGCTTGAGTTTAAATCCTTACTTTGAAAATTACAAGGAGTGTAACCTTGGGTAAATTACTCAATCTCTATCCTTGATTGATTTTCCTCATCTGTAAAGTGGTAGGGTTGTTGGGACAATTAAATTAGTTAATATATGTCAAAAACCTAGAATAGCACCTGGTATGTAACATATGCTATGCAAATATTTGCTATGATCATTTCTTGAACACAGACTCTGTGCCACATTAAACTAGAAAAGTTAAACTTATAAGGGTAGGGCTTATGTTGGTCTTATTTATTTTCATTTTCCCAATGGCTAGCACAGTAACTAGCACTAAATAGTTGTACATTGAATATTTGTAGCAGGAAATCAAGAATGACTGAATGAATGGTCATCATTTGTTAGAATCATCATAGTGTAAGATAACAGAGAAGGTACCTACACTTTATTGAGAGTTTTTATAAACCTCCTCTCCTTATCTTAAAATGGTAGTAATAATCCTCTTCATGGGACTTTTGTGATATTTCAGTGACAATAAATTATATAAAAGACTTACTCCAGTAACCAGCACAGTAAACTCACCAAATATGGGCTATTATCTTTTCCAAGTATGGAAGCTAGTAGGTCTCTTTCTTTCTCTGGGTTCCTTTATTACTTATTATTATGGCATTTGGGAAAAGATGATCTTCTGTTTTCTCAACCTCTGATTATTGTTATAAAATCTCTATGAAAGGCCAGCAGACTCCTCTGACTTCAATATTAGCCAACACTTTCTCTGTCCAGAGCTTACTCTACCCTTACGGATATTGAGAAGATAAACAGAAATGATTAGAATGTACTTTCTAAATATAAAACATTGTACTACAGACATTTGTCAAAGGGGATTAATATAGCCAGATATCTGTAGAACTTTATGAAGACCCTGTGTATCTCTCAACCTTAATGTCTAAGATCATAGATGTGATAGAAATCTGTGAATAGCATGTAAAAGCAATTTATTAAAGTCTAGGACAACTGCATTACCCAGCTGTACACAGCATGTTATTTCTTCAGATGCTGTGATAAATGGAAAAAAAATGGTTGCCATAGAAATAATTAAACTATTCCCTTTGGCTAATATATTGAAGTCCATTTCAACCCAGGAGAAGACAATGTATTTTGCTTTTAAGTGATATTTACAGATTACTTTTCTCACAGATGCAATACAAAATATTAAAACAAATATTAAACCTATAAACATTGCTCTTTATGAAGACTTTTTTGTACTTTTGGTAAAACTTATTTTAACATTTATGTGAAAACCTTAAAAGCTACTATATTTTAGCCTTGGGAAATGTAATTTAAAGCTCTTTCTTCTACAATATTATAAAAATCTTCTTTAAAATCCATTCTACCACATAGTTGGCTTCATTTTCTTTGAAGCTCATATTTTATTTTTGAGTCATTTGTCAGAGGCAATATGTAGTATCACAAAGGATATGCTTTTGAAACATGGAAAACCCATTTAATAATAATTCATATTAATCAGTAGAAAGATTTGTGGTAATATTCAGAACCTTATGTAGTCATTTAATCTATTCTTCAAAATGAAGGAAGTCATTATAAATCCACAGCTGGGAAAATCTCCAGTTGATGCAAGCATTTGCTGCAGGGAGAAAATTTGTCAAGGTTAAGCTTATTTTGCCTGGTTGGGTAAGATAGGTTCTATGGATAACAAAGAGGAAGCTGGATATTTTTTTTTTAAATTGAATGAATTTTATGTCATCATAAATCTGACCACCGTTCCTTGAAGTATTGCTGCATAAATCTAATTTTTCCAGGTGTGATAACTTAAAAGAGATTTGCATTCCTTAGGAAAATAATAATTTCCGTCTTTTCCTGGCATTGGGTATTTAGTCACGACCTTCCTTTGCCCAGGCCAAGGTTTAGATAATTGCTTCCTTTCCCTTTGCTGGTGGTGGCTATTTATATCGGTGAGTGTGTGTGTGTGTGTGTGTGTGTGTGTGTGTGTGTAAGTGTATGTGTTTAATTGGGCATTGAAAGGGAGAAAGACTAGTAGAGAAAAAGTATCTTGCTAAATATCTTAAACTCTAAGCCCCTTAAAGTTCTAAATTTGGATGAGTAAATGATCATGTAGCTCATTTTCCATCTTCTCCTTTCTCCCAAACTCCATTGTCTTTCTTTTAAATGTAGTAAAAGCAAATGAGTCAATATGTGTGAAGATCTTTTAGAACAAAAAAAGAAAGGCCACAAATCATTTAAGGTAGAATATCAGTTTTCTTTTTTTCTGAGATGAAGTGAAAACCTAAGCAACATCATAATTCCTAGGTTAAGAGAGTTGAAATGAGTCATATATTGTCCATGTTCTTGTTTATTATGCATAAAATCAGTTATTTTACTTACCTATTTAACCAAGAATCTCTTTAATGTTTATACAAAGAAAAGCGCAGCAAATGATGAAATACGACAAGTCTAAAACCCACTTCCCACCCACTTACCCATTCCTAACTCTCTACTAGAGAGGCTAGAAATGCTAAATATTTTCTTTCTGCCTCCCTTACAATTAGGGAGGCCATGTGAGCCTGCGCTGGCCAATGTGGCATAAACAGAAGTTTCCTGTGAGGTTTCAGGGAAAGCTTCTCTTTCCTAATTAAGAGACAGATTTGGTTGCCACCTTCTTTCTCCCCACACATGTCCCCCATCCCTTTTTTTTTCTGCCTTTAGTGTATATGTGCTGTCTGGTCCTGTGGTGGCCACATTATGACCATGAGTCCAAAGTATGAAGCTAAGTATGGTGGAGTGGAAAGACAGAAAATTCAGGGTCTTTGATGACATCATTGAGCAGGAGGTCCTACCTCCTATCTCCTGTTTTCTAATTATGAGATAAATAAATCCTTATTGGTTTAAGCCACTGTTAGTTTAATTTTCTGAATACTTATAGCCAAGAAAGCATCCTAAATGATATAAGACTTGGTCTGAGTTTCATTCTGTAAACCACCTCTTACCACAAAGGATAAGTTCATACTTTTCACTTTATTCCTTGTTTATTTTAAGTGAGGTTGTTTCATCTGCAATAATCATTATACATTTTTTAAAATTCAATAAGTAAGCTGGACCTTTCCAAATGTGGAAAAGAGGTGATAGTTTGCTGTTATGCAAACATGAGCATGTTATCAAGATGTACATGTAGCACAGTTCAAGAATCATCCTCAGGGTGACAATAACACTTAACCAATTTGAGAAATGAGGCCAATTGCAGACCATGAGGGAACAAATTTAAAGTTAATCCCTTTTAATTAGGGGTTCAAGTAAATGGCTTGTATCAAGACATTTTCCATGGAAGTTAATGAGACTGACTTTCAAAAAGTAAAAAACACATCTTCCGTGCAAGGATTCTTAGTTTTTCTACCCAAATTCTGTATCTCCATGGCTAGCACATGATCTTTTAGCACACTCATCTGTTCATAATAGAATGATGTATAAGTCTTCCACAGCACTTCTCCCGTTGACTCCCCGTCCTAATTAGTACTCCACAGAATGGTAGATGTCCTTCTATAGTTTCTACGCTGTCAGCTGTGATGCCACGTATCTATCACCTTCATCACCTGACACTATCAAGTTCCCCATGATCTCCCAGTCACTTCAGACAGGCGGCCGTGTCCAAATTAATGTCATTTGTTCTGAACCCATTCTCCATCAGTTATGGGAAAACAAACTAGATAATTTATGCTGCTATTTAACAGCTATCAGCTAAACTTTGAGCATACACAGTCATAAAAAGGATTTCCCTTAAAAGATAGCCTTATATGATTCTTTGGAAAATTATTTCCACTCAATAGACTATTTCCATCATCAAAAGTCATCGACATAATGTTGCATTTTGTTGATCCTGGCTTCAAATTTGCAGATCGTTCAGTAACAATCATCAACTGCTTTTTGTTTTAAATTGAGGTTAAATTTACATAACATGAAATTAACCAGTCGTAAGTATACAAACAATTCAATGACATTTGGTATATTAACAACTTTGTGCAACTACCACCTCTATCAATTCCAAAACATTTTTACCACCTCTAAAGAACACCCCGTAACCATTAAGCAGTCACTCATTATTCTCTCCCGTCAGTCTGGGACAGCCACTGATCTGCTTTTTGCCTTTATAGATTTACCTGTTCTGGAAACTTCGTGTATATGGGATCATACAGTATGTGACCTTTTGTGCCTGGCTTATTTAATTTAGCATAATGTTTTTACATCATGGCACATATCAGTACTTTCTTTTTATTTTTGGCCAAATAATATTCTATTGTATTCATACACCATGTTTTGTTTATTCATTAATTCACTGATTAACATTTGGGTTGTTTCCACCTTTAGGCTATTGGGAATAGTGCTGCTATAGACATTTATGTACAAATATTTGAGTACCTGTTTGTTTGTTCGTTTAGTTAGTACCTGTTTCAAATTTTTTGGAGTGGAATTGCTGGGTCACATGGTAATTTTATGTTTAGCTTTTTGAGACTAACTACACTGTTTTCCATAGCAGCTGCATTACTTTAGATACTCACCAGGAAAGTACAGTTCCAATGTTTCACATCCTTACCACTTGTTCTTTTTTTTTTTTTTTTTAATAATAGCCTTCTTAATGGGTGTAAAGTGGCATCTCATCGTGTTTTTGACCTTTCTTTCCCTAATGATCAATGACGTTGAGCATCTTTTCATGTATGTACTCATTGGCCATTTGCATATCATTTTCTGGAAAATATGACTACCAGTTCTTTGTCCATTTTAAATAAGATTGTTTATATCTCTGTTGTTGAGTTGTAAGAGTTCTTTCTATATTTTAGGTACAAGTCCTCTTTTGTATATGTGATTTGCAAATAAGTTGTATGGGCTCTCTTTTCAGTGTTTTGCTAATATCCTTTGATGCATGAAAGTTTTTAATTAAAAAATTTATTTACTTGTTTGTTTATTTATTTATTTATTTTTAGAGAGAGGGGAAAGGAGAAAAAGAAGGAGAGAAATATCACTGTGTGGTTGCCTCTCACTTGTGCCCCCAACTGGGGACCTGACGTGCAACCTAGTCATGTGCCCTGACTGGGAATCGAACCAGTGACACTTGGCTCTCAGGCCGACGCTCAATCCACTGAGCCACAGCAGCTAGGGCAAAAGTTTTTAATTTTGATAAAGTCCAGTTTATCCATTTTTTCTTTTGTTGCTTGTGTTTTTGGCATCATATCTAAGAATCCATCACCTAATCGAAGGTCATGAAGATTTACCACTGTATTGTCTTCGAAGAGTTTTATAGCATCTAATGCTTTTGTGAAGCTAGCACAGCATGACTGCTGAGAAGAAAAGTAAAAATAAATAAAGTTTATGGACTAACCTGTTCTAGAGAGAGCTTATCTGATGCTGAAAACGTTTTGTTTTCAGCACTGTTTGATTAGAAGCTAGTCCTGGATTCTGCTACCTAGACTTCTACATTGTCCTCTTAGCATCTAATTAACAGAGGTTGTTAACTGAAATCAAGAAAAAGACAACAAGAAGGTCAGCACAGCCCTTGGAAGATAAGCAGGAGGTTTGGTGATAAAATGCCAAGCTTCTTAGCAAATAAAGGTGTACAGCACAAACCAATAGCTGCTATGGTTCAAAATATTTTACCTATCACATAAATTTATTTTATTCCTTAAACAGCTCCATTAGCAAATATCTTTTACTGAATATCAAGGCAAATCCTCCACCAGTAAGATGTTAGACACAGCTTTAAAATGGGTGGGTGGTAGAATGCCCTCATAATACTATACAGCAAGCAGGGCCAGCCTTTGGAAAACTGGACTAGAGATTAAGTTTGTCTTTAGTACCTATTGTCCTTACTAAGGTTTCAGAGAAGCATAGGACAGCCTCTGGGCCCCACATATGAATGATTTCTTGGTAGAGTCTCTGTAGATTTTTAGATTTCCAAGTTGAGACATTATTTTTTTACTTCTTACAAAACTATTCAAGTTTAGGGAGAACTCAGGTTATTCTAACCTAACTCACAAGAGGCTGCTTTATAAAAGGATTTCAGAATTTACAGATGCCCCCATTGGCTATTTGCTTCAACTTTTCTCTCTTGGTAAATCCAAGTTGTGGTAAATCCACTTTGGAAAACAAGGTGTTGGTGCTGCATTTTGGTAGAAATTCAGTAAAATTGTGTGTGGCGAATTCAGATAGTATGGATAGTTACTTGAACCTCTCCACTCACAGTATCAGGAAACTTATGTATAAATATTAGTTGATTTTCCCCTCAAAGACTTTCTGTCTTTCACCAGGTACATTGTTCATTCCCACACACAGCTGTTCTCTTTGGTAGGTTGTAGCCTGAATAAAAGCATATTCAGAGTATTTAGGAAAATCGCTCTATTTGCATTTCTCTGCCAACAATTCATTACATACCAGGGGAGATCTTACTCTTCTGTTAATAATCGAAAGCCCTCTTCACAAATGGCTCCCTGCAGTTTACACAATGAGTAATCCAGTAGTTTCAGTAACTTAAAAATAAGCTTCAGAGCCACCTAAGTAGGAGAAAGTTAATGGTGCTTTATTTTCTCCTTTTTTTTTTCCTCTCAAAAAGTAAGAAGGAGCCTGAAAAAAACAAGTGAATGAGTTTAGCACTTTTCTTCTTACACACCAAACCATAAAATTGTTAGGGACAAGCAATATATATCTTAGGGTTTCCCAGAGAGAAATTTGTATATCACCAGTAGAACAAATGTTGATTTCAGCTGTCACACAGATGGAGAGCTTTGATTTTGAAGGTTATATATTTATGGTAATGTGTGTTATAAAAAGCTCAAACTAGCTTGTCAAACTCATGATGTCATAGACACTATTGCTTAGGATGAAGCTAAAGTGTGAAAAAAATGAATAAGTTATTTTAAAGAGTTACATTAAGTTATATTAAGATAAGAATAAAGTTACATTAAGGAAGAATTACATTAAGAATATAGCTGGTACGAAGAAGATACGTTACAGTTGTTAAAAGTAGTACCCATGACTAAAATTTGGGAAACACTGAATTTATTTCTTATATTAACTAACAAAGTTATAGAAGCATTGATGTAGCATGTCTTTACAGCTGATTTAATACATCCAACTAATCACACTCTATTCCCTATCTTCTACTTTGACTGGTTATAAGTGCTTACCCTGACTCAATTGCTTAACATTACAAAGTATCAGCTTCATTTAGGGGGAAAAAAATGCTTACTGTGGCAAGCTCTACGTGGGACATCTTCTCCCAATTTCCCTTCTCATTCAAGCATTCAGATTCAGTGTTTATCTATAAATGCACTCCCTTGTGATTATGCCTCATCCTAACTTCCTCTTATCAGTGGGTTGGCCTTGCCTTTCTCCTGGTCTTTCTGTTCATCCACTCCTGAGCTGCATGTCTTTTGAAACTTTCATTTAGCAATTTATTTTTCTATCTGGCACTAAATGTACATTATTTTCATTATCCATGGCATTTTTATCCACTCTTCTTCCTAGTTCTTTCTGCCTACTGCTACATTCAGTGACAATAATGACAACAAAAATAGTTAGATGTAATTACTGGCTATTTTTATAAAATTAAGTGTAGCTTGCCCCTGTTCTATTCTAGGTATATTCTAACTAAATAATTGACATTGGCCCGCTGAAGTCAAAGTGTCCTTCCCTTTGGGGAGGTGGATAAAACTAATGTTAGCTTTGCTTTCTTGCCTGCCTTTTCTTAGGTCTGAGGCAGACTTCCAATACTGCTGTTACAACAGCACAAGAATCTGAGGCATTCATTATCAGTGAGTATGCTTCAGTTCTTTGAGAAACCCGTGACTTTCTTCATTGAACTAAGAGACAATGGCTCCATTTGGTACATGTTTACAAACTACTTAAATTGTAGTTTTAATATCAGAGCTAACATTTTCTTGACCTCATCCCCAAATGTTGGAGCTGTAACCTATTTGAAGCCTTAATGAATTACTATGATTGGGCCTTTCTGTCTTAATTAGGTGCCCATATGTAAAGTAATCTTTGCCAACAAGGTTTTTGTTGATTAAAACTTGTGGCTATAAAAAGAAAATCCTTCCCCAGTGAATGTGTGGCTTTAAGGACACAGTAGGCCTGTCAGTATGGAGGCAAGAATAATTGAAATGTAAATGAGCTTTATGTTGTATTAAGAGGGAAGAGATAAAGGTTCTGAAAGTACTTGGAAGTATAACCATGAGAGACAAAGATGGACAAAATGAAATATAGACGTTACTTAAAGAGACACTCAAAGAAAGTTCTAGAAGCATAGGAAACTAGAGCAGAGATAGGCATTTGTAAGGATGTTTGGCAAGCCTAGAGGGAGAAGTAATTAGCTTTATATAGATAAGTTACCTAGAAAAGGCTTGAAAACAGGAAACAGCAGCTTATATCACTTCATCCGAACAGATGGAAGAGATCTTGAGATGAGAAATTTGGTAAAGAGTTTAGACTGGAATCCAACGAGAACTAACTACTGAAGTAATATCTGGAGGTTGCAGAAAGAAAGAAATCTTCAGTTGGGATCAAGGACACTATCTAGTGGCTAGATCTGAGCTGACCAAGGGAGTGAAGTTTGAGAAACAATCTCTTAAAATTGGGTTTAATAAGTTAAGAATCATCAAGCTGGTTTAAGAGGCCAGACTGTATTCTGACCACTCTGGATAATTTGCTGAAATTTCCTCACTGCAGAACCACATTGAAACCTAAGTGACTGACTGACTGGACTGAAATAACAAGACCCAGAAAGGAGGGGAAATAGAGATGAAATAATAATAAAATATAATAAAAATTCACTGTCCATATGACAGGTGGTGATAGGGAAACTTCCTAGGCACGGAATTCCAGGAAGATTTTTTCCGGGAGTACTCTGGTATATTTTTGTCCCAAGGTATTTTGAGGTATATCTTTCTAGTACCCTCTAAATCATTCCATGTCTAGTCCTGAGAATAAACTAAGGTGGTTTTAAAAAATACACTTAAAAATACACACTGATATCGACTGTATAATCGAAGCATAAGTAGGCACAAGTAAAGTGTAAGTACATTTTTTTCAAATCAGATTTTCTTGATGTCAGAAGTTAAACCAAAGAAACACATCACTGAATACTTTATTCTCTACATTTCTACCACAATTGCTCCATTCTTCTCTGTATTATCATTTAGGTTTGGCGAGCAATGATGTGTTTTTGATTTCTTATGATTCAGGTTACTTTTAAATTCCTTTGTTTTGGATAGGTAAAACTCTGAACACATTTTTCTTAAAGCTCTTCCCCACTGCAAAGACCAATTTTATTTTCAATAGTTTTTGTTTTTATTTTAAAAACAAATTAGAAATTAGAAAATTGAATCCAGTGGTTATCATAGAGAGCACAAAATTTTGATTTGGGGGTGTGGAAGAGATTTGGCAATTTATTAAAATGAAGTGACCTGGTGGTAGAATCAGACCTCCAAGTGAAAAAATGAAAACAGGGCATATGACACTGTGCTATCTCAGAAATGGGAGACCCGTGTCAAGTGTCAGTAATAGATGGCACCTGGCTCAGGGACAGCCATCAACCAGATAAGACAAACCTGGGGATCCTATCCTGGGCTCTTTACTTAGTGCCCTACCCCCATGCCCTGTTGTGGGATAAAAGTTCATGGGGAAATTAACAAAGGAGAAAAGAAGATGATTCATGTTTCAGGTAATAGGATGAGAATTTCCTAAGCATACACTTGGCACCAGAGTGTAGGCAGAATTTACCATTCGTATACACAAGCCTGAGAGTGCACATGGGGTAGGTAGGGGAATGGATAAGGCTTCTTTTGAGAAGAGAACAACCAAAACCACATTAAACGGTTGCCACAGTTTGTCTTCCTTTTCTACCATTTCTCAGTCTTGATTTCTCACTGCTTCCTCTACATCTTCCCATCATGTTATTAACAACTGCCAACTCTCACATTAGGAAATTGTTGAAAAGGAGCCACATTATGATTGATACCTAAAACTACTCATCTCCAAAACAAATTGAGAATTCATGTCCCCTTCCTGCTGTCTCCATCTGTCCAAAGACAAACATATATGCCCTTGATATTTAGGCTATTTGCAGTCCTCAGTGACTTTTTTCCCCCCACGAAGGTGTCCATGATGTTCACCTGTAACTGTTCCCTGTCCCTGTGGGATGGTCCTGGTCAGACACCATGTTCTCTGCACTACACGTATACTGGGCACTTATTTATACACACTCAGTGGATATTCATGTAGAATATCTCCCTTTGTGTCTGTAGCTTCCAGGGATTCTAAACTCTGTCACAAGCCAACACTCAGCCTTTAGCAATTCATTAAAAAAAAAATTAGTTGTATTATTTTTAGTTGCTTATATGGCACCTGGAGTTTCTTCCTCTTGTGCTCTGGGACAAGTAAGTCAATGTTCTCAACCCATCTCTCCTTGGAAGGGTCTGTCTTTCCTTGGATTTCAATGAACTTTGTTGCCCTGCGATATCAGTTCTTTGATGAGTTTATGGGAAAGTATGATTATGTTGATCACCCTGCCTTTTCTTTTTATTAGGGTAAAACTAATGTTCTTTTCAGTTCTTTATATCCTAGGTGGTAGCTGAATTATGTTTACTTTTAACTATATTTGATTTGGGCCGATGGTAGAATAAGCATGCAGATATCTATAAGCAGTAGTTACAATTGAAGACACAAGACATAAAAATTCAGATTTTACTTGTAAATGTGATTGATCACCAAAGTTGAAAGAATAGATACTTCAGGGGAAGAATAAACTGAAATAAAAAGAGCTGATGGTTGGAGACAGAATGAAGTTACTGAACTTACTGTAAAAAGGATAATGTTTGTATATATGTATGTGTTTGATGGCAAGTGGATGGTTGAACAAATTAGTAATTATACATTCTCTTCAGTCTTCTGTCATTCCAGTTTTATGTCTGATTTCCTGCTCTCTGTGCCTTGTAGTTAAAGCAAAACTCTTCCTAGAGAATCATCTAGTCTTTCTTCTTTCTAAGTTAGTTAATATTAATATATTCTGGCTTCATCAACAAAGAAAGAAATCACCATTTCTTTTATTTTCTTCTTTTAAATTCCCTTAATTATTTAAAGTGGTGCTGCTCCAAATAGCTAAAGACTAATTAAAAAAACTAACTGGTGATTCATTCATTTCCTCCGCCAGAGCCACATCTCAGCCCAAGGGCTCTGGATGGCAGCAGCATGAGGTTAATTCTGGAATCACAGGCTGCTTGCTTGTGAGCTGTTAGTTTCACTGCTCATCTCCTCCGGATGGGGAGCTCCCACTGATTGCATATACAGAATAACAGATGAGGATTTGGTTTTCTGATTGGGAATTAGGTATTTTGAGCAAAGTTAAGTATGGTGTAGGTAGGGTGGATTAGGTTGAAAACAACCCTGCTCTGATGAGGCTCTTAAAATATACATACACGTACACATCCACTAGACAACAAAGCCAGCATTCACCCTCAAAAATGAGGTAAAGCACCAAACATCTGCAGTATCTCACTAGTTTTCCAGCAACAGCAGCATATTGTGATAATTAAAGTGATTAAGGCTTTGGACTCTGGATTTACATCCCGGCTGCATCATCTACTAGCTGTGTAACCTTGAAAAATTACCTGATCTCCTTGAGTTTCAGTTTCCTCTAATGTTATAAAGGGGTTGGCAGATGTTCAAATATATTAAAAGATACGAGAAAGGTTGAACCTCGCGTGAATCACATGAGGTATTATGTCTGAAAGCACTAGACATCGTAATTGTCATATAGTAAGAAATTGAAAGATATTACTTGAATCTGAATCTCCTGTAGAAAGTCTTTGCAGAGCAAATTATCATGCCCTAATTTATCTTTTATGTAAATCTAAATGTTCCTATGATGAATTTACATCAAGCAGGCTAATACTAAAAAAATCCTTCTTTTTCATTTATAAATATTCTTTTATAAAAAAATGAGTTTTAATATGTTTTAAGGAATTTTCTTTTTTAAAAGTATATTTTATTGATTATGTTATTACAGTATTTCCAATTTTTTCCCCCCTTTGCTCCCCTTTGCCCAGTACCCCACTTCCCTCCAGCAATCCCACCCCCTTAGTTCATGTCCATGGGTCATGCATATAAGTTCTTTGACCTCACCCTTTCCTATAGTATTCTTACCTTCCCCTGTCTATTTTGTACCAACTGAATATGCTTCATTTTTTTTTTTTTAAAACCCAAAACGACTTTATTTAACAAAAGACAAAAACAAAACTTATTTACAGTAGTTTTCTGCTCAAATTATTCAACGGGGTAACTGCTAGATCTCCCAATTTACCTCACAACCAAACCAAGCAGAGGCAGCTCAGCCCCAGCCTCCAGATTTTGCGCTAAGGGGGAAGGCCAACCAGAACCCAGCAGCATGGCTCCCACACCCCTCAGCACCCCCACTGCTCAGTGCACTGCGGAAGGCAGTCCCACCCTAGCCCCATTACCCTGGTCTGCTACAAGCATCTTATGACAACCGCACCAGACCTGGGTGGGGTGGAAGGGACTGGGCAATGAATATGCTTCTTAATCCCTGCACCACTTCCCCATTTCTCCCTCTCCCCGCTCCCAGCTGATAACCCTTCAAATGATCCCCATACCTATGATTCTATTCCTATTCTGGTTTGCTTAGGTGGGTTTTGTTTTTATTTTTTAGATTCAGTTGTTGATAGTTGTGAGTTTGTTGTCATTTTAGCGTTCATAGTTTTGATCTTCTTTTTCTTATGTAAGTCCTTTTGACATTTCATATAATAATGGCTTGGTGATGATGATCTCCTTTAGCTTCACCTTGTCTGGGAAGCACTTCATCTGCCCTTCCATTCTAAATGATAGCTTGCTGGATAGAGTAATCTTGACTGTAGGTTGCTTTTCATCCCATTGAATACTGCTTGCCAGTCCCTTCCTGCCTGCAAAGTGTCCTCTGATAAATCAGCTCTTAGTCCTATAGGCACCTCCCTGTAGGCAACTCTCTGCCTCTCTCTTGCTGCCCCCAGGACTCTGTCTTTATCTTTCACGTTTGGCATTTCAGTCATGATACGTCCTGGTGTGGTCCCCTCTGGGTCCAGCTTGCCCGGGACCCTACGTGCTTCCCAGACCTGTATGTCCATCTCCTTCACAAAATTTGGGAAGTTTTCCTCATTTTTTTCAATTCTTGCTTCCTCATTTGCACTGGTTCACTGTGTTTTTCTTCCTTATGTTCCAAATCATTGATTTGAACCCTGGTTTCCTTCCCTTCACCGTTGGTTTTGTGTGGATTTTCCTTCGTTTCACTTAGCA
Organism: Furipterus horrens; assembly: GCF_987537825.1. Lineage (NCBI taxonomy): Eukaryota > Metazoa > Chordata > Mammalia > Chiroptera > Furipteridae > Furipterus > Furipterus horrens. Next base: position 24,614,521 of record NW_028327177.1, on the reverse strand, counting down.
TAACTTTCACTTCTTCTCTTTTGCGTTTGCCATACTCAAGCATATCTGTCAAGTATGTTAGCATCTTTATCACCAGTGTTTTGAATTCTGCATCTGTTAGGTTGTCTATGTCCTCATTTGTTAGGTTGGCTATCTCCTCATCACCTAGTTCTCCCATTGGAACCTTGATCCATTTCCCCTTCTGGGCTATACCTCTCTGCATCCTCATTCTGACAGGCTCCCGTGTTTGTTTGCCTCCATGTCCCAGGTAGAGCTGTCATTCCTATTACGTTGTAAGGGACAGAGCCTTAGGGATTTGTCAGTACAGGACAACTTGTTTCGCCACGTTGTGGCACTGTATGTGGGGGAGGGGTCTGAGAGGGAACAATGCTGTCTGCATTGCCACCCCCTGCCCAGGCACTTCTACCTCCGCACTGGACTGGCACCCCTCCAGCTGCCCCCTGGGGCCATCGTTCCCAGAGTGGGTGAGTCTGAGGATGTTCTAGGACTGTGGGGGCCCTTTAAACAAGTGGACTCTACTGAGAGACTGGCAGTGTCTACCTCTGTCCCAACCCTCACTGGTCTGCACATTCAGAAGCAATGAGGCTTGATTTTCCCCGGTGCTGGGACCATGAGCTGTGAAGTCCGGTGAGGAGCTGGGAATGTTCCCCAGGTGTTCCTCTTGGCTTTTTAAAACATGTGACTGCCCTTTCTGCCAGCCTGCCACCACCACCATGTCCTGTCTGCCTGGCTCTGCCCCTCCTATCTGTCTGGATGAGTCTTTCTTCTTTACATCTTTGTTTGCTGGACTTCCATGCACTTTGATTTTCTGGAACTTCTGGTTGTTTCTAGTTTTGAGGTAGCTGTATTCCTTCTTAGTTGTGGAGGGAGAGGCAGCATGTCTGTCTACACCTCCATCTTGGCCGGAAGTCTAAGGAATCTTCTTTTTAAAATAATAGAGCCAAATATATTTTACAATATTAATTTGTTTTTAAAATAAATGGTCATTTTTAATGTGATGTTTGATAAATAAAATAATTTGGAAAAACATATCACTTGAAAATTTTATGTGCAAATATAACATTAGAAAGTTAGTCAGTGTATTTAAGATTCTTAATGAATCAACAAATCTATAGTTCCAGTTATATAATTATAAAATATATTAATATTTTGAAGGCAATAAAATTTTAATTAAAAATTTTTATTTTAAAATGTATTAAATGTATCAGAAGATATTAAGAAAAATATACTAATTATAATTAGTGTAGTCATTTGAAATTTTTCATAAAATTCTCCACTTTATTTATAATAATGCATTGGTATGTTATTGATAAAAATTATATTATTGCTTTACATAAATTACAAGTCAATTTGGTCTTTAACTAGAAAAAACATTGGTTTTTGGATGCTTCTCTTTTCTCTTTTGTACATTAGGAATTGATATTTCTATTCACAATTTTTCTTTAAATAATAATTTTAGAGGAAATATTTGACTTTTAGAGTAAAACTTATTTTACTCCTGCTCCCTTCCTCTACTTAGGCTAGATAATACTCTTATTTAATCATATGATATAGATTTCTCTTAAACAAAATTGAGGTGACAATATGAATTCATTCATCCTAGGTATTGGGGCTTTGGGTTAGTTATGACCACAGCAAGAACAGTCTAACATTGTAGGACAATAGCTCCATGCTGGCACTTGATGACCTTGAATGTATCCACAAAGGCCATGTAAGCAAGATTGAACTGCAAAGTGCTGCCATTTTCCCAAAACACGGAGAGTGGGAGGCCGTTGCCCACTCCCTTCCTTATCTATTAGGGAGGGTGCCATGAAACAGTTTCCCTTTACCTTTGGGAAGGGGAACTGATGAGTACGAGGCTTTCTGCCTTGCTCCCACCCCACACTTGGGGCTTAGCTGCAGCCTATACAACTGCTTAGCAGCAAAGTGTCCCTGTCATTTGTGGGGCAGTCATCAGGCCTCGGATGTTTTGGGGTTGCCATGCCAAAGGGCCACAGGGAGCTGGCGACTTTGCATTTTCCCCCCGTTGCTGTCTATGTAAGTAATAAACCATCTGAATCTTTAAAAGGGCCTGTTGTTTCTTTTGCTAGTCATACAGTGCCTTGTGTCTGACAGTAATAAAACACCTAATAACAAACTTTGCTAACTTATATATACATCTTAAATACATCAGGAAAAGATGAATTATTCAATAAAATGATTTTGGGACAACTGGCAATTTAGGAAAAATATTTGTATCTCTACTTCATTTCTTACAATGTCCTTCTACCCCAATTCAGATAGATAAAATATTTAGTCAGAAAAGGAAATGAAACCACAAAAATGTCAATGGGAAAACAGATAATTTTTTGAATATACTTCTTGAGATGAGGCCTTGAGTATGGTACAAAGTACAGACTTTAGAGAACAAAAGGATGATGATGAAGTTGACAACATAAAATACTGAAACATTTATGTGAGAAAGATATACCACAAAAATGTTCAAAAGAAAAAGGCAATCTGGAAAATATATTCTCAACACATGTGACAGACAAAATACCAATTTCTATCATATGCAAATAATTTTTATTTTTATTTAAAATATTTTTTAAAGGTTTTACTTATTTTTTTTTAGAGAGGGGGAAAGGGAGGGAGAAAGAGAGGCAAAGAAACAGCGACCGATCAGTTGCCTCTCTGCACACCCACAACCAGGGACTTGACCTACAACCCAGGTACATGCCCTGACTGGGAATAGAACTAGTGACCTTTCAGTTCCCAGGCTGGCATTCAATCCACTGAGCCACACCAGCCAGGGCTGCAAATAATTTTTAGGTACCAGTAAGAAAAAGACAAAAATGAAAAGGAATGGACATTTTGCAGTAACTCCTCATAAATGGCCATTAAATATTTGTCGTTCATAATTGAAGAAATAAACATTAAAATAACAAGTAGACATTATTTTTCATCTATTGGATTGTCAAGGATTAAAAATAATTGTAATATCTAGTGCTGGTGAGAGTGTGGGGAAACAAGTATTCTTACACAGGAGCTGGGAACCTAAATTTGTGTGATCTTCATTAGAGGAGAGCTTTTGGCAATCAATAAAGAATGTAGCCCTGTTAGTGTGACTCAGTTGGTTGGAGTATTGTCTGGTAGATCAAGGGCACATGCCTACATTACAGTCTCCCTCCCTTGCATCAATATTTCTCTCCCTCTCTCTCTCTCCCACCTTTCCCCTCTCTCTCTATTTTTAAAAAATATTTTATTTACTTATTTTTAGAGAGAGGGGAAGGGAGGGAGAAAGAGAGGGAGAGAAACATCAATGTGTGGTTGCCTCTTGAGCACCCCCTGGAGACCTGGGCCGCAACCCAGGCATGTGCCCCAACCAGGAATCAAAATGGCGACACTTTGGCTCACAGGCTGGTGCTCAATCCACTGAGCCACACCAGCCAGGGCTCGCATCTCTCTAAAATCAATGGACATGTCCTCGGGTGAGGATTAAAAAAAAAAAAAAAAGACTAACATGCATCTACTATTTCATCTAGAAATTCTTGCATGAGTACACAAAAATGTCCAAAAAAACCAGACATCAAACTATACTACAAAGCCACTGTGGCCAAAACAGTCTGGTACTGGCATAAGAACAGACATATAGATCAATGGAACAGAATAGAGAGTCCAGAAATAAACCCAGGACTATATGGTCATCTAATATTTGACAAAGAGGGAAGGAGCATAAAATGGAGTGAGAAGAGCCTCTTCAACAAATGGTGCTGGGAGAACTGGACAGGGACATGCAAAAAAATGAAACTAGATCACCAGCTTACACCACACACCAGAATAAACTCAAGATGGATCAAAGACTTAAATGTAAGTCATGACACCATAAAAATCCTAGAGTAAAATATAGGCAGGAAAATTTCAGATATCCCACATAGCAGTATTTTCACCGATACATCTCCTAAGGCAAGGGAAATAAAGGAAAAAATAAACAAATGGGACTACATCAAACTAAAGAGTTTCTACTCAGCAAAAGAAAACATTAGCAAGATGAAAAGGGAACCAACCATATGGGAAAACATATTTGCCAATGATACCTCAGACAAGGGATTGGTCTCCAAAATATATATATAGAACTTACACATCTCAACACCAAGAAGACAGACAGCCCAATTAAAAAATGGGCAAAAGACCTGAACAAACACTTCCTCAAGGAGGATACACAGAGGATCCATAGACACATGAAAGGCTGCTCAACATCACTAACCATCAGAGAGATGCAAATAAAAACCACAATGAGAAACCACCTGACACCAGTCAGAATGGCCATCATCAACAAATCAACAAGCAACAAGTGCTGGCGAGGATGTGGAGAAACGGGAACCCTACTGCACTGTTGGTGGAAATGCAAGCTGGTGCAGCCACTATGGAGAACAGTATGGAATTACCTCAAAAAATTAAAAATGGAACTGCCTTTTGAACCAGCGAGTCCACTGCTAGGATTATACCCGAAAAATCCTAAAACCCCAATTCAAAAGAACTTATGCACCCCTTGTTCATAGCAGCACTGTTTACAATAGCTAAGTGCTGGAAACAGCCCAGGTGCCCATCTGTTGATGAGTGGATTAAAAAACTGTGGTACATTTACACAATGGAATACTGTGCAGCAGAAAGAAAGAAGGAACTCCTGCCATTTGCGACAACATGGATGGAACTAGAGAGAATTATGCTTAGTGAAATAAGCCAGGCATTGAAGGAAAAATACCATATGATATCACCTAATACAGGAAATTAAGGAACAACACAGAACAAGGAACAGAATAACAGTTATCAAGGGGAAGGAGGGAGTGAGAGAATGGGGAATAAGTAAGGGAAGGATTTAGTCAAAGAAGATGTATAAATGACTCATGGACATGGACAATGGGGTGGGGATTGACTGTGGGAGAAAAGGTGGGCTGGGTGGGGGGGAGTAGTGGGGGAAAAACGGGACAACTGTAATTGAAAAACAAAAAAAATAAAAAATTTAAAAAATGTCTAAAAAAGATGTTCATCATAACATTGTAATAACAAGACAACTAGAAATAACTTTAGTACCTATTAATAAGGGATTGGTTAAATAAACCATGGTGCTCTGATATAAATGGAAAACTATGCAAACCATTAAGAATGATGTAATTCTTTAGAATTATACACCTGAAACCTATATAATTTTATTAACTAATGTCACTCCAATAAATTTAATTAAAAAGAAAAATTAAAAAAAGAATAATGTAACTCTTTAATACTAACATGGAAAGGTGTCCAAGATGGATATTAAAACAAAAATGCAAATTAGCAGAACAGTATGTATATTATAATCTCATTCCCTTAATTATATATTGTATCTGCATAGCAAATTTCTAAATAATTTTGAGTAAAAGTGTTAATAATGGTTGTCTCTACAGAGTGGAACTGGGAAAAGGATGGCTGGGGACAAAGAGAAAAATGTTTGAATATTTTTTGCTATGATATAGTATATTTTTAAAAAATTATTTAATATAAATTATAAAACCTTACACCATGTAATATAAATTTCCAAATTTGTATAAATGCCCAAAGATTTTTCCTAAATAATAATCTTCCTTTTTTTTGTTGTTTTTTTAGAAGAATTTTATAAGAGTTTATTTGAGCCAAACAGACTATGTGTGCTGGGGAGCAAGATCTCGGATGCTCTTGATAATCTTCAAATTTAAATTTAACTTTTTCTGTGAGTCAAAGCATTAAGGATAAACAATTGGAGAAAAAAGAAGTTAAAAACATGACCCATCTACCTAAGTAACTCACAGTCGCCCTATTAAAGCATTAAAAACTAAATAGTTTTTATCTGCACTCTAAGGATAGCATGATTTCAGTAATAAAAGTTACCTGTTTTTTAAGAGGTAGAGTAACTGGAAAAAGCCTTATTCTGGCAGTGAGATTCTAAATTTTCTCATTGAATAGGAGACGATTTAGAAAGGGAAGAGGCAAGGTCATTTCAGCAATACACAGGCATTAAAGCAAATGTGCTTGGCATTGTGGAGGAAGTGCCTAGATAGATGTCTCTGTCTGAAATGAGTCTATGTTTCAGGCAGTACTGGGAAATAAAATTTATACAAGTAGAATGGAGTTGAATTGTAGAGGGCTCTCATTTCTCAGAAAGAGAAGCGTGGCCTTGATACCCTAAGCAATACGGATTCTTGAGAGGATGAGTAGTGACATGATAAAAATAATTATTAGAAATATTAATCTGATAGCAATATACAATGATTGAAGTAGGGTGACCTGTACTGAGGTAATAGCAGTGGGGAAGGAAAGAAAAAAATGAAAGTGGAGAAAATGTTTAAAACAGGAGGATTTAGGGATAGTATAGATACAATATAGATAGGGCCTCAGTGGAGAAAAGAATCAAAAGTAGTTCTCATTTTTTTTTTTTTTTTCTAGCCCGCAAGCCTAGGAGAATTGATATCGATGCTATGGGTAACCCTGTTAATTGGTTGACTGAAGTTAATGAGAACCGTAATTCTTCATCCTTTATGTACCTTCTGGGTATAATTTTCTATTCTTTTCAAATACAGAAACATTTTGTATACATTAAGATTTCTTTCCCCCATGTCATTTCTTGTCATTTTTTCTCAATTATGTTTGTAAAGACCCACAATTCCCCCGATCTCAATGCTATTTCTCTTTTATTTCTAACTCCTCTAAGCTTTCCTCAATTGAATTTTTATATCTTCTTTTTCTATTGCTCAATATTATTTTAACTCTGTTAAATCTGCTACTCCTGATTATTACTAAATAGTTAAGCCATTAGGGAGTTATCTTTGTACCAGCCCAGCACAGCATCATGTGGAGTAGAAGTAATCACCAGGCACCACAGGGGTCTATAATTAAATTTATGATAATGGTAATAGTTAAAATATTACCATGTTTTTAGTCTGGTTTTGCTGAGATTTTCATCATTATTTCACTATCTCCATCTCTTAGGGAAACCATAAAAGTTGACATGTTTAAAGAGTAATCTTATAAACTTTGTAAAAATATTTTTAAGCCATGTCACAATGCCATGCCCTTTTCTTACAAAAGCTGAAACACAAAACTGTCTGAAGTTCATTCAGTGAAAATAAACTAAGAAAGGAGAATCTCTAGGAGGAGAATCCAAGTAAATTCTTTCACCTCCACTTCCATCTTCCCTTGGGAAGATTTTTCCTGTCCCACTTTGAATTATGATGGGTACCAAATTCTGGTCCAAATGTGAACAATGTAGCCTATGTTGGTTCTCCTTAGGACAGAAGAAATAGGTGGTCATTTTGAAAACTTGACTACATATTAAGATAGAACAAAATATTAAAGAAAATCACAAAAAATCAAGCAAAATAGGTAAGATTTTGATGAGGTAATTATAATTGTATAGCAACCACAGAAGTTTAGATCATTTTGCAAGCATGGTTTCCTCCCTGTCATCTCCCTGCTTCTACATGACAGGGCATCTCATTTACCATTCATTGCAAAAGAGCCGTTTTTGTTTCATTCTTGCACCAATTTTAATATCTCAGACTAACTAGTCTCATGCCCTTCAGGTTTCTAGCCTGAGATATACACTTGCCTTATTCATAATGGATTATTGGAATTTTTACAGTTCACACAATGGAATCTATACCTTTCTGGATGGAGTTAACAGAACTGCGAACTTCTTGAGTATGTGGGGAAGTGATTGAAAGGGTTATTATCATCATCATTACAAAATGACTTTAATCATATCACTATAACACATGCACAATAACAACAGAGTAGTCTTTTCATAGAAATGCATAGAGAATGAAGAAGGAAAAAATATCAGCAATTCTGTAGCAGAAAATTATGACCTTCTATACTACAAGCTAGAAAAGAATATAATCACTTTTTATTTTTTCTATTAAAAATTAAATTAAAAGAAATTAAAATTAAAACGAAGGTGAATTAGAGTTTGGAAAAGTGAAATGATGTGTCATCGATTTACCTAACCAGGTAATTTAAATTATTTTCAATACTTGTTAAATATAAAGCTAAAAGCAAAAGGAAAAAAATGTCCACCAACATTTTAAATGAAGAAAATCACATTGCTTAGATGTTTTTCTTTCAAGGGTCAGGATTTTAGAGTCAAAACATTGTCTGTGAATTGTTGGCTTATTAGCAGGACTTACTGATTTTAAATTAGATTCAATAAATATTCACTGGGGTAGAAGGCGCTGTGCTAGATGGAAAGTGAATAATAGTCAGAAGAAGTCTTCTCACATACCTTCAAGCAGTTCATAATCCACTGGAGAAGACAGAACAATTATTATAAACTTTACCTAGGAATGCATATTTTAAGCTTAAGAAAGAAACTGCAGTAGTTATTTGCATACTCATTGTTTATTGAATCTGTTTTTAGAAATTAGTGTTTTCTTAACGTGTTAATAATTCTTACTTCTATACTTTGCTATGTTACTCTGGTAAATTTAAATTTATAAAGCACATTCATTTCATTTAGATTATTAGGAGTACATTTAATAGAGAGAAAAAGGCATTAGGTGTGTGCTAACGATCTCCATTTATAAATAAAAGATTGTGACAGCTGGAATTGCTTTCTTCTTTTGAAGTGCAATGATTCAAGGAGAATTTTTTAGAGCAGTCATATTTGAATTAAAAATGTGAATTAAAAATTAAAATGCCAGGCAGCTGCAAAACTACAAGCAACAGTTGCACGGTGAAGCCTTTATTATTAGAGACATATTAATTACTCAAATTTCAAGTCATGACATTTCAGTAAAATATATAATGCGTGGTTTCTATTAATAAAATATTTTGTATAGAAATAGCAAAATATTTTGGTCCAAGTAGTGGGTCTGTCATCACTTCCACTTGCAAAGGATGAAGACTATCAATAAGTCCTGTTTCCTAGAACATCTTGGATTCTAATAGTTAGAGAAGCAGGAAGGAGGTCAAGGGAACAGTTATGAAATAAATGAGTAGAATATGGTTTCTCTGATGTCACTTGAGGGAAAATATTTTGGAAGATCCAAAAAACAATAAGAAACTTAGATTAAGATTGTCAAGGCTAACAAAGCCATTTGTGGAAGCATAAATATATTGTTGGGCACAGCAATTAAAAGATCATATTGGCTTAAAACTCATTCAGAAAGCAGAAATGGGATTCTGCAGGCTCCTGTTTTAGGGAAAGAAACCTGCCAAGTTTTTTTTAAAACCCTGGAACCCATTGTTTAACTTGTTACTCTCCCTCAAGGTCAGTTCTAAGATTGGAGACACTCTATCACAACCAAACTTCTTTCAACCACCTAGTTCCACTTTCCAAATATATAGTGTTAAATACACCATAAAACTATTTTATCCTTCATTGAGTGTTCTCTGTATGCAGCTCAGTGCTGAATAGGAATATAATGTCCCTGACTTCAAGGAACTTATAATATTCTTAGGGAGGTAAGACATGTATACATAAAAGACAGTAAGGGCATGTCAAGGCAGTGTTAATAGAAACTGACATTGTCAGAGATATGGTCTTTAACTGAGCCTTAGGAATGGTGAAATGGATATTCTTGACTCCATAACCAAAATCTATTACCTTCTTTCCAATTATTAACAGCACCCAGACTTTAACTTGGATAATATCCTTTACCATAAGCCTAAGTACTCAAGCTTCAGGAGGACCTGTGGCTGGATTAATTCAATCATTGGAATATCATTACCTTGTTTGGTTAGGGCTGGGGTAAGGGATGAGAAGAGGAAGATACATTCAGTTAAGGTGAATTTCAGGACTGTTGTTTGGAATGCTGGGAAGAATCTCTCTTCCAACAACAATGTGCATGAATGTGGAGCCTGGAACCGCTAGAACTATTTTTTCCAGATGTAAGGACAGCCTGAGGGCCAAGAAAATACCCAGAGGAGGGCACTACAAGGATACCTGCAAAGAAGAGATACAGCACCAGAATGAACCCAATCTGAAACCCTGTCTTACCACTAGACCAATGTATTTTCTTATTGTTTAACCTAATTTAAGTTGACATTTTTTTCCATATAGCTAAAAGCCTTCTGACTTAGATGGGTATACCTCGAACAAGTAAAGAGACTGGGGGGTTCCAGGCATAAGTGATACTGGGGAGATGCAACTAAGTCAGGGATTTCTCGAAGATAAAGAATAGACCAGTATGTTTGAGGTGGAGGGTCTATAAAATGCAATAGTAAGGGCAGGTGTAATAAAAAGTGATTCAGAGGCAGATGTAGAAAAATGTAAAATTCAGGCCATGATTTTGGATTTGTTTAGCAGGGTGAGGTCAATTAATGGCTTTTGTTTGAGAAATGTAAGAATAACAAACATTTATTGAACACTTAGAATGTGCCAGGCTTTATATATGTATTACATAATTTAATCATTAAAATTTTTAATGAGGTGCTATCTTTTCCTGTGTTAGACAGATGAGGAACATATGTCATGGAACACGGTTGGTAAGTGGCAAAGATGAGATTAGAATCTGCATTCTGACTTTAGAGCTGGCATTCTTTTCTTTCTTTTTTTGAATCACGATTTTTCTCCTTAAGATTACCCTCCTTGTCATTAAATGGACTGCATTAAGTCCATTTTTAGGTCACCCTAAATGTTCCTTGCGTAAGTTCCAGCAAAGCAGAACTAAAGATCATAAGTGATCATTTGCTGCTCTTGTTGTGTTTATGCAAATGAAGAGCTGGCACTCTTAATTATGGTTTTCTTCATCTGTCTTCTTCACGTCATGACCAAAGTGGTGGTTTTTTTTTTTTTAAACAAGGTTAATCTGGCAGCAATATATAGAATGATTTAAAAGGAAAGAGTAGAGGAGACTGAAGCAAGGGAAAATAGTTCTGCCACAAGATTTTAGAACTGAAGAGAACATAGTGATAATCTTGTCTAATTTTATGCAGTTTATAGCAGAATTTGGAGCTAAAAAATTGTGATACCTATAATGAAATAACTAATTAGTGGCATACTAACTCAAAAAGTCCATGGTGCCTAGGATAGTGCAATTATTTGAGTGAGATGTTAAAGCGGTGGCAGTGAGCATAATTTAGGGGCTACCTTTGAGATATTACAAGAAATAATTGGTAGTATATAGAGACCAATTAGATATAAAACAAAAATATAAAGGATAATCACAGATGTTTTTGATACTATAACCCAGAAGATTTGGGGGAAAATTATGGCTCCAATGACAGATAGATGGAAATCAGAAAAGTAACTGTTTGTTGTTGTTGGGGAAGGGGAGAGTGGATAAATTCTGCTTTAGGCACATTAAGTGGTAGTGGAATACTCAAGTATAAATACCACATAGACAGATGAGAATAAAGGACTGAAACTGGAGATACAGTTTTAGATATTAGATTCACTGATGTAGCAGTTGAAACTATAACTATCATTAAACATAAAGTGAGAGTAAAACTAAGTGGGGGCATTATTATTTTTTTAATCTCCAGCATCTACCTGGGGTCCCTTGAGTTACTTGAAAAAACTTTAGGAAAGTAAACTTTCAGTTACTTTGAATGTTTGCAATGCTTCTGCCGAACTTGGATAAAAATATTCCAATCAATAATGGAGAAAATATAAACAATAACATGCCCAAGATTATACCTTATCATGGTAATCAATTCAATATATCTTTGTATATTAGAAACTTTATATGATAGTTATTGTCTATGTGTATTTATATATATATATATATTTTTAAAATATGCTTTATTGATTATGCTGTTACAGTTGTCCCAATTTCTTTTCCCTTTGTTCCCCTCTACCCAATGACCCCCCTCTCTCCAGTTGTCCCCCCGCCCCTTAGTCCATGCCCATTGGTTGTGCATATAGTTCTCAACATTTTCCTGTCTACTCCACTTCCTCCTACTATGCTTCTTAATTCCTGTACCATCTCCCTCCCTTGCCCCCCTTCCGCTTCCCAGGTGACCTCTCTGCAATATGTTCCCTGTACCTATAATCCTTTTTCCACTCTCATTGCCTACTTAGTTTGCCTTTGTTTCAGTTCCCTAGCTTCTGTTGTTGGTTGTTGTGAGGCAGTTTTTATTTTAATGTTCATAGTTTTGATTCTCTTTCTCCTAAATAAGTCCCTTTAACATCTCATATAATAGTGGTTTGGCTCTGATGAACTCCTTCAGCTTTACTTTGTCCTGGAAGCACTTTCTCTGCCCTTCTATTCTGAATGACAGCTTCGCTGGATAGAGTATTCATAGCTGTAGGTTTTTGATGTTCATTACTTTGAATATTTCTTGCCAGTCCCTTCTTGCCTGCAGAGTTTCTTTTGAGAAGTCAGCTGATAGTCTTATTGGGACCCCTTTGTATGTAAGTCTCTTCTTCTTTCTTGCTGCTTTTAAGATTCTCCCTTTATCCTTAATTTTTGATATTTTGATTATAATGTGTCTTGGTGTGGTTCTCCCTGGGTCCAGTTTTTTGGAACTCTCTGTGCTTCCTGGATTTGTAATTCTATTTCTTTCCCCAAGTTAGGGAAGTTCTGCTTCATTATTTTTTCACATAATTTTTCAATTTCTAGTTCTTCTTCACCTTCTGGCAACCCTATGATTCGGTGGTTGGCCCCACTTATAGCTGTCCCATAGGTTTCTGAGTCTCTCCTCATTTTCCTCATTTTTAGTTTCCTCTTTCTGCACTGGTTGACTGTTTGTTCCTTCCCTATGTTCCAATTTGTTGATTTGATCCCTGGTTTTCCTTCCCTCACCATTTGTTTCATATGTGTTTTCATTCATTTCAGCAGGACTAGCCTTCATTTCTTCCCCATCTAGTTTAAGATCCGCTGTTAGGTCTGTAAGCTTTCTTATAACCAGAGCTCTGAACTGTGCCTCAGAAAGATTTCCTGTTTGCTGGTCCAATAGATTATATATTTGCTGTCCTGTCAGCTGCATGATTGGGATCTCTATCATGATCCCTGCCATCCTGACAGTTTTGTGTTTATCTTTGGTTCCTGGGTGGGGCTGTCACACCTCCTACACTATAGGGGGCAGAGCCCTGTGCACTCATCACTACCAGGCGACCCTTCTCACCACACTGTGGTGCTTTGTTGTGGGGGGGCCAAGATGGATTCCTGCCGTTCACTCTCTGCTGAGAGAATGGGAGCCTCTTCCTCTGTTCCCACGCCTTCCAGCCCTCACAGTCCAAGGCAATGGGGGTCTGCCTTCCCTGCCATTAGAATCGCGAGCTAACAGGTTTGGTCTGCAGCCAGGGGTGCTCCCCAGGCACTTCTTGCCTCCCCTTAAATACAGGTGTCTATGCTTACCGCTATCCCACCGCCCCTCGCCACAGCTGCCGCCACCAGCACAGCTTGACCTCTTTGCCCTGGCTTCGCCTCTCCTCCCCATCTGGACAAGCACCACTTGTTTATAACTTCATATGTTGGACTTCCATGTAGCTTTATTTTCTGGAACTTCTGGTTATTTTTTGTTTTGCAGTAGTCATATTCCTTCTTAGTTGTGGAGGGAGACTGAGTGTGTTAATCTAGGCCTCCATCTTGGCAAGAAGTCTATGTGTATATATTTTAACAGTGGAGTGGCCAAAGTCCTTCTGGTACTGCTTCCATTTTTAAAAAAGATTGTCACCTAGAGTTTTAGGGTAAAAAAATCTAGGTATATCCCAATCATCCTTATAACATAGCATCAGTTCTTCTTGAGTCTACATCCCTCATTTTTTGTGGCTGCAGTGAAAATGTAAAACTTATCTTAATGCCACCATTTTCTTCCTTAGGCTTTCACATTTCACAGTGTATTTTCTTATCATGATAATATTACTTAAAATGTAAAGATTAAAAAAATAAGTTGATTAAAGTGGAAACTAAAAAATAGTTCGCCTTCTTTTTCTGCTGACATAGTAAACACATATTATAGCTATTTCCCCAACATCTATTTCACTCTTTCCCCATTACGTGGCAACCATGTGGTTTGGATGGGCCAAGCATATCAGGTAATCCCATTCACTTGCTACAGATGGTTTCAGGTTAGTCAGACCTAAGACTTCAGAGCTTGGTCTGCGCTTCCCTGAGGGATGATTTAGAAGTGCTTCTTCAATCAATGCGCAGTTTGGAACTTCAGTTGATTAGATATGGAAGCAGACTAACTCGGATATGGAAATTCCCTGGTTGTTGTTGTTAGTCATATTATGCCAGTGAGAAGTAATCATTGTTAAAATAAAGTTAACACCATAGACAATTAAGTGCAGATATAGAACCAAAGAGTCCCTGATAAACCATAACTAGATAATGGATCAACCAATTTGGAAATCTTGTCTTCTTATGGATTTTCTATATTTAAATGAGCCAGTAAATTACCTTATTGTCTGTCAGTTTCTGTTAAATTTTACGTTAGCTATCACTGAAATCATCCTAAGTGGTAAATGGAGAAAAGTCCTAGAATAGCCTATACCTCTGTAGTCAGTTTTTTCTTGACTAAACTACTCGTGGCAGTTGCACAAGGCTAAAAATTCTGTCTTCTTTATCCATTGTTTACATATTGGGAACGTGTTTGTTATCATACTCATGAACTTACTTGCAAATGAGCTCATTTTCTCAAGGGTGTTATGATCTTGAGACGTCTTCTGGGATTTCCAAACCTTGGAGTTGTTTCTCAAAGGACAATGATGTTGTTGAGTCTGCCAAGATGTCCTCACCTTCAATATGGTTTTTAAAAGTTCCTATATCTTATTTCATTGACTGTTGCATTAAAAAAAAATTAAAGTATCTCCCAAGAAGAAATGAAATAAGCAAAGAATAAAGAGAGTGGGATTTTTTCATAATGTTGACTCCTTGCTATGTAGATGCCTAAATATTCCTCTATTAGTCCTGTCCAGTAGAAATTTCTTCTAATGGAAAAGTTCTATATTGGTGCTATGCAGAATGGTAGCCACTAGCCACATATAGTTGTTGAACACTTGAAATGTGACTGGTGTAACTGAAGGACTAAAATTTTAATGTTATTTAATTAATATAATAATAAATTAATATACATTTAAATAGCCATATGTGGCTAGAGTAGCTATGGCTAGGAGCTACTATATTGGACAGCACATCTCTAGATCAACCTTAGACTATTACAGGGTTAAATAGAACAATGGCAAAAGATTGCTGTATCCAAACAAGTGTACTTTTTTTTTCTTTATTTTTTGTTGATACTATTACAGATGCCCCGTTTTCCCCCTTTGCCAACTTCCACACAGCCTCCACACTCCTCCACTCTGGCCATCACCACACTGTTGTCTGTGTCTATGAGTTATGCATATATGTTCTTTGGTTGTACTTTTATAGTTTTTTCTTATCTTTGGGGTACAGTTCAACATTGATTTAATGAGAATTTATTCATTTAAATCAAATTAAGTGAAACTTGTGTGGACATTTCTTTCCTTTACATGTCATAGCTGATTGTGACATGTCCTATTTGTCCTACATCATAAAGCTATCTTAAAGATATCATCTCCCTTCAGTATCCACCATCATTGGGCAGCTTCTTTTTGACCTTTATTATTTTAATAACTTCCCAATTTTTCTCTGTACTACCACCCTTACTCCTTTCCATTTCACTTCCTACCTGTTCATAGGGTAATCTTTCCTAAAAACAATCTCACTATTATCATTTCCCTGCTTATAATACAGTTCACACTCAAAATGTGGTCCATGGATCAGCAGTATAGGAAATATCACTTGTAGCTCATTTGAAATGCAGAATCTCAGGCTCCACTCGAAACTAAATTAATCAGAACCTGCATTTTAATGAAATCTACAAAGGTGATTTTCATGCTCATTCAAGTTTGAGAAGCACTGTTGCAGGATGAAGTCCAAACTCCTTAGCATATATTCGAGGTTCTGGTCAATTTTCAGCCTCCTCTCCAGCAAATGCCCATTTGCAATTTTTTAAAACTGATACTTTTCATCTTTGTTTCTCTACCTAAATAACGTTCTTTCCTGGTCTTTGAAAACCATTCAAAATTCTTCTTACTATGGTTTCTCATAGGAGTTAGGCATATCCTCTTTGCACTCCCACAGAATTTTATAGATACCTCTCTTATAGCATGTACCACAATGAATTATAAGTATTCGTATGTCTTCTATGTTAGGCTGAACTTTTTGAGGTAGACATTATTTCTTACACAGTTATGTTGTTCTCAATAGTTCCCAATTTATGCTTGCTGTTTGGATATGTTTCGGAAGTGAGTATTAGATAATGGTAGTATTTCATAGAATCATCACATTTGAAAAGTATAAAGAATCTTACTGATCACCTTGTAGAGCATTTTTATTCTATAAGAGAAAAACTGGAGCTCCCAAAGTTGGATGACTTTTCCAAAATTATTGGCATGGTGACATTTTCTCTTTATATACTAGGCACCCCACAAAATATTCAGCCAATAAATATGATAAATTTATTTATTTTTCTCTGGTATTTGGATGATCTAAATTTCCTTTGACTAAGTAAAGACTTTAATAAAGTTGGATTATTCTTAATCTCTTTTGCTAATCTTTTCTTCACCTTTCCTTTGTGGGAAATGACAGGACTCTTTTCTATCTCCCTTTCAGTTTAGTGTTACATGACACTAATCAGAAAGATAGTGAAGTAATTAGGGATGCAGTACCATCACTACACAGCTGATAGCAAGCTCTGCATCTCCTTTCATCAGATCTAGGATGTGGTTTCTTGAATTTCACTGTGTCTGGCAGAGTAAAGAACATGGACTAAAGCAATTGGATCAGGCACCATCTAGATAAGACTAATACGATCCTCAAAGGCAGAGGGGGACGTTTGAAGTATACAGCAACCAGTTCATATTGTAGAAGATAAACCCACCCTTTGTCACTGAAAGCCACAATTTTGTGGGAAATCTTAGATTGCGGGTTATCCCTAAGTGATTAGATTTTTGGCTGAGACTTCTACCGTCACTTCCCACATGCTTTCATATAAACAACTATTATCTTTTCTTACAGTTGGGAAGTTTGTTATGACTTTATCTTCTTGCACTATATGCCAACCTATGTAGACAACATCCATGTCAATTATTATGCTTATCATACAAATGCTAGGCAGTTTCACCCACTTTGCCATGAATCTTCATTACAAGATGGGCTTGATATTCCTGATATTCTGATTAGTTATTTCTGAATTCCAACTGGGGTCAAAATCTTGTCCTTGGGGAAAATATGTGCCAATCAGAGTAATTTACTCTTTTGTAATGGAGAATTCATTAACTCTATTTCAACCAAATGTGTTTAATGTCTAGCGTGTAGTATGGTAACTACAGGATGGTTATGACATGCACTTTTACTCTAGGAACACACTGTTTGGATTTTATAGATTTTTCTATACCCATTACAGATGTGCATGTGCATATGAGCCTAATTCATATTACGCTAAATATAGCATGGCCATAAAATTTGAGATGCAAATTGAGATAGTTTTGAGGGTGAAAGGAATTGCAGTGAATAATTTCCCTGATCAACAGATTAAATGACTGTCCAGGGCAAACTGAGATAGTGTCAGGCAACTGGAACATGACTAAACATTAGTTTCTGTTATAATTGCTTTCCACATTTTAAGTATGGTAGTTATTAGGGAGCAGGTTGGGTTAAATAAAACTTTTATGATGGCTATTATATGCCAGACACTAAAGTAAAAGTGTACTCAGGTTTAGTCAGGGAAACAGAATATATACATATCACAATGCATATAACCATTTTAAGCAGTTGTATATAGTGGCATGAATACTGGATAGGGAGCCAGGAGACCTAGATCTGAGAATTTCCCTTGAAATTCCATCTTTTTTTGTTGTTGTTTAAAATATCTCTCAAGCCATTTTCTTACATATAAAATGAAATAATACTAATTCTTCATAGAATGGTTGGTGTGAGAAGGTGGTAAAAAATGTGATAGCAACTAACAGCGTTATCTATCAAATAATGAATGCTTGATAAATGGTTGAGTTTGCTGACTTCCTAGTTTAGTGAAAGGCAGCCATAGTGGGAGCTAGACTTATTCTCTTTCTAAAAACTTTCATCAGAAATAATTTTTTATTGTTTTCTATGGACAATTTTGCTCCACTCACAACCCCATCTATATTATTTTGAAGTAAATCTCAGATATTTCATAATTTCATCTATACATATTTCAGTGTTAATAAGGATTCTTTATGCTTTAACATCATCACAATATTACTATTAATCTAAGAAAACAATAACTTCCAATTATTCTCAAGTTGATAGTTACTGTCCAAATTTCCAGTTCTCTTATAAAAGATTTTTTAGTCTTTTTTTCTTTAAAAACCAAGGTCCAAATGAGGTTCACAAATCCTTATACTTGGTTGATGTCTTTTAAGTTCCATTTAAAGTGTAATATAGATTCCCCTTTCCTTCTCTTTATTTTTTCCTTGCATTATAATTGTTGACAAAACTGGGATTTGTCCCATAGAATGTTCTATAGTATTCCATAGATTGCAATCCCATGCTACAGTTTGATATGGTCCTCTGTCCTCAGTATTTCCTGTAAATTGGTATGTGAATCTAGATGTTCAAGTCAGTTTTTATTATTTATTTATTTTGGCAAGACAACTTCATAGGTTGTGTTGTGTTCTTCCACCAGCAAGCACACAATGTCTGGTTATTTTTTGTGATAAAAGCTATTACTATTTAGTTGATATATGTTTATTGATTTTAGAGAGAGGAAGGGAAAGGGAGAGAAACATTGACCAGGTGCTCCCATACATGGCACAACTGGGGTTCAAGCCCATAACCTAGGAATGTGCCCTGAATGGGAATCAAACCCATGACCTTTTGGTGTATGGGATGCTCCAACCAACTGAGCCATCCAACCACGGCCCTATTTTGTTGATATTTACAGCCTAGATCTATTTGTTCATTAGCAGTTTTTATTTCTAATATCATAAAATTCACTTAAAAAAAAAGAAACTTTTGTAGTGGTCCGAGTTGTAATTAAGATGAAAATGTAATTATTTAAGAAAATAGTAACAGTAATTATGCTTGTATGTCCCAACCTCTAATATTGTCCTATTTCACTTTAAAGATGTGTTCATTGATTGGTAGGGGGGAACAAAAGTAGAAATAACTTTATAATGCTATAAATGAAAGGTGATTTTAATATGATTTTTCCAGATCCTTTTAATATAAATAGTTCTATGGGTTTTATGACATAATAATTAGTAACTTCCTATATTGCTAAATACACGAAAAGTTATTAATAAAGCTTATCTACACTAACATCCACTAAGTTTTTCATTACTTCTTGGCTTCAAATTCCAGTAATTAAACAATACTAATCTCTAGCATCTTTTCTAGGAACAAACAGTGTATACTTTCTCTTATGCTGTGCTCTTTTGTTATCATCGATAAAATAGTGCTATTTTAACTTAAAATGACAGTATCGTTCTGTAACAATAGCTAAGCACTTTGAACTACTTTCCCAATAACAGTGATTAACTTTTGATTAACTAGTCATATTCTTCCACCCAGTTCCTGGTCAAAAAATAGCATATTATCATCTGACAACTGGCAAAGATTAACAGTCAGCTGTGGCCACTGCACTGGCTGACTCACCCAAAGATCTAAACCATGACCTTGACCTCATTATCATGCTGTTACAATCTACTGAACAAAAGAGTCAGTAAAATAAATTCTGATGAAGTAAAAAATTCTGCTATTTGAGGCTCCACTCCTGAACAACGCACATCTGTGTCCTTTCAGTAATTCTATTAGCAGGTGTTTTGGATATGGATGAAGAACAAAAGGCAGTAGATATTATCCTGAATATCAAAGCTGATCATGTCCGTTCTCTAAAAGAAAATCTCCACTGCCTGTCTAGTGACTGACTACAGGACAAGTTCAAATTCTTTAGCATAGCATATAAGGTTGTAGCATAATCTTGCCACAACCTTTCTCCAGCTTTATCTCTTGCTACAACACCCTTCCTCCCTCTCTTCACTCCAGTAAGAGTAATTTTTCTCATTATTTTATAACTGCTCATGTAATTGTGCAGCATATATTTATTGAGTCCTTATAATACATAAGACAGTTTAAGAGGCCCTGGGGAAACTGGAGTAAAAGGCATATTCCTTGCTCTGCCCTTAAAAGAATTCATGGTAGTTGAGACAGACAAGGAAATAAATGTTTACAAGACTGAGTGACAAGTGCTACCTGTGACCAGGCAGGTACAGTGCCTGAAACAGCTAGGAGGAGAATGGGAGGGAGGAGCATATGGTGAAGACAAAGAAGTTAACAGAGAGGAAGGTTAAGTGAGAGAGTAGAAAAGGTGATCTAAACTGAGGGAATAGGAAAATCACAGATAAGAAGCTACATATTCAGTGAAGTGCAAGTAGGTTGTCATGGTTTAAGAGGTTGAGGTGTTGGTAAGCTGGGCTGGAGAAAAGGCTACAGGGAGGCAAAAGCTTAATTCTAAATGAATCTTTATTTCCTGACAGAGTTTTAGATCTTACTTCTCTGTACCTGTTTCCCTCTTTAGAGTATGATTTTTCTCTTTCTCCTGCCCAGCTGAAACCAATAATGACAAATCCTTTCCCCAGAAATTCATTCAATAAGTACTTGTTGGAACACCTATTATGTGCCATGTGTGTTTTAGGTGCTTGGGATACATGCGTGTAAATACTGCTCTATCTGTTTATACTGTAGTAGGGGGCAGCTGATGATCAACCATAAACAGGAAGTGGTAAGTGCTATGGAAAAAAGAGGCTGGGTAAAGTAAAGGAGATTGGAGTGAACAGGAACTGGGTGGGGCAGGCTGGAGTATTACAGAGGATGGATAACCGAGTAAAAATGTGACAAGTGAACCAAGTGAGTATCTTATTGAAGAATGTTCTAGGCGGCGGCAACAGCTAGAGGAAAGCCTAAAAGAAAGTAGATGAGGTCAGAGAGATCATGAGGGACTTGGAGGTCATTTAAGGAGTTTAGCTCTGAGAAAAATGGAGATTTTATTTCAAGGTCAAAAATGCTCCAAAGATTTTTTTAAAAAAGATTTTTTTTATTTATTTATTTTTAGAGAAAAGGGAAAGGAGGGAGAAAGAGAAACATTGATGTGAGAGAGAAACATCAATAGGTGGCTTCTCACACGTGCAACCAGCACGTTCCCATGCTCGTGCCTTTGCCCTGACAGAGGCTCCTCTGAGACCTTTTGGTTTGTTGCATGAGGCCCAACCCACCGATCAGGGCCACCACAGGATTTTGACCAGTGGAGTGACTGACTAATGTTTCCGGAGGCTTGCTCTTTGTTCTGTGTTGGTAAAAAGATTATAGAGCTGCAAGGAGAGAAGCAGAGAGATTTGTTAGGAAAAACTGTAGAAATGCCAACCATCCATGCATATTCGTGTGCAGAACAGCTGTAATGATTCAATGCATTGTGAGGCAGCTGGATATCTAAGCAAGAGTACTGAGTCCTTAGAAAATCCCTCTGATGTGACTATTTTAGTTTAGATATGCTTCCTTTGAAGATTACAAGTAGCCCTTACTCATGTAAAAATGAAAGTCCACAGATTCATAGGCTTCAGAAGCTTGTGTTCCTATAGGAACTGACAAAAGACTTGCATTTTGGACTGTTCCCCATCAACACCTTGAGAATTCAATGAAGATAGCCAGTTACTTTTAAAGTTAAATAAAAATGACACAGTTGTTTAAACTTCAAATGTGTTCATATATTTGAGAGACATGCCCAAGTAAACCAGAACAAACAAAATGTCTCTAAGGTCCACACTGTATTAAGATATTTTGAAGGTATTTTACTTTCTTTAGTTCTGAGCATAGCAATCTTAAATTGAGCCTACAACTTTGAAAAGTAGTCCACTTAAAATTCTATGTAATAGTCTATATATGTAAATTTTTATTTTGAAAAGGTGTATGAAACAGGGTGGAAGGTGATTTTAAGATATTTTCACCATAAGGATTCCCTTTAATAGGAAAGACAAACAGTTATAGTAAAAAAATGTAAAAAGGAAATACAGTAACAGTAAGCTCACTCACTTCTGCTTCAATCCTATAAGTGAGGTGTCCGAGTGATAGCTGCTCCTGCACATCCGGTTTCATATGATTGCACTATCTCCAGGCTGGGGAGAGGCAGTGGGGGCAGGCAGCCAGCTGCAGGCAGCCAGCATTCTATGTGACTGGTAGAAAACAGTGCAGGGCCCAGGATATGACTCTCTACTGTAAAAGGAAGCCAAAATTGCCCAATCTGCACAACCACTTTTAAGTTCACATTTTATGTACTCAAAATAACTATACTATTTTAACCTCAGAGTTTCAGCCTCAGAGTAGTATATGTATTCTGGCTTCTGTCTGCTTGGGTTGATAGTTGGCTGGAGGATGAAATAGTGTTACTTCTTCAAATCCAGCTCATAAATGGTTGAATAAGGTAGACTATTCCACCCATCCCCTTTGATTTTTAGTTCTCATCTCCTCCCTTTTAAAGGAGCTCGTAGCTATTTCAGTGGCAAGAAGGGTTTCCTAAGTGTGTGTACTTACTGGTACTTGTCATTGCATATGAGTAGAAGAGGAAAGTGTGACTATTAGAACACCATCAATGTTTCAATGTTAGGTAAATATAAAAAGTTCAGCCTTCCTGGAAGTGTTCTTTTTGCTTGTTTTCCACTTCCCAATTTCTCCTCCATTATTGATTTTGCAATGCACATAGTATAGTTCTCAACCTTCACTATACATTATTCACTTGGAAAATTTTAAAAATATACCCATGACAAGGGTCCTAACCCCAGAGATTTGATCTAGGGTTGGATCCAGGTGGTCTTTATGAAAAGTGAGCCAGGTAATTTTAATGTGCAGCTCGGGCTGAACACCCCTATAGTTTCAAAATGGAGTAAGCATACCTACGTTCGAGTTGCAGTTGCAGCACTGCCATTTACTAGCTGGCTGATCTCAGCACCCACTTTCCCGTAGATGATGATCTCGGATAGAGATTGAGAAAAATTCTCTAACTCTAAAAACAAAATGAAATATAATGAAATTTGTATGATATCTAGTTTGCTCAGCTCCGAAGAGATGCAAATGGAATTATTTGGGGTATGAGAGAGTTCGGTTTAAATCAGGCGAGTAATAAAAAAATAAAACAAAACACAAACTTTCCTCTCTTCCCTCTTCCCAATTACAAGGCCCGTGAGAAAAGAACTGTTAGTTTAGGAATCCCGAGAGACTTCTAGGGCTGCTTTGTCTGCCCCCTGCTCTCTCAAATTGGGAGCTAGTCAGATGGTCCCAGGGGACAGAGGAAGGGGAGACAGAGCTGACTACACTACAAGAAAGTAAATATAATATAATCCCCAAAGGCCTTGCACTGCTCCTCAGACCACAATCTGGTCTGCTACTCAACAGGCGACTGTGGAAGGCGGGGCAGGGGCGTGTGCCTGTCCCTGCTGCCCCTTCCCCCACCCACTCTGTCGTCCGCTGCAAGGGCTAGGAGCACCCAGAAGAGGAGGCGCACCCTGGAGGCCCACCCCCTGCCCCACCCCCACCCGGAGGGCTACCCGACCTCTTTCACCGAAGCCACCTCCAGAAACTGACTCCGCTCTACCCGATGCCCGGCTTAGGGCTTCCCTAGACGAGGCCAGCCAAAAAAGGCTGAACACGTGCAGGCAGGACCCCGGGCCCCAGCTCATAGTCAGCCTCCGGAGCATCCTCCGTCCCTGTCCCCGGACAGCCTGCCGCCCCCTCCGGGTCGGGTCCGCACACCTCTCCCGGACGAGCCCTAGCTCTCCAATGTCACCTCCCCACTTCCCCACGCTCTCTGACGTCTCCCCGCAGCACTTCACTGGGTGTTTTTTATTTTCTTTTTGCCACGAACCTCTCAGTTTTCCAGAACTTCCTCACCGCAACCCCTCTTGCCGCCCCCGAGCTGGGCCCCAGGTCCTTGACCTCACCTGAGCTTCTCACTCGCTCAAGCCTTCCCTTCCCCTCCACTCAACTGGCCCCTTGTGCCCCCCCAAACCCTGACATCCCAGGGATCTCCTCCAGGCCTACGAGCTCCCTCTTTCCAGGACCCCGCCCAAGACCTCAGGAGCTCCCCATCCGCTCACACCCCTCCCCTACTGTTCCCTCTTCCCAAACCGCGGGCACCCCGGCTCCCTAGTCACACCCCATCTCTGGCCCTGATACTTCCCCCACTCCAGTCCCCATGCTCCCGCCCCTTTATCTCCCGATTCGACCCACGGGGTCCCGCCACCCACCAGGCTCACACCCCTGATTCCTCGGACGCCCCCTCTGGGTTCTCCTTCTCCACACCCCGCCCTTGGCCCCTCTCCTCCCTCCCAGCCTCGCCCTGCCGGGAGGGGTGGCTGCCGCCCGCCCGGCGCCCAAGGTGCCGGGGCCTGGGCTGTCGGGAGGTGACGCGGCCCTCGCGGGAGGAGCCCGGGAAGCGGAGGGGAGGAGGCGCGGGCAACGGCAGTGGCGGCGGCGTAGGGAGGGAGCGGGCCCTCAGCGCTGACTCCACGAAGCTAAGGCAGCTGAGGGACCCCGAGCCAGCGCGTGATGAGAGAGGATAGTCGCCCGACCCCGCGACGTGTCGGAGCTCGCTGGGATCCGGGCGCGGGCAGCCGAGGGGCCTTGGCCCCGGGACTCTCCGCCGCTAGCCCTGGTCATCCCTTCCCCGCTTTCGTTTCTCCACTCTAGCCCGGAGGGTCTCCGGACTCGGGACCATCTCCCCGTCGTTTCTGGAGGGGTCCCTCCTCTGCGGCGCCTGGAGCCCTGTGACGCGTCAGCTGGCGGGACGGCTGAGCTGCTTCCCTGGGAAATTAGCCCCTGCTCCCTCACCACCTTCTCCGCTCCCGCCTCGGCGCCCCTCTTGCTCCCGGGACGCCGCCTCCGGGCGCCCGGAGCGAGTTGCCGGGACTCCCCTGGGGAGCTGGTGCACGGCTACCCTTTTTCCCTCCGAGGTGGCGCGCGTGCCCCTCGCCCCCTCCGCGGCCGGACACACTCGCGCCCTGGCCCTTGCGCCGCCCTCGCGCCCGCTCCCTCAAGTCACCCCACCCTTAGTCGTCCCCGCCACCTTACTCCATCGCCCTCCCCCGCCGCTCAGCGCACACCGCATCCGGGCCCGGCCTCACGCTCCGCTCTCACCCAAACCGCTCACTTGCCAGCCCTTCGCCCCCGGAGGCTGAGGAAACATTTCCCGGAGCGCACTCCTCAGCCCTCCCTCCCCCCACAGCGCTCGCCCTCCCCTCCCCCTGCTCTTTCTTTCTTGGGGGAGGGGGGCTGTCTCCTGGGATTGAAGGCCATTGATTTGTATGTATTTGTCCCGGCGCTGGAGGCTGCCCCAGCCGCCCAAGCGGGTGCTGCCGCTGCCAGTGGAGTTGCCTCCCGACTTCCCTAGGGTGGTTAGGCTCCACCAAACATGTCGGCTCCTGCTGGGCCGCGGGGCCGCCCGGCTCCCACCCCAGCAGCCTCTCAGCCGCCTCTGCAGCCCGAGATGCCTGACCTCAGCCACCTCACGGAGGAGGAGAGGAAAATCATCCTGGCTGTCATGGATCGGCAGAAGAAAGAAGAGGAGAAGGAGCAGTCAGTGCTCAAGTAAGGACCTAGCTCCATCTTCCCGCCTCCCTCCCTGCCCTCCGCCCCCTCGGCGGCTGCCCTGCGCGCCCCGGATCGCCGCCCTCCCTCCCGCCGGCAGCGCTTGGGCCATGAGGGCTGCGGCCGGGCGCCGGCCGCCGGGGCCGCGCTCTGGGTGTCAGAGCACGGGGGTGTGTGTTGGGAGGGAGAGCGTGAGGCCGGCTGAAGAGAGAGTGGCGCGCCATTGGGTGTTGTAATTTTCCCGAGCGTCCTTGGTGATATCCCCGCGGGCAAGATCGGCTGGGTGGGGGGGCCCAGCCGGGTCAGGGGCTGAGCCCCGGGTCCGCGTGTCTTCTTTGCCGCCGCCCCTGCTCGGAGGCAGTGACTGGGGCAATGCATCCAATATGGCCGTGCACAGGTGCTCCCGGTCCGGACCCGGGCGTAGGCGCGCGAGCCGGCGATGCGGGCGCCACCGCTGGCCCCAGGTCCGGCGCTTTCACAGGGAGGCTCTGCCCCTAGCACTGAGGAGTGGAGAGCGGCCCACGGTCACCGCGGGCAGGAGGGCGGCGGTGCGGGTGAGGGGCCTATGCTCTGCTGTGTCTCGGGTGGGTGTGCGACCGCCGCCATCTTCCAGCCCCTCCCCCTGCACTCTGCTGCTCTTCCTGTTTGCAACTAGTAAATCTATTTAATCCTGAGGACACTCCAGTTCCTACCATTACTGCAGTTTGGGATGCTCCCTTACCTTGTGAAGTTCTATTCGTGCTCACAGTCTAGGCTGCCGAGATTTGGCTAAGGGTGGGAGAGGGAAAGCAGTAGCCAGACCTCGGGTGAGCGGCGGTGTAACTTCAGCACTAGGGAACTGTCCAGACAGCTATAGAGTTGAGATGATTTCTTGTTAGTTTCTTGTAAATGTTTCACGGTGATTTGTTTTCTCTGTTAACTGTGTGAAGGAGATTGTGCAGAAGATCTGTAACTTTTTTATGTTTTTCCAACTCAACTTTTTTCTTCTTACTTGATTTATTCAATAAGATTAATTTGTATAGTTTATATGCCAAAGAGGGACAGTTCTTTTGTGTTATTAAATATACTTTCCCATATACTCCACAGAAACACACAGTGGAAAGTGTAGCATTCCTCTATGAAGGAACTAACACACTAACCTTTAATCACGTAAATTTTAAAAACAGGTTGTTGAATTCAGTATTTAACACACTTACAAAGAAACAATTCTGTCTATATGTATATTTCCATACTTTATCAAAAATATTACTTTAAGTAATTAATGATAAAAGTGTCAAATATTTGTACATGTTTGAGAAAAATGCTACTTATCAAAAAATATGGAAGGACTAAAATAAAGAACAATTGCTTCTTCTAAGATAATTTCTGGGCTTAAGCCCTTTTGGGACTGTGATTTATTAGTAGGCTTGGGAATGGAAAAAAGATTAAGAGACTTAAGTAGCCTATTTCAACTAATAGAAGAATAAAGCATGATTTTTAAAAGCTTTTTGAGCATACTCCTAACTTTGCTTTACTATGTATACTGACAATACCAAGCTTTTGATGACTTAGTTTGATATTTAGATATATTAGTCTATATTTTTACTATATTGCCATAAAATTAGTGTTGCCAAAATGATGTTCAAATAAAACAGTTTTATTTCTTTGACTCACATATTTAAATGTAGAATGTGTTTTTTTATTTCTTTATAGTATGCTAAATAACAGTATTTATTGGCAAATTCACTATAGTTTCAAATCTTTTTACTATAATATATAGAAATTGAACTTTTGCATACTGAATTAAGAATTACTCAAAATGAACAATACATTATACTAGAAAAATGTTGTGAAACGGTTGGTTATTCAGGTGGGTACATGTAAATGTATTACACTTCTTTGTAAACCTACATACTATGTAAATACATATAATGTTTGTGTGTTCATATCTTTATAATTTAGGTAGAAACAAACATTCTCTAAAGATATTCATATAGTCTATGAATTTACATTGATGAAAAATTATTCATATTTAAAAATCTATATATATTTGTATTTATTCCTAACTTAGCCTTGGAAAGGGTCTTAGTTCAAAATGACCTACATGGCTTCAAAATTATTGTTGTTTTCATTTTAACAATAACTTATTCGAGGTTAAGACATAATATATTTGAAAATTTAATTGTACATGATCTTTAAAAGTGCTTTTATAATAAAATAATAGTAGGCAAGGAAAATGAGGAATAGACTTTAAATAGAATTGTAATGAGAGATGAAGCATTTTCAGGAGTTTGACAATTTATTAAGTAATATATTATCGATATTGGATATTAAGTTTCACATGCCATATATAAGGAAAAATAATAATAATCTTCAATGGTTATTATTTCCCATTAACTTTTAAGGGACAAATACCTGGTTATGACTATAATATCCTTTGTTTCTCTTTAGTGATATCCATTTAGTTGCATGTTAATATCTATTCTAAAAGGTCATGGACAGAGAGAAATAAATTGAAATTCAAATTCATATCTGCTGTCTTTTAACAACTGTGTTAGAAAGAAGAGTTTGGTGTGTGAAAAATTGAAACTTGAATAAAAATATTTTTGTGTGATCTGTGAGTTTCAATATTCATGTTAAGTATTCATACAAAGTGGGTGTGCATTACAAGATGATATATTGGAGTACAGGAAAATATTAAAATATATATACATTTCTACTCTTATTTGATAAAGTAATTAAGCTTTACTTATATATATAGATTGATAATATTAAGATGCATATAGTTTACAAAGCAAGATTTATGCCTGAGACATTTTTAACAAGAGAGGTGAGCAATTATAAAACAGACTGAAACCACTATAATAATCTCTTGCCTTAGGAGCTGGCATAATTGAAAAACTATATTTAATTGTTAGCAATTTCTTCCAAGCCTAGCTGAACTTATCACCATCAAATACCATTTTACATGTGAGTGAGATACTAGAATTTTGAAAGCATTTTGAATTTTGAAAGCATTTTTATATACCTTATAGATCCCTAAATAGATCAATAATTACTTTTGTTTATCCTTACATGAATTCCATTAAAACTTTCAGTTTGGATAACTCAATCTATCAGTAAATTCTATAATGCCCTTTTACTGATTAATGTTTTTAAGCCTTGTCTTTCAAGACTATAAACTTCTTGAGGGCAAGACTAAAAATGTACCTTTTTTTTGAGTTTGTGTTTTACAGTATCCTTAACACCTGTGCATAATAGGTACCTAATAAATAAATGTTGATTTAACTTGTGGTAATGTTAATAAAGTAGTTTACCAATTTTGTTGGGACGATGGAGAATGATTTTTTTAAAAGAAAAGCATAACTTAAGCATTTTTATTTTCCAGTGAAGCTTTTTTGTTTGTTTTTTTTTTTTGGTGTAGGTACTATGAAAAAATATGAGGAACACAGACCCACTGAAATCAGTAGAGAGGTGTTCATTCAGTAAATATTTATTGAATTTCTACTGTGTGCATACATAGTCTTTCATGTGGGGTGTTTTTTGTCACAGATTAGAAATTATGAGTTTCTTAACGTGTAAATTATCTTTTCAGTCTCAGTTTAGATTTTCTGTTAATGTCAAAGGGATAATTTGCCCCCCAAATAAAGATAATAAAAACAATTTCCTGATAGATCAAAGTAATAGTTTAGCTTATATTTAAAACAGGTGAGTAGTTCTACATATTTTAATAATTCAATTTTAAAAGTACTTTCCAAAGTCTATTTGTAATCTTCTTTATTTAATAGATAATAAATAAATGGTACAAAATTTCTTACTGTTTTATACAAAATTTCTACCATTTTCTCTAGTCAGAGGCAACTACTATTGTATAGTCCACCAGAAAATTCTATGTGTAAGAGTAGATATGTATATATATCAAATATTTTGTGTCTGTATATTAGCGCATATGTGTGCACAAGCATATATGAATGTATGTGTATAAACATAAAAAACACAAATGTATCCTGAAGTTTACTTTTTAGGAGATAATTTCCACACCCATTAATATATAGCCACCCATTCATTTTAAGGACTGCATAATATTCCATTTTATGAATGTTCTGTAATTTCTTTAATAGTACCATATTTTTTGGTAAGTTGATTCTAATTATTTTACTATTAGGAAAAACACTTAAATATCTTTGGACATATACCATTTTCTGACGTATATGACTATATCACTGGGATAAATTTTTAGAAATGGAATTATTTGGTCAAAAGGCCAGTATATTTTATATTTTAATATCACCTAATTTACTTTCATAGAGGAAGTATACATAAGTGACATAAATGAGGGAGACTTTCCCACATCATTGTCAACTCAATGTGTGATAATCTTTGCCAATACTTTGGTGAAAAATATGCCATTGTAGATTTAATTGGTGTTTTCTCAGCAAGGGTAAGAGCCTTTTACATTTGTGTAGAGCCTTTTGTATTTCTTTTTCTGTTGGTCATTTTTAGTGATCTGTAGAAGCTCTTTTTATGTCTTCTGTTTTGTGACTTTTTTGTGTCTTTTTTTATGGGTCAAAATTTTAAAAATGTATTTGAATTTGTTACTTTTTGTTTTATGGGTTGGGGTTGGTGATATACTTAGAATGATCTTACTCATTCTAATATTTAAAAAAATCTACCATACTTTCTTCTTAGAGCTAAATGAAAATTTAAGAACATGGTATGTCAGATGAATGATGCAATTTAATTATGCAGACTTTCAAATAAAAATTATTATACATGTAAATAACTGTAGCCATTACCATTGCCAAAATTGAAAACCTCTATTTTGTAAGGATTCAAAATCCATTCTAAAATTTTAATTGGCATTTTTATAAGGAAGTACATAATAAATTCTTTATATATATTCTGTATTTTAAAGTAACTAGGACAATTAAAGAATGCTTTCTTGTTGACAATACATATTGATAAAGAACTGTGTGATGAAAAGGGAAGTAGTGGAGGCAAGGGTGATGGACCAGATGGACTTTGACCTGAAACTTTACTTCACTAATCATTAATAACTGTAAGGTCTGGCTTACGTTATTAAACTCTCTGGGCCTGTTTCCTCATCTGTATTATCTGAGTAATATTAAAACTCTCAAGTCTACATCCCCCTCAAACTTTATCTTTCATTTGTAAAAGAGAGTCAGTGCATGGTCTGGAGCATGATATTTAAATGGAGGCAAGTTAGTAGGAGAGACTGGAGAGATGGCAAGGGTCATAGCTTAAAAGACTTTTCCTGCTTTTTATTGAATTTATTGAGGTGACACTGGTTAACAAAATTATACAGGTTTCAGGTGCACAATTTTACAACATACCATCTGTACACTGTATTGTGTGCTCACCACCCCAAGGCAAGTTTCCTTCCAGCACCAATTATCTCCCCATATCCTCCTCCATCTCCCCCCTCCACACCCATCCTCACAGTCACCACACTGTTGGCCCTGTCCATGAGTTTTCTCTCTTTTCTTTCTTGCTCAAGCTCTCTACCCAGCCCGTCTCCCCCTAGATGTTAGCCTGCTCTCTATCTGTGAGTCTGTCTCAGAGCTTAAAAGAATTTATCTGCTGTTCTTTTAATTTGGATTTAATTCTGTGTTCCCAGTGGGTGGTCCATTGTAAGTGGATATAAGTGTTTTTGAATGAATGATTAAATCTGGCATTGTCTAGCAGTGAAAAGCTGCTAATACCTCAAGAAATGATTATCTTTGGGATTTAGTGGCCACGGTTGTAAGTTTCATTGTTTACTTCTGTTGGACATGAGAGCTATTGGTTATGGTGTATGGTATGCATTAAACTAATCAAGCAGTGGACAACAAATATGAAATCAGTGAGAACAAAATATATTTAATAAATATTTTTTCCACTTAAAAAACTTTTCATTTAATAAATGAGATGAGAGTTTAAGCCACCTTTCCTGGGGATAGGCACCTGTTTTTGCTATGGTGTGGTGTATTTTTCTATTTGAAATAGTAGTTGTTAACATTTTAGAAAACCACCAAAAGAAAATTCCTTGGGCAATCATGATGGTGGTATTGCAGAGGTAGGAAGCCAAGTGGATCTTCAGAGAGAATATGTGGAATTGGATCATCTTGTAGGTATGCTTACAAAAAAACAAAACAAACAAACAAACAAAAAAAAAAACCCCAGAATTTTAAAATCAAGGGAACTTCAGCACAGACATTTAAATGGTCAGCTAGTGCAGAGGGTATGTATGCACTTTTCAGGACAAAGCATCTTTCACCAGGTTTAATGTTGATATCTAGCTAATAAAGGATATAAAGAATATTCACATAAAGAATATTTACATAATGGGCAGTGCCACTCTTCTAGTATGCTAACAAGAACAAGGTAACATGATAATGAAGTTGAGCCAAAGAAATGAACCAGGACCTGATTCATTCAGTTGGTTAGAGCATTGTCCTAATAAGCCAAGGTTGCGGGTTCCATTCCCAGTGTGGACACTTACAAGAATCAGCCACTGATGCATAAATCAATGGAACAACAAACTGATGTTTCTCTCTTTCTCTTTCTCTCAAATCAATAAATTAAAAAAATTAAAAGAAAAAAAGAAGAGATTAACCAGAAGGTAGGTGTAATCAACTGTTTCTTTTGAGGAAATCAATGGCTAAGATTACTTTAAATCAAAGAGCCTTTGCTCTACCTCTATCTCATGTTTAATTTCTTAAAATATTTCCCTTTACTTTCTAGTAATATTCTTACAGTAAACTCCAGTCTATTTTTGTTGATGTAATAATGAGAGCTTATGGTACCCCTAGAGACAATATTGTTGTAGTACCATAGGTCGTCTTAGCTGAGATCTGAGAAGGAATATATGGAGTTGGAAGAAAGAAGTGGAAATTCAGGAAATTCAGGAGTATGAGACTAGTATTCAGTTTTTATCTTAAGATGGTTCCTGTCCACATAGGCTTATTTATTTATTTTTTTAAGCCTTTCAGTGCCAACATCACTGTGAGTGATGCTGACACATTTTCCCAAAAGTGCGAGCGTCGCTCCCAGCGACTCTTTTTCAATGGCTATAAATGTAAATAACAATGGAATAATTCATATTTTATGTTTTATTCTCTTTTTTTGTACCTCATGTTATATATTGATATAATTTTTTTTCATGTTGATCAAAATTTTGAATTACACATGGCACTCAAAGGATTAAATTTGAATATATGTCTGGACTTGTAGCAGGAATTGAAGGAAGCAATTAATATTCAGTGTCTATTACAGGCTAAGATCCAGGTCACAAAGCTTACAAACACCAGTATACAGATCTGTACCGGGATCATTCTAACACTAAAACCCATTTTCTATTCATCATATTGCTGTTCAGTCTTCTGGAAAACAGTTAAGAGCCTAGTGCATATGTGTCGGAACTCAGACAAGCTTGGGTTTGAGTCCCAGCTCTGTTACTTGATAGCTGTGTACCTCAGTGTGTAAAATGGGAATAACAACACCTATTTGAGAAGCTGTTATGAGGATTAATTGAGTTTGCATTTGTAAAGCCCTTATAATTCTTAGCACATAATAAATACCATATAAGTGTTTATTATATAAATAAATTAGCTAGAACGGGAAAGTATTGATAGCTATAGAGAATATCAATCTCGTTTATCATCAATAAATAGTTTTATGAACCCCCAATTTCTAAATGCCTGTTGAAAGGACATTGTTACTTTCTTTAATAAAGACCCAGATCTTCCACGGTTATAAATAGTATTTTTTGTGTTAGTTTTCTACTACTAACAAACTTAGTGGCTTAAAACAACACAAATTTATTATCTGACAGCCCTCTCGGTCAGAGTTCTGACATGGGTCTCATTGGACTAAAATCAAAGGAATTGGCTGCATTTCTTTCTGAAAGCTAAAGGGGGAGGATATTTCCTTGATCATTTAGGTTGAAAGAATTCAGTTCCTTGAGCTTATATGATTGAGATTCCCATTTCCTTGTTGGCTCTTGTTGAATGCCGTTCTGACCTCCTAGAGGTTTTGCTCTCTCTCTCTCTCTCTCTCTCTCTCTCTCTCTCTCCCCGCCCCCGCCATCCCCCCCTTGCAAGTAGCCTCCTAAATCAATGGGCTGCCATCTCTCTGACACTACTTGTGCGGGTATCTCTCCGCTCAGAAATTTTTGAGCTGGGAAAGATTTTTCTCTTTTAAGGATTTATATGGTAGATTGGGCCCACTAAATATTTCAAACAACCTTTCTTCTTAAATCACATCTGAAATCCTTTTTGCCATGTAAGAATATATATTTACACGTTCTTGGAATTAGAATGTGAACATCTTTTGGGGTAGGGGGGCGGTTGCATTATTCTCTTTATATTTCTCTATTGAGTGCTGCTAGGTATAAGACTGCTTGTCTGTTTTTTATAAAATAGACATTGTGTTCTTATTTTAAAAGATGTATTTTGTATTCAGAGATGCAAATTCCAGAGTGATATCTTTGAGATAATATTTTACAATGCACTTTTCCATAGGTACATAATACTTTATTGCCCTGAAATTACTGCCAATCTGATCCTCACTTTTTTATTTAACAGTTTACTCCTGAATTAAAATGTTAGTCTAACTGGGGGTAGGATTGGGAGTCTGGGGAACAACAGTATTAATTGTTCTTGGCTCTGCACATAAGCGCTCTTCCTAACTAGTCATTTTAGTTAATAATTGTGTTTAGTTTTTATAGGAAAGAAAAAATAATATTGCCATATGACTAACATAATGAAGTTATTGAAATCTTTCCAAATGCAGTATTTTCATTATCATTTAAAAAGACTCATCATAAACTTTATATTGCAGTATGACTAAATAAAGATTTGGACTTAATCTTTTGGCAAGAATATGATTTCTCTTGGAATGTTTGCTTGAAGAACCATTTCTTATTCTACAATAAGTGTGCCATATTTTTTCTTATGGTTATTAGCCTAGATGTTTGACTTAATAAAAAGATGTAGTATGTATTATGACTTAAACTTTATCAGTATTTAAAATATAATAAATTGTTTTAACATAGTATATAAAACATTAAAAGTAGTTGTGAAACAAAGTAGAGAAAGAAAGTAATCCAAGGTTGTCTTTCAAAACTACTACTAATAATTTATGCTGCAATATATAGATTTATGTGATAGGAAACACTAGATATCAGAGTTCAGTCAGGTGACAAACTAAAAAAGTAATTTGAACAGGAAAATTTTAATATAAAGGGTTATTAACCTTTGGCAGAGCTATAGGCCTTTTAGGACTGAGTCCCAGTACCCAAGCAAGAAAAAACTTGGAAGAGGCCCCTGCTCTTCATGACTGAAGCTGAGATTCAGCCCTTGTAGGAGGGTGTGGCTATGGCTCTTTGTTGTTGCAGTCTGGGGTAAACAAGCAGGACATCACCTGTGGGGTTATCAGTGGGACTCATAGAGAAGCTGGCTAGAGTGATCACGGAACTCACTGGGAAGCCACCTAGTGGGGTTTCAGCGAGACTTGCGGGGATACTGCCTGCTGGAGTGCTGCTGAAACTGTTGGAAAGATGCCCCATGGAGAAACCCCACTAGGAAGGTGAGTGCCCTTGGTGTCCTCTAAGCTCCTGGCAGCCACGTATCTCAGGAAAACAACAAAGCACCCAGACCTAGAAAGAGTAGCCCCTTCCTTTAATGTCCCTCTAGCTCCCTCTACCGACAAAGCCTAACATGTGCCATCTGGTAAAGGGGAAATGGTTGGAGTCCAGATCCTGTATCAGGAAGCAGGACAAAGAAGGGTGGATTTGGAGCTAGAAGGCAATAAGTTTATAAATTTACAGTAGGCTGTGTTATCCCAAAATGTCAATAGCATAAAACAACGAAGGTTTATTTTTCTTCATGCTATATGTTTTCTCTGGGTCACTTGGGATCTCTATTCCATGTCATCCTTATTCTGGAACACCCAGGCTGATGGAGAAGCTAGCTGTAGCATTGAGAACACATGAAAAGAAAGACTGGTGAACAACAAGTTGTCTCTTAAAGTTTCCTCTCAGGGGAAATATATATATCCACCAATGTATATAATATGAAATATAGACATTTGTTGAAGAAGAGATAAGATACAAAAAACATCGTACATTGGACAGTGACGCCTCAGTCCCCTTCAAAGTAGGCACCTTGGGACCTCACACAGTTCTCCCAATCGCCATCAGCTGCCCTGTCATGTTTTCCTGAATCTCATTGATGGTCTGAAATCTCTTCCCTTTCAAAGGTGATTTTAGTTTTGGGAAAAGCCAGAAGTTGTGGAGTGCCAAATCTGGCTTCCAAGGGTGCTGAATCACCTGAGTGATTTGATGTTTTGCCAAAAAACTGCATAAGACATGATGCATGAGCAGGTGAATTGTCATGATAAGGCTGCCAATCACCAGTTGCCCATAGCTGCGGACTTCTGAATCATCCAAGTAGTTTCCATGAAGGAATGTTCAAGCTTAATGCAAAATTTGATATAGATTTGTTGCTCTACTTGCTCAGTCATTTTGAATGCAAAAGCCACACAGTACATGTGCTCACTCCACGGGTCTACCACCCCCACTGACTAGTACGGTGAAGTTGTCATTGTTCACTCATGTGCATTCCAGTCCTTTCCCCTTGACTTTCAAAGTTACATCGATGTCATGCATATCATTCTCATATTAACAATGGCTGGACTTTTTCCAGAAAGACTCACATTTCATTGGCTAAATCAAGTCAAATCAAGTTATATGATTAAGCCTACCTCAGGGTAGAGAAGTGCAATTCTACCACGTATGGAGAGAGAGACAGAGATATTTAAAAAAAAATTACGACAAGATTGACAGGATTGACATTAGAAAATTTGGCAATCCGTAGGATAATTATTTATAATTCTCCCTTTAAAATTTTGTTTTATTTGCTTTGCAGTTTTTATGAATTTTAGTGAAAAATAGCATCAACATAGTAATTGATGGTACTCTTGACTTGAGGTCAGTGACCTCAAGCCAGACAGTGAAGTTATTCATCAGTCTGAAACAATAAAGTTGAAAATGAATTAAAGCATTAAAGCAGCAGAAAATTTGTTTTGAGGCTTAGATACAAATAGACTTTATTTTTAAATTTTGCATTAAATTTTTTTTTTATGTTAACTTACATGAAAAATGAAATGTCCCTTTATGTAAAAAAGAGTTTTTTCATTTATGGTCTGTCATGGATAGGTGATAAAAAACAATATTTAGAGATCTGGATTAGAGTTCTGGTCCCATTATTCCCAAGCTATATTATCTTGAAGAATCATCTGAACTCCCTAAGCTCAGTGAAATGGAGATTGAAAACATAGGTCCAAAATCATTGAACTGAAGCTCATGGTGCCAGATATGTTTTAGAATTCAGTTGTTTTGGATTTTAGAAATGTAAAGGTGCATATACCATATTGTAAATTGCCGTAATATGTAACTCTTAGCAGGGTCAGGACAGCAGCCCTAATCAAACACATTATGTATCTCCAATGAAACACAAGAATATTTGTAAGTGGGTTAAATAAAGGCTATCTAAGTCTCATGCTAATTCGTATCAGGAATTTAAGACAGTATTACAAAATTTGTTTTCAGAGCTTTTTGGATTTTGGAATTATGGGTAAGTAATTATGGGCCTGTGGTGGCTAATGATGGTATCATTCGCACCAGCCATTTAAAATAATATTTAAAGGAAAGAATTGAATATTAGATTTTTGCTGCTGTTGGCTCACTTAAAGAGATCAGTATTGGGGTCTTGATCTCAAATCATTTGAATTTTTAGTTAAAATGATTTAAATGGCACTGTTGCCAGAAAGCTTCACACATGAAAAATATGATCATGTAAATAACTCCTTTGCATAAAATATCAGTGTCTTCCCAATGCTATCTGCATGCAGTCTTTAACTGTAGTCCCTCCTCTCAACCATGGAACACACAAAATTATGAGTAATTCTTTTTTCAGGTGTGAGCACATAGCTAGTACCATTGTAGATGTATAGGAGATGAATTAATTTATTACATACAATGGATGCTTTAGGGCTTTAGAGCTTAATTCTTCTATATCTCTGGTTGAATAGTTACTCTCCTTTA
Organism: Furipterus horrens; assembly: GCF_987537825.1. Taxonomy (NCBI): domain Eukaryota; kingdom Metazoa; phylum Chordata; class Mammalia; order Chiroptera; family Furipteridae; genus Furipterus; species Furipterus horrens. The sequence goes on along the minus strand of NW_028327177.1, from coordinate 24,576,862 downwards.
CTTAGTGCTTTCAAACCTTTTTCATGTCATGCCACACACAGAAAATGATAATAGACATGTATGTTGTGTTGGGGTAAACTGGAAGAGATTTGGGGTGTTTATATGGGACTTTCTAAAAAAATAAATCTCATTTCATATTATATAATTATAAGCAAAACAAATGCAAGATATTATGGAAGATAGTAAACGTTGAATTGTAAAAACTTTTAAATGGGAAACTTAGCTGACTTTTTGTAAGTACAAGTTTTAAAAAAATCAGGTTTATTTCCTTATTTTTGAAACATACACATGGTTCTTGATCTAGACTAATTAGTGATGACCTCTTTTAATTTTCTTCAGTTTCCACTGATAAAAAACACTATATAACTAATTGGTAGCAAGTTACAGGAAATAACTCACTTATTTTTACATAAAAAAGTTGATGGAAACTTTAATGCTATCAGCCAGAATTTTGAAAATTCATCCTCTTTAAGTTTTACTTCAATCAGTTATTAACTAGATTACTACCTGTAGATTCACTGATCTGCATTGAAAACTTAGTACTGAGTAATCAGACTTTTTGTTTAGGGCTGTCTCTATATCCTCTCAAATGCTATATAATACTAATGTCCTCTCAAATACTAATAATATTGTTGAAAGTGCCACTCATTCTCTCCTTCTGTTTTTCCCTTTTAATTTATTGATTTCAAATATAGTGTTGGCAATTTCCTTACAGAATGGTAAATAAGCAGTTCTGCCTTGTGCTTTGTTATTTTTTCACTTGCAGTCACTTTAAAAAGTAAAATCTTTTACTTTCTGGTAAGGTGCTGGCATCGTTTATTTGATTCCATTACTTTGTGATAACTTTTTCGTGGCCAGAAGAATTATCAGGGTATAGAAATCCAAATTAAAATCTTTATTATATTGTTAACTAGTGATTTAAACTTTCACTTCAATAATTAAAGTTTTGAAAAATTCACCATTGCTTTCATGTGGGATTAAAACTATCTTCAAAAAATATTTACTTATTTAATTATGTTAACCACATTTATTTATTTAATTATGTTAAATGGTTTTTATTTTTAAAATTAAAGTAATTCACTATGAAATTCTGTCATGAATGAGTCTCTTGTTAATTGTTAGCATCAAAAACCAATAAAAGACAAAAATAAAAGAAAGGAAGAAAAAAGAAGGACAGGCAATAAAAAAATTGACTAAGTAATTTATGTTCTAATAAGGACATCTAATATGAAAGAATGATGATACTGATGAGGACAGTGATAGCAATTATGCATAATTTTATATGTTAGAAAACATGAAAGTAAGGGCAAATTAAATTAAAACTAAATATTTAACATATGCATGTAAAACAAAGAACTCATTAATAATAACCCCATTGTGGTAAAAGTAATAATTAGAATAGATTACCTGAGATGATCCATTGAGAAGGCCAGGGAGACATACTACACGGTGCTGCTTTTACAAAATGAAGGATAAAAACCACACGATCGTATCAATAGATGCAGAAGAAGCATTTGATAAAATCCGGCACCTCTTTATGATAAAAACTCTCAGTAAAGTGGGATTAGAGGGAACATACTTAAACATAATAAAGGCCATATATGACAAACCTACTGCCAGCATCATACTCAATGGGCGAAAACTGCAAACCTTCCCCTTAAGACTGGGAACAAGACAGGGATGTCTTCTTTCACCTCTCTTTTCAACACAGTACTGGAAGTCCTGGCTACAGTAATCAGAAAAACAAGGAATAAAAGGCATCCAAATTGGAAAGGAAGAAGTAAAACTGTCATTATTTGCAGACCACATGATACTATATATAGAAAACCCCAAAGATTCCACCAAGAAACTATTAGAACTGATAAATGTATTCAGCAAAGTAACAGGATACAAAAATAATATCCAGAAATCAGTTGCATTTTTTATATGCCAATAACAAACTAACAGAAAGGGAAATTAAGAAAACAATCCTCCCTGGCTGGTGTGGCTAAGTGGATTGAGTGCTGGCCTGCGAACCAAAGGGTTGCCTGTTCAATTCCCAGTCAGAGCATGTGTCTGGTTTGTGGGCTGGGTCCACATGAGGGACAGCCACACATTGATGTTTCTCTCCCTCTCTTTCTCTCTCAGTTACCCTCTCTAAAAATGAATAAATAAATAAAATCTTAAAGAGAAGAAAAGAAAATCCCATTCACAATTGCTACAAAAAGAATAAAATGCCTAGGAATAAATCTAACCAAGGATGCAAAAGACCAGTACTAGGAAAAATATAAGACATTGAATAAAGAAATGGAAGAAGATACTAGTAAGTGGAAGCACATACAGTGTTCATAAGTAGGAAGAGTTAACATCATTAAAATGTCCATACCATCTAAAGCAATCTATAGGCTCAGTGCAATTCCTATCAAGATTCCAATGATGTATTTCACAGAACTAGAACAAATATTTTAAAAACTTATATGGAACTATAAAAGGCCCCACATAGCAACAGCGATTCTGATAATGAAGAACAAAGTTGGAGTAATCATGCTTCCTAATATCAAACTATACTATAAGGCCATAGTAATCAAAACAGCATGGTACTGGCATAAAAACAACACATAGATCAATGGAACAGAATAGAGGGCACAGAAATAAACCCACACCTTTATGGTCAATGTTTGACAGAGGGAGCAAGCATAGACAATGGGTTAAAGATAGTTTATTCAATAAATGGTGTTGGGAAAATTTGACAGATACTTGCATGAAGTGTTGATTATGATCTCGGAAGCTGAGATAAATCCAGCAAGCAGGATGATTGGCTAGTAACAAACAGAGGACTGTGGCTCGCTCTGACCAACAGCAGAGAGCGGGAAGCCTCATCCTCCTTTTATTAGGATTTCAAAAGTTACTAGAACAGGGGGTGTGACATTCCAACCAACAATAGGAGAATTTTACAAGTGAAAGAATTCTTACAAAGTATTATTAATATGTAAAATGCAGCCAGGGTAACTCCTGATTTAGCTAGCACCTATCAGGGAAGCAAAGCAGATCCACTAATCCTCAATGCCAGCTCCATTTTAAGACTTTATTTACACAACAGAACTCGCTGTTCCCAGGATTCTATGACTCAGTGGCCTCAACAGCCTAAAGCCGAAGGCGGAGACAAGATTAGCTCATCATCTCCTGGGTCACTGGACGACACCTGGGCGGAGGAGCATGAGAATGCCCCTACCCAGAGATCTGTGTTCCTGCAACACTTGCAGAAAAATGAAACCAGATCATCTTCTTACACCACACACAAGAATAAATTCAAAATGGATCAAAGACTTAAATGTTAGACCCAAAACCATAAAAATCATAGAAGAACACATAGGCAGCAAAATCTTGGACATTGCTCATAGCAATATTTTATCAGATATATCTTCCCAGGCAAGGGAAACAAAAGAAAAAATAAACAAATGGGACTACATGAAACTAAAAAGTTTTTGCACAGCAAAGGAAATCATCAACAAAGTAAAAAGATAACTCACAGAATGGGAGAACATATTTACCAATACATCTGATAAGGGGTTCATGTCCAGACTTTGAACTTATAAAACAACACATCCAAAAAATAAAAATCCAATTAAAAAATGGGCGAAGGACCTGAATAGACACTTCTCCAAAGAGGACATACAGATGGCCAATAGACATGGAAAGATATTCAACATCACTAATCATCAGGTAAATGCAAATTAATACCACAATGAGATAACACCTCACACCTGCCAGAATGACTATCATCAATAAATCAACAAACAAAGTGCTGGTGAGGCTGTGGAGGTAGGGGAACCCTTTTGCACTGTTGGTGGAAATGCAGATTGGTGTAGCCATTGTGGAAAGCAGTATGGAGATACCTCAAAAAATTAAAAATGGATCTGCTTTTCGACCCTCTGATCCCACCTCTGGGAATATATCTGAAGGGACCCAAAATACTAATTTGAAAGAACATAATCACCCCTATGTTCATTGCAGCATTATTTACAATCGCCAAGATACAGCAACAGCCTTACTACCCTTCAGTAGATGAGTGGGTAAAACAGCCATAGGGTATTTACACAATTGAATACTACTTGGCCATAAAAAACAAGAAACTTTAACCTTTGGGACAGTATGGATGGATTAGAGAACAGGGAAAGGCAGACACCATACAATTTCACTCTAATTGGAACTAATTAACAAACTGAACTAACCAGGAAAATGGGGACAGACTCATAGATGAAGGGCAGGATGACAGCTACGTGGGAGGTGTGTTTAGGGTGTGGAGGGATTGAACAAAAAGGAAAAAGGACTCATGGACATGGACGACAGTGTGGTGATTGTTGTGGGAAGGAGGTATAAGGTGACTAAATGGTAATGCAAAAAACAAACAAACAAAAACAAACCAATAAAGATTAAATTAAATAAATAAAAACTTAACTAAAAACACCTTTGAAGAGAGTCAGATAATATTAAAGGCACAAACCTCATTACTCATTTTCTTGAACTTTAATAAGAATCTTATGGAATTGTTTTGGAACACATGCTTCCAATCTGCCACCAGATTTTGCAGCAGGAATTTATATAACCATGCCATAGCTCACAATTTACTGTCTCACAATTTACCATATGTTTCAGTATTTCCAGTGTTTTCAAACACACTCTTGTTTCCCACCCTTTCCAGTTCACATTTCTTAGTTTTATCCTGGCTTTACCCCACAGTTCTTATTCATTTCTGTGATTCATGAATAATCTCTGTTATAGCCTTCCAGTTTAGAGTCAGTTTCTAATCTGGTTCTCTTTTCTGGGTTCTTTTCTTGATTTATAAACAATGCTTAATCCTCAGTTTAGAACTTGATATCTGTGCTAGGTTCTTGTTTTTTATAGCTTTGCTACTTGTCTTTTACCTCTGTTTAAAGTTAATAGAGTCAGAAGGATTATGATTTAGAGTTGGGCCAGTTTTTGTAACTATAAGATAGTAGGTCTTACTTTCATCTGGTTAGAATTTAGGGGATTTTCTGAAGTCTCAATCTAATCAGTTAAAATAGCTTTGTAAAAGTAGCTATATCTTTATGACTGCAAATACTGCTTTTTCTGCTTATTTTCCTCCTAATACTGTGTTTCCTTAGCTGGTTTCAAGAAGTCAAGGCAGTACAATGTGTGAAAGAAGTATAAAGGAAAGGCTTTGGCATTAGGCAACTCTGGATCATAGCCTAGTTTGCTAGTTACTAGTTTTGTGACCTTGAGCAAGTCACTTAATCTCTTGGACTCTGTTGCTTTATCTATAAATTGAGAACAATAATGTCTGTTTCATAGGGTTAATGTGATATGCAAATATAATGCACCTGATATGTAGAAGATATACAATGAACTTTAATAGGAAAAAATAGGTATTATGAATTTTAGGTTACTTTATCTGCTACCAGTCTTGTGCTTGTTATTTCTATCTGAATTTAGACTCATTTGCTTATGTGAAGGTCAGTGTTGAGGTTAGATTAAGAGACGAGAGAGGAAGTGAGAAGAGAACAACTGAAATTCATCTTGAGTATTTGTCCTTGAACATTTTCTTCACTAAAGGGTTTTTGAAATTGTTGATAATAGCAAATTGACTTCTTGAATCTGGAGAGTGGGTTGACTTTTTTTTTTTAAACAACATGCTGAAAAATTAATCAGTAGCTCAGCTTCACTCTACTCTAGTTATTGGTAACCTGACAGTTGTATTTAAAAATTCTTTTTATAACTAAAAAGTAACTTTTAAAAATGGTTTTGTTCTTAAAATTCTGCAAACCGCTTATCCAAATCTAAGCCCTGCTATGGATTTATGTAGTTTGACAAGTGTATATTTCAAGAGTGTTCATAACCTTCTCAAATTGATCCAAGTAGTAATACTTGTAAATTTATATTAATTCACTTCTTACTATCTTAGGCACTGAAATCACCATTTTTCAAATACTTTCACCTAGTGCACTGATTACATTATGCAGAAATAGAAAATTCAAAGACTATTCATTTTTCTCAATTTTTATTATAAAACTTAATACACATTAAAAAAAGACAAAATTCTGTATTTCTTACCACCCTATACAACTGTTTTTACATATTCCATATGTGTATATACACATATCTCAATCATATGCTTTACATATGTGCAGTTATGGTACATGAGGTCTGGCTGGAAAGGGCCCAGCCATTGTTAATATAATGAGAATGGTTCGCGCGACATCGATGTAACCTGGCAGCCAAGGGAAGTGGCTTGGAATGTGCATGCGTGAACAACGACGACTTCACTGTACTAGTCGGTGGGGGCAGCAGATGACATTGTGTGAGCATGTGTACTGTGTGGCCATCATATTCAAAATGACTGAGTGAGTAGAGCAACAAATCTGCATTAAATTTTCCATTAAGCCTGAACATTCCTCTGCGGAAACTATTTGAATGATTCAGAAGGCTCTTGGGAGTGATACTATGAGTGCATTGCAAATAAATGTGTGGTGCAAATACTTCAAAGGTAGTCAAGAACCTGTCAAAAGTGATCCATGTTCTAGAAGGCCTGAAAGAAGCAGAACACCTGAGAATGTTGAATGTGTATGGGCTGCAATCAACAAAGCTCAGCAACTGACAGTGCAAGAACTAGAAGCTGATCTGGGGATTCCAGAACCTACTGTGTCTGAGATTTTGATGCAGGATCTTGGCATGAAGCGTGCCATGGAAAAATTTTTTTCATTGCTTCTGCTACTAGAGCAGAATGAACATCATGCTGCAGTTGCTAATGACTTGATTCGAACTGCTACCAATGAACCAGATTTCCTCAAGAAGGTCATGACTGGAGATAAATGGTAGGTCTATATCTTTGATCTGGAAACAAAGGCCCAGTTGTCTCAATGGAAGTTGCCTGGTTCTTCATACCTGAAGAAGGTGCAGCAAAATCGCAGCAAGATCAAGACTATGTTAACTGTGTTTTTGATTGGGAAGGTGTTGTCCATCACGAGTAAGCCCTTCCAGGCCAAACAATTAATAAGGAGCACTACCTCAGTATTCTTCTTTGGTTGAGAGTTGTAATATGATGAAAATTGCTGCAGCTCTGAGCAATTGGTGATTGACAACTTCATCATGACAATGTGCCTGCTCATGTATCATGTCTCTTGCTGAGTTTTTTTGTGAAACATCAAATCATCCAGGTGACTCAGCCCCCTTTACAGCCAAGGTTTGGTGCCAGGTGACTTCTGGCTTTTCTCAAAACTAAAATCACCTTTGAAAGAGAAGAGATTTAAGATCATTGGTGAGATTCAGGAAAATATGACAGGGTAGCTGATGATGAGTCTAACAAAGGATTTTTCAGAGTGTTTTGAACAGTGGAAGAGATGCTGGGAGTACTGTGTGAGGTCCCAATGTGCCTACCTGGAAGGGGACTGAGGTATTATTGTCCTAGGTACATTGTTTCTTGTATCTTCTTAATAAATGTCTCCAGTTTTCATATGATGTGGCTGGATACCTTCTGGACAGGCCTTGTGTATACAATTTTATATTCTGCTTATACTTTATTATAATTTTTTTTTACTTAAAAGGATATAGCCTTTCCACGAAGATGGCGCCCAAAGCGAAGAAGGAAGCTCCTGCCCCTCCCAAAGCCGAAGCCAAGGCAAAGGCTTTGAAGGCAAAGAAAGCAGTGCTAAAAGGCGTCCACAGCCACAAAAAAAAGAAGATCCGCACGTCACCTACCTTCCGGAGGCCTAAGACACTGCGGCTCCGAAGGCAGCCTAAATATCCTCGCAAGAGTGCTCCGAGGAGAAACAAGCTTGACCACTATGCTATCATCAAGTTCCCCCTGACTACTGAGTCAGCCATGAAGAAGATAGAAGACAACAATACACTCGTGTTCATTGTGGATGTCAAGGCCAACAAGCACCAGATCAAACAGGCTGTGAAGAAGCTCTATGACATTGATGTGGCCAAGGTCAACACCCTGATTAGGCCTGATGGAGAGAAGAAGGCATATGTTCGACTGGCTCCAGACTATGATGCTTTGGACGTTGCCAACAAAATTGGGATCATCTAAACTGAGTCCAGCTGGCTAATTCTAAATATAAAAATTTTATTCTAAAAAAAAAAAAAAAAAAAAAAAAAAAAAGGATATAATTTTTTATGAATATATTTCTCAATCATTTACCTCATCACCTATAACATGTTATGTATATTCAATTAAATGGGTTCTCCTCTATGTTTTTTTAATACTTGCAGAACATATCATTGCAATTACAACAAAAAAAATTAAATATTTGACTACTTATTTTTTGCTGTATTTTTTGCTTTTATCTTTGTTCTGGTGTCATGCCAAATGTGGGACACAGCCCTATATTTTGGATTCTAAAATTTTACTTATATTAGGTGACAGTGTTCATAGCATTTCTCTGGAGATTTAGGGATAATTCAAATTGAATTATACTTTTCCACTCTTAAAACCTTTGGGTTCCAACTTATAGGCATAATGTTAGCTAACCTTTTTCTTTTCTTTTTTTGCTCTCTTTCTTTTTCTCTCTTTTTCTTCTCTCTCCAATTTCTATTAATTTTTACACATATGAACCTATTCTTAGAGTTCCCCTTCCATTTGGAAGTAGTTTAGCAAAGTATGTTTCTAAATGTAGTTTTTTTCCTCCCCCAAAACCCTTCCAATATTATTTGTTAAGAATATTTTTTTTCTCTACTCTGTTGCATAGGTTTTTTCATAAGTTGTGGTTTAGTTGCTTTTGGTTTGTCTTTAGGGAATTTCTTTAGAACTGGTAAGTTCACTTGGACCTGGATAATATTAAAATGTGGGTAAGAGTTTTATGGTATCTACCTAAGAGAAAGGTTAAGGAACATTAGGTTGACATTATAATTAAATTTCATCAATATTTTCCTGGTGTTTATATGGAGTGACCACCTTGATTAACTGACCCTCTTAAGACATAGCTTTTTTATAATAGCCTCATTAAAGTAGAAAAAGAATATTTGTCTTTTGAAACAGGGTTGTGATTCTTGTGGCCCAAAGACAGTGTTTCTAATGCCAAGGCATTTATATGCCAAGTTTGGTGATAATGAGGGTGAGGCCACAGTATGCTATCTTGTGTTTATTTTAGTTTTACCATTTGATACATTTTCCCCATTTGTGAATGAGTTCTTTGGGTATCTACTATTCTCCTACCCTTTAATCTTCTTTCCTCAATCTGTAGCACACTAGAGAAAGAACAATCAATCATTTATATTTTCCCAAGTGGCAAATATTAATAAAATAACCTTAATTTTCCAAATGGCTAATTAAATAAAGTTATAACCCTAAGTGGATAGTTAGTTACAGGTTAAACTTGTTATTAATAGATTATTTTTTATGTGGAAACTGAAGACAGGAACTGTGTGTGATGATGTATCACTCTACTTCTTTTTGAGGTTAGCACATTGCCTGATACATAGTAGGTGCTCAGTAATGAATTAATGAAGGAATTAAAGACATTGTTCAAAGCATTTCAAGGTACTGATAGGAGATATGAAGGGAATGTTAGGGAATTTTAGTATAGTATTAGAAATAATCTAAAAGCTGACCCTGAAGGTAAACTTAGTTAATCATTTTGGTGTAGCCATAAATGAGAATTTGGGTTGTGTGTGTGTGTGTGTGAGGGAGAGAGAGAGAGAGAGAGAGAGAGAGAGAGAGAGAGAGAGATATGGATGGGGGAAGCACATGAGAGATGATTTACTCTTCATGACCTAGGAGAATGTGAGGGAATCTCTTCAATCTTCAGTATCCATTTTATGTTAATATATTCCCTGCCAAACAGTGAAGTTTCCACTTTCATTTTTGGATTGAGCATCAATTTATTGTTACCTATTATTTACCTAGGAAAGATGTCATTAACTTTAATTTTGGCCACTTCTCTTGAGGAGGACAGGAGACAAGAAAGTATGTGAGAGATTTGCATAGGATGGACTGAAAGGGACTTTGTGCACGTGTGTGTGTGTGTATGATGAGTTAAGTTGAGTAATTATGTGACCATTGGTTATTTTCCTTATCTCTGTGTGTTGCATAAGGGAAGTAGATACATTGAGGATGGACCAGTAGACAGGAGCCAGCCAGATTAGGCAGAGACTTATATGATGTGGCAAAGAGTTTGGTTTTATTCTAAATATAATGGCAATTTAAGGGTACCCGATTTGAGTGTATTGATCTGGGGTGGGGGAAGTGATAGTAGAAAGTATTTTAGAGTGGGACAAAAGATGTACCTGATTTCTGGTTCAAACAAGAGTTTAGTTTTGAACATATGCTAGGTTTGGTTTGTGATCCCAAGGGAACAGATGAACTTGTTGTGTCTTCCAGACATAGCTAATAGATTAAAAAAACCTCTTAGGTGAATTAAATATTTTGACATTGTCTTATTGTTATCTTCTAAAACAGGTACCAAGCTTCTCTTGTTTATTATGGGATAATGATGATACTTTTGAAATGAGTCTTTCAGGCTAGGAAGATGTTGCCACTCAAATGGTGAATTGTGGTGGTGTTTATGAAAACTGTATACTAGGTATTGACATTCGTAATTAAAACAAAAATTGGATTTTAATAAGGAGTTATTGTTTCTAAGGAAATTATTGTTTTTGTACTTGAACTACTGATTACGTAATTGAAAACATTCCAACCTCTTTTGCTCTAAGTGTCATAATAATAAAAAAGTGACGTAGATACTATTAGTATACTTAAGAACTAGGTCAAGAAGAAAGAGAAAAAAGGAAATAGAGAGGATAGAGAAATGGAGTGAATGAATGAAAAAAATGAGTGGACAAAAGAAACATAAAAATGGAAAATAGAAAAAAGAAGATGCACATGACACTCCAAGTTGTGTAATTAAAAAATAAGGAGTTACTTTAAGTATTTCAAACAAAGGGAATTAATTACAAAAAGTAATGGCTGGAGAAGCAAAAGTAGGTGAAGAATTTATTGAAAGATCAGCAACAGCAGGAAGCTATTACCATTTCTAGGACTAAAAATGAAAATGGTGTTAAACTGAACCCATAAGTACTATGATGCTAAGATTGTTGGAGTATCACTGCTACCTCTGGAGCTACTACTGCTCTACAGAAAGCCTAGAAGCCTGTGCATCTAGTGATGTAGAAAATGTAGAAAGCCTGTAGTCTTGTTGATGATGCTGGACTCACCTTAGAAGATGCTAGAGCCTGCAATCACCCACTGCTACCTGTACTGGAACTGCACTGCTGTTACAGTAACCAGCACTTACTTACACGGTAATTATCTGGTGCTGCTATTGCTGCTGGAGGCAAAACCCATGATCAAACTTCTGCTGAGGTTTCTGGGATACTGCTGCTGTCTCTGCAGGAACTAGAAACAGAAGGAAGAAAATAAAATGGTTGGTCTTCTTCTGCCATCTAATTTTTACTAGTGTTTCCTAGTGGCAAGGGAACCAGCTATCAAGGGAGTAGGAGAAATGTAGTTTATAGGCTTCTAGCCCTCTGAAGTAAAAGGAGAGCATGGAAGAGCTGGAATGGAGCTGAGAGTCAACAAAGAACCAGCACAGAGGGAAGTTATAAAATACTTTATTCACAATAGACAGGAAAAGCATTTTGCAACTTTCAGAGTAATGTTAAGACCCCCCCACCCCCTTTTATTTCTGATTGATAGAAAGATTAAGTTATAGGGACCTGTAGAAAACTTGAAAGTGAGATTTCCATTGGGGTATCAATTGAGTATTTTAGTTTCAAGCAACAAAAAAACAGACCCTGGTTAACTTAAGAAGAAAATATATTCATGATAAGAATATTGGATAGCTCTCAGAAAAGTAGAATAGTCCCTGGAAAAGATAGAAATTCGTGATACCTAGTTTGCCAAAACTAACTGATGGCCTGTTCATGGGGCTACTTGCTGTTTGTATGGATCAGCTTCACTATTTTCTTCCTAAGGGTCACATTACCAGTAGAGAGGCAGATCTGCCCTAGCTTTCATCAGAGGAGGACATGGCACCTTGATTAACAGCTACATCAAGATCACCCAGTAGTTCAGGACTAGTTTGTCAAAGGAATTTTCAGGTGTTAGAGGAGAATGGGTAGCAGGCAGGCAAAACTACAACATATGTATTAACTGTGCCTTATTTTGGATTAGTGAAAGATAGCTCAAAACCATAGCCAAAAGTTCTTGAGCACTTAATATGTAATAGGCACTCTAATCTCTTTTAATAACATGTTTGAGGAAGTTGTCATTATTATCCTCATTTTACAGATAAGAGGAATTGAGAGGTGCACTTCTGGTGATGGTGGATTAGGCAATTTGGACTAACTCTCCCACTGAGAACAACTAGAAAAGATGGATCATATATAAAAATCATCTGTTTGAAGGTATCAGAGAGCTAACACATCAGTGAAGACTATGGGGACAAGACCCTGGAGAAGAAGGAAACTCAAAGAGGTGAGCTGGGCATGAGAGGCTTTTTTCTGTTAGGAGAAACTTCTGTTTCCAGTAGAGGTGTCTGAGAGGCTAAGAAGCCGAGAAGAATTTTTGACACACTAGTGGGGTGGGGCTAACAGAGCAATAGTTTGAGTTTAGGGTCCACCAACAAGGGAGATTTCCTGCTAAATCCCCCAGGCTTGGGGTTGGGACCCTGAAGGGCTATGCCTTAAGAGTAAGGGTAAATAAAAAATAGGATGGACTACTTATAAATAAAACCTAGTGTAGAATCATTGATTGGATTAAGGCTATCCAGGATTGTTAGTGACTCTAGCCACTTGTTTAAACAAAAGTCAACCCTTTTTGGAGGAAGATAATGTTATCTTAGACCTCAAATAAGTTTTACAGTTTTTTCATAAAATATCTTACATGCACACAAATACAGCCAGGAATTCTGGAGACAAGATTATATACTGAAACTAAGTGAAACAAAGACCATAGGAAAAGACTCACAAGGGAGCCAGATAATGGAATTTTCAGACAATAGGTCAAGCAGACAAAAAAAATTAGTAATAATGTAGAATATGTGAACAAATGATTAATATGCTCTACCTTATGACATATGTAGAGTATTGCACCCAACACCTGCAGAATGTATGATCTTTTGAAGTGTACATGGAACATCAGAATTGATCATATTCTGGATCATAAAGCAATTCTCAACAAAAATCAGACAATAGAAACATGCAGAGTATATCCTCTGAACATTACTGGAAATCAGTAATATGAAAGTAATTAGAAAGTTCCCATATATTTAGAAATCAGGATATCCACTTCCAAATAACCCAAGGATTAAATAAGAAATTACAAAGAAAATTTGAAAATATTTTTACCTGAACAATAATGAAAACACAGCTTGTCAAAATTTGTATGATGCAGCTAAGGCCCTTTGAAAGTAATTGATAACTTTCTGGACATATATCATAAAAGAAGAAAGGGTGAAAATGATCTAATGAATTTATCTCAAGAAAGTAAAATCAAAACCCCAGCAAATTAAGCCTGAGAAAGAAGAAGGGCATAAATAATAAAGACAAGAGAGAAATCAATGAAAAGAAAAATGAACATAAAATCAACAATGAAAAGATTAATAAAAAGTGGTAAACACCTGATATCACTGATGAAAAAGAAGAGAGAGAAGGATCAACTAACTAGTATCAAGAATGGAAAACAGGACATCACTGTAGACACTATAGATTCTAAGAAGTAATTAAAGGGTATTATGATCAATCCTATGGCAATACAGTTAAAAAAAGAAATAGAAAATTTGACCTATCCTTTAACTCTTAGTGAAATTGAGTCTTTAATTTTAAAAACTTTCTCACAAAGAAAGCTTAAAGACCAGATGGCTTAGCAGATATCTCTGAAAAGGAAATAATGCTTATCTTAAACTCAGAGAATAGAAAAGAGAACAATTTCAAACTTCATTTTGTAAGGTCAGCAAAACTTTGATACCAAAACCTAATATTACTTATTAAAAAGGAAAATTACAGGCTAGATTTTGCTCAGAAATGTAGAAGAAAAATTGTAAAGAACCCAAACAATTAGCAAAAGTCTATCAAGAGAAAAGATAATAGAACTGATAAAATTGTGTATATTCCAAGAATATAAGGTTGGTTTAGCATTTGAAAACCAATCAATCTGATTCACAAAAACTGTGATAATGTCATCAGATGTAGAAAATATATTTGATAAAATCCATTATCCATTTTTGATAAAAATTCTTAGCAAATTAGGAATTGGTAAGAACATCATTAATCTGATATAAATATTAGAAAGACTTTATAGCAAATATACTTATGTCAGAGAAAGGGATTCCCCCTCTCAACATTTTCTTGATTCCTAGCCAGTAAGAAAAAGAAATACATCATGTTGGGATTAGAAGGAAAAAAATAAAACCATTATTTGCAAATGTTGATATAGAGAGAATTAAAAAATATACAGATACTCTTTTATAATTAATAAAGATTTTAGCAAGGTTTCTGGATGCAAAGTTAATATACAGGAATTTATATAGAAAATATAAAATATAAAAAATATTTATATTTTTATATAAATATAACACCAGAAAGTAAATCTAAAATATATTGATTTACTTCACATAACAAGAAATCTGAGGAAAGATATGTAAGGTTTTCACACTGAAAACAATGAAACATTATTTAGACAAATAAGAATTAAATAATGTTGGTAGATTGGAATGCTTTATGTTATTGAAATGTTAATTATCTCTTAAGTTTATCCATCGAATCAGTGCAACTCTAATAAAAATTTATCAGTTTATTTTAATTTTTAAGTAAACTGATAGGCCAGTTCTAAAAATTATGTGGAAATGCAAAGGACCAAGAATAGTCAAAGGCACTCTTTTAGAAGAAGAACAAAGTGAAAAAAAATTACTCTACTGGATGCTAAGAATTATTATAATTCTAGACTTTGAGTTAATTGTTCAAGGTAAACAGATCCCTACACGAACCATAAATATATGGACACCTGGGTTTTTGAAAGAAGAGCACAGCAGAGCAGCAGGGAGAGAGAGTGTTTTCAGTGAACAGTGCAGGGCCAGTTGTGATACTCTGATTTTTCTCCTACCATGTGCTACATTCACATATCAATCCAAGATCTAAATAGAGAAGCAAAATAATAGAATTTCTAGAAGATAATTCAGGAAAAGATCTTAATGACTTTGGGAGGGGAAAAGAATTCTTAAACAGGAGTAAAAGAGTAGTCATCATATAACAAATGATTGGTATATTGTATTATATTGAAAATAACTTCTGTTCATCAAAAAATGTCACTTAGTACAAAGCAAGTCAGAGAGTTGGAGGTACTTGAAAATTTGGATAAAAATCATAACATGACTGGAAATACAGTCACAGTATCTTTTATATATATATATATATATAGAGAGAGAGAGAGAGAGAGAGAGAGAGAGAGAGAGAGAAAGGGAGGATGCATTGTATCATATACTTTATTTAGCTGTTTATATTTTTTTAGTACAGTTGCTCAAAAGGGATCTTAGAAAGTTCTCTTTGCTGGTAAGGGATCTAATTTATTTAAGCATTATATTAAATACTATATTTAGTCCAAAGGGACTGCATTTTTCTATATTCTATATGTGACACTATGATAAAATGATCTATATGTGTGTGTATTTGCTAGACTCTGAGCTACTTAAAATATTTGCTCTGTTTTCTTTATTGCATAGTTTGAACTCATTGTTTGATGGACAAATGAATAGTACTGATTTAGGTAGGCAATAATAATACTAGTTGCAAGCTACAAATATGATTATTAAAATGTTACAAAAGAGAAATTCAGGGCCATTTCTGGTTACCCACCTCAATTTACTCATGTATTGAAAAGTCAGCTTTTAATTTTAATTCAAATGAAAAGAAAGAGGTAGCAACAGTCCTACCTCTTCCATCAGTTCTGTGGCCTTGAAGTCTCATACCTTCTTACTTCATTTGTAAAACTAAGAGCCTGTGCTGGATGGTGTATCTCTATGGCTTCTCCACTTTTAATGTTTATAATTCTATTATCAGAAGAATTAAAATTTTACCCACTTGTTGCATTATGAAACAAGTGAATTATACTTTAGATTTTTAATGATTATTGTAATATAAAACTTGAGTTTTAATAGTACATGTCCAATTTCTGCTTATTATTTTAACATTCTCTGTTCTGTGTTTATGTCTTTAAAATTGTATATGGTACAGAAGATACATATAGGGTCAATACTTAATGTCATTTTAAATTATTTAAAAACTTTAAGAAAAAAATTGATCACACTTTGAACAACAGATATTTGCTGTAATGTTGATTGGCTTTATTGGGTTCAAGTAAGCAATATAGGTTTTGGAAGCAGACAAAGTTGGTTCCTTTCATCTATTAGTTTGTTGTTTAATAAGTTATTTACCCAGAGGGACTGTAATGTAAGGTAATTTATTTTGTAGTACATTGAGAATGGGGCAAGAAACAAATGAAGTGCATAGTCATAGTATTTGCAGTTAAAAATTATTTATTTTCCATCCTCTCTTTAACAATACCGAGTGGGGCTGTCTACCTGAGGCTACATAAAGACAAGAGAAATAGTTAGAAATGACACATTATGCAATGTTCAATAATTAGCTAACGTAAATTTAGGCATAGATATATACAGTAAAGTACAATAATATGCAGCTACAACTATTTTGTGCTTCTAGTGTTAATTTCCAATTATTCCTCATAAAGTTCTGGTGAAATGCTCAGCCAGATGTGGCTGAAGGATATAGCTTTGTTATGGTCCCAGTCAGATCATCTTTCATTCTTTTGGTTCTTCATTGTCCACAGATATGATTTTCTGTTTAATTCAAATCTATTTCCCACTCATTACATCACAGAATTATGATTCACTAGATCTTATATGTGGTTCTAGGTAGGAGTGAAGGAAAGATTTTTTTAGGATGTTCTGATTTTTATCTCCGTCACTCCATTGATGGCTTTTAACTAGGGGTTAGCAAATTATACTAATCATGGGCCAAATATGCTCTCTTTTTTTGTATGACCTATGAGATAAGAGTGGTTTTTACATTTTTAAGTGGTTGTAAATAAAGTTCTTTTGGAGCTGTCATGATCATTTGTTTATGTCTTGTGTATGGCTGTTTTTGTAAATACTATACTGGCAGAGTTGAGTAGCTGGACAGAGACCCATATGTGGCACTCCTTTTCTCTGTACTGCTGCCTGATCACAAATTATGTGATGCAGTTTAAAACTCAACAGCATTTTGAGTGGCATGTGGCCAGCTGCACTTTTGCAGCATAATGGAGTATGGATTATTCTATTATCAAATTAGATGATAAAGCATCATGTTTATTATGTATTGACGCAATAGCTGTGCTAAAATAATACAATATATGTTGATATTACCATACCAAGCACCCATCACAATACTCCAATGCAGGGAAAATTAGAGAGTTTTAAGTGGAATATTTATTATAGCAGAATTTCTTTACAAAAGTAAAAAAAATGAAGACGTGCTTTAATCAAAGAAAGTTCCCAAATGGCTCATTTGTTAGCCAGTCCATTTACCATGGTGAGCTAATTAAATCACATTTGTTTTGCAGCAGCTGAAAAAATGTGTCTAGAGAAAATAAACTTGTTTAAGACTATTAAGCTTTTCAATGTGAATAGTTTTTCAAAGAGTCGAGGACGTTGGGAGCAACATCTTACAGTCAATTAAAATACAAGGCAAATGATTTTGAAGTTTTCCTTGGTCCTGCTAAGTTGACATATTGGTATTGTTCTGTTGTTTATTTGAGGAGTCCAGGACTGAGTTGTAAGTGACTGAAAAATAAGCCTCTGTGAATAGTCTTTGTGGAACAAGAGGCAAGACCATTTTTTTTTTTTTTTTTCCCAAGAGAGGGAAGGGGATTAGAGGTAAGAGGGAAACTCCTGGTCCACCTCGAGGGGCCCCTTGGCGCAAGGGGGAAGGGGGGAAGGAGGAAAGGGGAAAGAAGGTGCGGGGAGGGGGACATGAGGGAGGCTCCCGGTTGCCCAGAAGGGCCTGTGGGAGTTGCCTCCTCTATGACAAGACTATTTTTAATGAATTTAAAAGAACACAAATTCAGTACAATTTGAAGTAATCTTCTACAGTGTGTTAAAACTGATGATAAAAATTTGTATGGAGTAGAAAAAGGCTAAGTTAGAAAAGCTTACAAACCTTATGGAAATACAAGATTTTGAACAACCATGGTTACTCACTATGTTATTTATGAGTAAGTACTTTGCAGAAAATATTTGAATCATCATGGACTATTGAATTAGTAGTGTTAACAGTGAACTTAATTCTCTCTTGTGTACTTAACCACCAGTTCTGTGCATTTTTGTCAGAAACCAAAACTGAATATCATGACTTGCTCTATCACATAGAAGTTTGATGGCATACAAGTGGTAAAATTACAGTTTTTGAGCTCAGGGCTGACATTTTATCTGTCTCTACAGGAGAAAAAAAATGCCCTTAACCACTGTTATTGAACACTGTATGGCTTTGGAAATTTGTTTTTGCTGTAGAATTGGTGAAATTTCTGAGTTCAACTTATAATTACAAGGCAAAACTGTGCTTATCTGTTGAATTTATTATACTGTTGTACAGTAATTTCAATGACAATATTTATCACAAATAATTTCAGCTGCTTTTATGCTTCCCATGCTATAAAAAGTTAAAGCAATTAGTAGCAAGTTCTCCATTCCCACACAAATTTGCAGTGTATGTATTTTCCCAGTTCCAACTATGCTTCCACTAACATTTTCAGACTTTGAGGCAGGTGCAAAAAATTTACATATTTAAAGATTCAGTTGAAGAGCTGTCATTCAACCTAAATCTTCAGTGTAATGACATGCTAAAAAGCAAATACCAAGAGAAGAATCTAATTCAGTTCTTTAAGTGTCCTTTAAATGATGAATATGGCCAATAGAACTTAATATTTTTTATCTGTGTGAAAAGACATTTCTAAGATAAAATATGTAAAGTCATGTTATAGATTATAAATAATAGAAGGTCATTTCTAAATTCTTTGGGTGATTTGGGGTACTGACTTTCTAAGTAAAATATTGTTCCCTCCAAAATAATGCCATTATATTCTTATGAATAGACCTATCTTATTGCACTCAATTATTTGAATTTTGTCAATAACAATTTTGTGGAAATGTGTTTCCTCTCTTGTTATGTTAGTAGTACATATTATCCTAATCTTGCCTTCTGAACCACAAAAACTAAAACATTTACTATCTAGCTTTTTACTGAAAAACTTTGCTGACCTTTGATTTAGGCCAGTGAATACGAGGAGATACTAATCTGAGATCTGCACATTGTATTGGTTTTCTTTTTTCGAGTAATCAAGAAGAATTTGTTGCTCTTTAGCGTGGTGTATCCAGTTTATTATTGTCTACTTCTGGCTAAAATAATGTTTTTTTGAGGAACTTTTGAATATAATTTGTTTACAACTTTAGAACATATATGGTTGGTCTCAGCATCATTACATCCTTTTTTTAAAACATCCTTTGCAAAGTGGACCAGCTAGAAACAACTGTAAACTGTGGACAGAACTAGATCAACTATCTTCATCATCACCTCTGAATGTCAGAGCTCCTTTCTCCCAGTGAAATTTTATTCTATCATTAGATTAGGCTAGTAGTGTTACTGGTGGAAGTGGGCTCTTTCATAGGATCCTGAGAAAAGCATTTCATGGACTTACACATGGACGATTGCTGTGTGGCCGATTTTTTGGGGTGGAAGACTGTCCCTGTGTCCTATCTTAATCCGTCCCACCATGGAAAAAGTCCAACTGTGTCTTCAAAAAGGCCAAAACAAAGGCCAGTATCCAGAGTTCCTGTGCCATATTAAAGCTTAGTCTAGTTCAGCCTTTCCCTCCATCTGCCTAGCTTAGTTTGTGTTCCTGGCTGCAATTCGTTGCTGTGCTGCAGTATCCAGGCTCCTTTTGGAGCCTGTGTTTGAGTCTAAGGGACTGATGGTCATGCAACTGCTAGGGCCACACGTTATGTAAAGAGAATGTGCGAGTGCAAAGGGTGAACACAAAGGGTGAATGCGGCTCACGGAGGGAGCTCTTATTTGTTCCCTGGGGTTATATATCTTGGGCTTGGGAAGGACCAGGAGCTTTTTCAATCACCTTCCCAAACTTGCACAGGTTTCTGATGGGTCCACCTCCTAGCTCCTTTCCCAGGTTAGACTGACAGACCTCTATGGTCAAGCAGCTTCCCCTGAACCATTTTAACTTCTGTTGTACATGTGCTTACTTCCCCCTGGGTCCCCCTCCACCCCACAACAATCCAGTACTGGAGTGGGGAAGGGAGGGGTGTGAATCCTTGTGGGGCAATGCTGTGATCCCTGGGGAGTGTGACGTTGTAGCCTTCTGGCTAAGCAAAGAGGCTCATGCTCCCCAACCCATTAAGCTCAGCAATGTCAGATTCCCTTGCTTCCTTCCTTTATTAGTAATTAGCTACCTATGGCAATAGTAGGAGTAAAAATAGCTGTGGAGGGACAGTAGAAATTCTTTCTTTTCCCTTGACGTGCAGAATATCATTTCACCCTGATTTCAAATAGTCTAGCAATGAGCTGCATTCTAGAAAGCCTTATTTAAACCCATATTCTAAACTTTTGACTCTGACATTAGAAACTTCTAAGAGCCTTGTTCATAAGTTTGATTATTTATTCTGTAAGTGACACATCAGGCCAGGATTTTAATATTATAATGTTTAACCCCATCATTGGGGTGATCTACCTGGAGTACCTGCAGAGCTTTGCCAGAATTCAACATTAGGTTTTGACTAGGTTCCAGGAGCCAGTGGTGAACCTTGGCCATCTGGTCATTTTCTGCACTTTCAGATTTTGCCAAACAGTGAGACAACAATTTGGTGCATTTTGATTAATGATAGGCTTGGCGAGGGGTGATGAGTAGGCTTTCAGGTAGCTAAATGTGACAATATGAGTAGGACTTTAACAACCTTCTGGATACTATAAGCTTAGAGTGAAGGAGAGAATGTGAAAAGGCCTAAGAACCAAAGTTCAGGAAGGGACTTAAATTTATAGAGCAGCTAGATGCTTTACATGTATCATTTTATTAAATTATAGCCAAAAAACCTGGGAGTGAGGTAGATGAAACTCAGAGACAAATGATTTTTTTTTATTTACTTTATTGGAGTACCATTGGTTAATAGAACCATACAGGTTTCAAGTCTACAACTCAAAGCATCATTTGCACACTGCATTATGCACTCACCAGCCAAAGTCAAGTCTCTTCCATCCCCATTTATCCCCTCCTTTGCCCAGTTTCACTTCCCCCACTCCCCTTTCCTTCTTGCTATCACCATAGTGTTGTCCATGTCTATATATATACATATATATATATGTATATATGTATATATATTCTTTTTTTGCTTAACCCCTTCACCTTTTTCACCCAGCCTCCCAACCACCCTCCCCTCTGGCAGCTACAGTCTGTTCTATGTATCTATGCTTCTGTTTCTATTTTGTTTGTTAAATTATTTTTTAATTTATATTTTATTGATTATGCTATTATAGTTGTCCCAATTTTTCCCTCTTTGCCCCACTCCACACAGCCCCTCCCATACTCCCTCAGGCAATCCCCACACCGTTGTCCACATCCATGAGTCATGCATATATGTTCTTTGGCTACTCCATTTCCTGTGCTGTACTTTATATCCCTATGACTATTCTGTAACTACCAATTTGTATTTCTTAATCCCTTCACCTTATTTTACCCCCTCCCCCCCAATCTGGCAACCATCAAAATGTTCTCTGTATCTATGACTCTTTTTGTTTTGCTTATTAATTTTGTTTTTTAGATTGAGTTGTTGATGTGTATTTGTTGCCATTTTACTGTTCATAGTTTCAATCTTCTCTTGAAAGAAGACCCTTTAACATTTCATATAATGCTGTCTTGGTGGCGATGAACTCCTTTAGCTTTTTCTTGTCTGGGAAACCCTATCTGTCCTTCAGTTCTAAATGATAGCTTGCTGGGTAGAGTAATCTTGGTTGTATGTCTTTGCTTTTCACCACTTTGAGTATTTCTTGCCAGTCCCTTCTAGCCTGCAAAGCTTCTTTTGAGAAATCATATGACAGTCTTATGGGGGTTCTCTTGTAAGTAACTAACTACTTTTCTATTGCTGTTTTTAACATTCTCTCTTTGTTTATAACCTTTGGCATTTTAATTATGATGTGTCATGGGGTAGGCCCCTTTGGGTTCATCTTGTTTGGGACTCTGTGCTTTCTGGACTTCTATGTCTATTTCCTTCACCAGGTTAGGGAAACCTTCTGTCATTTTTTCAAATAGGTTTCCAATTTCTTGCTCTCTCTCTTCTCCTGGCATGCCTATGATGCAAATGTTGGTATGCTTGAAGTTGTCCCAGGGGCTTCTTATGCTATCCTCAATATTTTGAATTCTTTTTTCTTTTTGCTATTCTGATTGGGTGTTTTTGCTTCCTTATATTCTTGGCTTCATTCGGTCTGCCGTTATTCCCTGTAAATTGTTCTGCATTTTAATTAGTGTATCCTTCATTTCTGACTGGTTCTTTTTTTATGGATTTTATGCCCTTTTTAATGCTTTTGAAGTTCTCACTAAGTTCACTGAGAATCCTTATAACTAGTGTTTTGAACTTTGCATCTAGTAGCTTGCTTTTCTGCATTTTGTTTAGTTCTTTTTCTGGAGTTTAGTTCTGTTCTTTCATTTGGGTCATATTTCTTTGTCTCCTCATTTTGGCAGCCTCCCTATGTTTGCTTCTATGTATCAGGTAGAGCTGCTATGTCTCCCAGGTTTTGTATGGTGGCCTAATGTAGTAGGTGTTGTGTACAGTCCCAGTGGCACAGCCTTTCCTATTACCCAAGCTTGGTACTTGAGGTACGCCCACTCTGTGGGCTATGTACACCCTCCTGTTGTAGTTCAGCATTGATTGCTCTTGGCACATCCAAGGTCAGCCACCACCTGTGTTTTGTCCAGGGTCACACAGCCTAAGCAACAAATCAATCTTCAGATGCCTGCTTTTGTCCTGGGCTTGGAGGAGTTCAGGTGAGGCTTAGCTGTGAACCAGGGCTGGCTGCTGCTAGTGCCAGGCCTGGGGCATTGTAGTGAAAGGTATGAGGTTCTCTGAAGACAGATGCTGCTTGTTTGAGGTAATTTAGAAAAATATGAAGCATGGGCCAAAACAAGTCCACATGGAAAACAAGCATTTATATGGAAAAGTTACTGGAAACAGCTTGGGTGTGGCTGAAAGTTGGGAGGGGCAGGGCCTCACAAATCACCAGGGTGGGGCAAACAGTGAGAGTTAGGTTGATAGAGACTCAAATATGGTGTCCGCCTGCTGGCTCTGTGGCTCTGTGGCTCTGTGGGGCGGGGGGGAGGGCTTCTGCCAGAACTTCTGTTTGGGAGAAAGTTGCCCCCCTGCTCTCCCCCTGTTGCTGGCCAATGCAGTTCCTCCTCGTATGTTTCTGATACCTTTCAAGCTGCTGCACCAACACTGGAACTCAGAGGGAGTGGGTCTGGGTAAGTCTGTGTGTGGGCCCTTAAAGAGGATTTGCTAGGGAGTTCAACTATTTCTGTCTTCCAAATCCTCAACATCTGTTGGTTTTTACAGCCAGATGTTATAGCGACTTCTCTTCCTGGCTCTGAGACCCTGGGCTGCAGGTCCTGGAATGGGGTTGGGACCCTTTGCTCCTGAGATATTCCTCTTGATTTTTATCGCCCCAGGTGGGTGTGGGGCCATCCTGTTCTGTGTCTCTGCCCCTCCTACCAGTCTCGTTGTAGTTTCTTCTTTAATTCCATTGTTGTAGGACTTGTAGCTTGATTTCTGATCATTCTGAATGATGGTTGTTCTATAGTTTAGATGTAATTTTGATGTGGTTGTATGAGCAGGTGAACTGTATTTACCTCTGCTTTCATCTTGACTGGAAGTCTTGTAGGTTAAATTATTTTGTTCATTAGATTTCACATGTAAGTGAGATCATATGGCATTTGTCTTTCTCTGACTGGCTTATTTCACTTAACACAGTAATTTCTAGTTACATCATGCTGTCACAAAAGGTGGGATCTTCTTTTCCTCCTCTTCTACCTTCTCCTCCTTCTTTCTCCTCTTCTTCCTCTCTCTCTCCTTTGCTAAGTAGTATTCCCATTGTGTAAATGCACCACAGCTTTTTATCTACTCATCTACTGTTAGGCACTTGGACTGTTACCAGATCTTGGCTGTTGTAAGCAATGCTGCAACGAACATAGGGCTGCATATATTCCATTAAGTTAGTATTTTCGGATTTCTTCGAGGTAACTCAAAGTAGTGCGTATAGATTAAAGCCTAGTCTGTCTGTCTTCAGTACTTGACTCTTGTGATGTAGTTGACACAAGTAAGTATTTATAGCCAAATGAGAAAAGGCCAATAATAAAACAGCAGTTTGGGACACCTCTGACTTCAGCTTCATCATATTGCATTTTATTGGGAAGCCCAATTGTGTTTGATCCAAGCTTCTTTTCTGGGAATAGGACTGCAGAGAATATCCTGATCTTTTTTTGTTGTTGTTGTTAAGCTCTAAGAGGAAGCTTTCATGACTGCCATAGTAGAAACACACAAGAGCACTTCCGTAGTAGATTGAAGAGAGATTTTTACGTAAGAAAAAATTCAAAGTTTAGTTATATATATTTTTAGATGTGCTTTATGGTAGAGGAGGCTTAAAAGAGTCTGCATGGACCTAACAAAAAGCAATAAAAAAGAAGAAAATATTAATATAGTATAGAAATTGTGAAATAATCTCAAGATATATACTGGTCGGTCTTTGAATAATGTCTATTTTTCAATTGTAAAGTTTAGAAGAGACAAGACAGGTCACAATTTTAAAAGTGTACATAAATCAATTTATGTACTGTATTTAGGTATTATAGGAGTACTGGGCATGGGTAATCTGTGCTCTGGTTCTAACACTTCCCTAACTAAATGTGCAGCTTTGGGCAGGTTACTTTTTAATAATGTGTAAAATTAAAATGTAAGATTAGAGTACTTCTAAGGTTTCTTCAGGTCTAAAAAATTTCTTTGGTTCTAAGGTTTTAAAAAAGCTGTGAAAAAGTACCTTTTCTATAGAATGTGTTATTGTTCTGATACTGTCAACTCAGGGAGGATCCAGAATTCCAGCCTTATTCTTTTGTAAGTTAAAACTATGTCATCTAAATCAACTACACTGAATCTGAATCAAGGAGGCCAGGTAAAAGCCTACTATTGATAAACCAAAATCCTTATGTCTTTGCAGTTTTGTTACTTCAGCATTTTCACTTAAAATTTTCTCATCCTGCTTGTAGGTAAGGATTTACCCCAAAACATGATCATGCAGCATTCTCCTTTATGATAAATACCCAACAACCTCAATATTGGTTAAATAGATATGGTAAAAATATATATAGAACAAAAGATAAATTTTGCCGGAAGAGCAAAATTTAAAATGATGCTATGTTCTTTAGTTTTTAGGTTTAAAGAAATCTCTGTTGCTGGTCACTATTGTATGTTTTCAAGGTTTGGGTGAGCAGTGTGAATAGAAATTGAGAAAACAAACAAACAAATTATGTCACCTAGCATAGTTCTAAACACAGTAGAAGATATTCAATAAATACTTATTATATCATATTGGTTCATTAGATTGTCAAGGACTTTGAAAGATCTGAGATTTTACTTTACTTATAAGTTAACCTACCACGGTTTCATGGATGCTAGTGGAAGATGAGACTCTGGTCAGAGATGAAGGACTGAAGGATAGTTGAGTATTTACAGCAGCAGCAGTAGCCAGAGTATCATCATTTGTGCTAATTCTCTGAACTCCTACGCCCATAGAGTGACACGAAGAGTTCCAGATTATATCTGTACATGCAGTATGTTAAGTTATAGTAGAGGAACTTTGAGCCTTGGGGCCCCAAATTTTGTATGTGTAGTATGCATACCTGCTCTTTGCTCTGGTAGGAGACATTTATCTTTCATGGCTGTAAGCATCTCCGCCTTCGGCTTATGAGGCAGGTCTTATTTTCCAGATTTTTCTTTTTAATATACATCCTTGAGAAGATAGTACAGAACAATGATAAGTCAGTGTTTCTGCTCACAAAACACATTGAAATAAAGACAACCCCAAGGAAAATCATCTCCCAACAGATTCTTTATTAGAATTATTGTTATATTAAATAATGAAAAAGTAAATTTAGATTTCATCTTACCTATCTCTATTCACTAAAATACTAGGTGCTGATAAACATGTGTACTTTATATAAAATTCTTCAGAAAAGAGTTTACTCTGAAAGCAGCATTTAAGTCAGTTCATGAATGTTACTGAACACACAGTTCACATATTTGACTTTGTTTAGTCTTTGAAACAAGGGAGATGGAAAGGTAGCTCATATAAAAATTCAGGTGTCTTACATATAAAGTAATGAGGCTGTATGTCAATGTCTGGGGACTTGGAGACTGTTAAAAAACACAAGATGCAATCCTATGAAATTTAAGATGTCTTAAAATTTAAAAATAAGGTTACTTTAAGACTCTCATTCACTTCATCAAATCTCTAAATGAAAAATGAAACCCCAAATACCATATTTTTGTTCTTTTGAGGCTCTGTTAATAAATATAGATGTACTATTTATATAAGTAGGAATTGGTTGTTAATAAATATAGATGTACTATATATATAAGTAGGAATTGGTTAACAATTTGCCTCATATTGCTGGCAAACAAATAACAAAAAACTGCAAAGCAAAGACACATGAAAACAAATCAATAACGAAAATCACTATCTGTATCTTTAAATTCTTAAATGTGTTTTAGAATTTGACAAAGTTAGGTTGATTTTAAAATTTAGTGCCGTGACTCAGTTGCAGCTGTTCCAAATAATTGGTTGTGAGCTTCTTATACTGTTTGGCTTAATTTAACAGAGTGCAGCTTCTTGCCATTTTTTTCCTCCATGTAATCAAGAATTTGAAGTATACTCACGTTAGGGTATTACCTCAGTTGTTCATATTTAAGAATAACAATTTAATTATTAGTCTTATGAAGAGCAGTTTTAATATACTTTTTATTTTAGATACTTTCATCTGAATAGATAAAAATAATAGGAATTCCAAGTGATTATGTATTTTAAAAATAAGCTCATTGTATCAAGATAAAAAATCCAGGCATATATCAGTAAAAGAAATACTACTGCTTTCACTGAGAGATAGCTACTTAAATATTTGATATATGACCCTACCACTATGTTGTAACATCAGATTTATTGCTTTTGTAATGATTAAAATTATTTACCTATTATGATTATGGTGGAAGTCAAGAGATACATAAATTACCAGTCCTGATCCATTGAGAACCAATTTCTTATTCATATTATCAAGAAAGCAAAAAGGAATGCTCCTCTTGACTTAATAAATACTAGCTACTTGATAACCATAAAAATGAGTTAGTGCTTACTTGACTGGGTTACTCAAGATCTTTATATAGTAAGTGTTTCTCCTGGCCTGTTTTTATGACCTCAAATCACAGCGTATACTGTTGCACTGCAGTGACTAAGTCTGCTGCAAAATTTTGGTCCTATTTTCCCCATATAGAGGAAGGACAGAACATTTGTAACACATACACTAAAGTTAATCTTTCTTTTCAACTCTCATCTCACATGTGTTTATTTGAAATATGATTATAGGGAAAAACAAACTGATTTTTAATAAATGCATCAGAACCTGAAATTTTGAACAAATATTTTCTCCCTTAAAGCAGTCACCGTGGGAGATTATGAGTTTATTCCAATTATCCTGTCATTGCTGTTCACATTTTTAGGAGTTAGGCATGGTCATCTCTTTGCAAGAATGAGAGCAAGAGAGAAAATGAGAGAGTGTGAATAAGAGGGAGGGAAGGAAGAAAGCAAGAGACTGATTGTTACATGATATAGTTCCATCTTCAGATTTTTAGCCACATCTTTAGAGTAGCCTCATACTGAGGACTCTGGCTGGGTCCTATTTGGGCTGTCACAGGAGCCTCGACAGACTAAAAACATGTATGTATATAGAAATTCATTGTCTGTAATGGTTTTGAACTGCATTTCCCTAATGACTAATAATGTTGAGCATCTTTTCATGTGCTTATTGGCCGTTTAAAACCTTCCTTGAAGAAATGCCTATTCAAATCCCTTGTCCAGTTTTACCTGGAATTATCTTTTCATTATTGAGTTTTAAAAGTTGTACATTTTGCATACAAGCCCCTTATTGGATATGTGATTTACAAATATTTTTTCCCATTATGTGGATTGTTTTTCCTCTTTCTTGATGATGTTCAATGAAGTACAAAAGTTATACATTTTGATGTAGTCCAATTTGTCTTTTTCTGTTGTTGTTGCATGTTCTTTAGTGTCATATCTATGAAACATTATTTAACCCAAGGTCATGATAATTTACTTCTCTGTTTTTTCTAAGAGTTGTATTTTTTAGCTCTGACATTTAGGTCTTTAATTTATTTTGAGTTAATTTTATATTAACTGAATTTATTACCTTGCATGTGGATATACAGTTTTCCTAGCAGCATTTGTGAAAAACCTATTTATTTCCATTGAATTGTCTTGACACACCTGTTGAAAATCAATTCATCATTGATAGAAGCGTTTATTTCTGGAATTTAAATTCTTTTCTATTGATCTACATGTCTCTCCTTATGCTAGTATGACTCTCTTTTGAATGTTGTAGCTTTGTAGTAACTTGGAATTGGAACGTGAACAAATTTGTTCACCTTTTTCAACATTATTTTGGCTACTCTGGGTTCTTTGAATTCCCAGTTGAATTTTAGGATTATCTTGACAATATCTACAAAAAAGCCAACTTGGATTTTGATAACTATTGCATTCAATTGGTACGTAAATTTAGGGAGTGATGCCATCTTAACAATATTAAGTCCTCTTGTCTCTGAACATGGGATGTCTTCCCATTTATTCAGATCTTTAATTTCTTTTAACAATGATTTGTAGTTTTCAGTGTACAAGTCTTACACTTTTGTGAAATATACCTAAATATTTAATTCTTTTTGCTACTGTTTTAAAATGTGTTTTCATTTTCTTTTTCTTTTATTTTTTGTTTTTTCAATTACAGTTGTTCCATTTTTCCTCCATTGCTCTCCCCCACCCAGCCCACCTCTTCTCCCACAATCATATCCCTCCGCGTTGTCCATGTCCATGAGTCATTTATACACGTTCCTTGACTAAACCCTTCCCTTACTTATCCCCCTTCTCTCCCTCCCCCCTCTTCCCTATTGACCGCTATTCTACTCTTTGTCCTATTTAGTTTGTTTGTTTGTGTTGTTCTTTAGTTTCCTGTATTAGGTGATATCATATGGTATTTTTCTTTCATTGCCTGGCTTATTCCACTAAGCATAATTCTCTCTAGTTCCATCCATGTTGTCTCAAATGGCAGGAGTTCCTTCTTTCTTTCTGCTACATAGTATTCCATTGTGTAAATGTACCACAGTTTTTTGATCCACTCATCTACAGATGGGCACTTAGGCTGTTTCCAATGTATTTTCTTAATTGCATTTCTGGAATGTTCATTGATAGTGTATAGAAATACAGTTGATTTTTGTATATTGATCTTGTATCTTGCAATGAGTTATAATTTACTCAGAACTCTTTTCAAATATCATCTTTTCTGTGAAGTTTTCACTGACCCTTCTGGAGAGAATGAGGTAAACCCTTCTTTATGGTGCTATAAATCCCTACCCATACCCTCATTATATAATGTATTTCTATGTTATTTTGTTATTGTGGGTTTATTTCCAGACATCTTATCTAAACTGTGAGATTTGCTTTTAGTCCCAATGTTGTAACATACTTGTATCCAAGTTTAGTGAAAAAGTTTGTCCCAAATATTTTTTAAAAGTATATTTTATTGATTACACTATTAAAGTTGTCCCAATTTTTCCCCATTGCTTCCCTCCACCATGTACTCTGTTTCCCTTCAACAATTCCCCACTTCTTAGTTCATGTCCGTGGGCCATGCATATAAGTTCATTGGCTTCTTCATTTCCCATACTATTCTTAACATCCCCCTGCCTATTTTGTACCTACCGATTATGCTTCTTAATTCCTGTACTTTTCCCCCATTCTCCACCTTCCCCATCCCCACTGATAACCCTCCAAATGATCTCCATATCTATGATTCTGTTCCTGTTCTAGTTGTTAGCTTAGTTTGTTTTTGTTTTTCAGATTCAATTGTTGATAGTTGTGAGTTTGTTGTTATTTTAGAGTTCATAGTTTTGATCTTTCTTAAATTTTAAGCCCCTTTAACATTTCATATAATAAGGGCTTGGTGATGATGAACTCCTTTAGCTTTACCTTGTCTGGGAAGCACTTTATATGCCCTTCCATTCTAAATGATAGCTTTGCTAGATAGAGTAATCATTGTTGTAAGTCCTTGCTTTTCATCACTTTAAATACTTATTGCCAGTCCCTTCTTGCCTGCAAAGTTTCTTTTGATAAGTCAGCTGACAGTCTTATGGGAACTCCCCTGTAGGTAACTTTTTGCTTTTCTCTTGCTGCTTTTAAGATTCTTTATCTGAACCTTTGGCATTTTAATTATGATGTGTCTTGGTGTGGTCCTCTTTGGGTCTAACTTGTTTGGTACTCTCTGTGCTTCCTAGACTTGTATGTCTATTTCCTTTATCAGATTAGGGAAGTTTTCTTTCATTATTTTTCAAATAAATTTTCAATTTTTTGCTCTTCTTCTTCTTCTTCTTCTGGCATCCCTGTGATTCATTCAGATGTTGGCACTTTTGGAGATGTCCTAGAATCTTCTTATTTTCTTCTCATTTTTTTTGAATTCTTGTTCCTTCATTCTATTCAGGTTGACTGATTATTTCTTTTTTAAATTCCAAATTATTCATTTGAACCCTGGCTTCCACTTTTTCACTATTGGTTCCCTGTGGGTTTTTCTTTATTTCACTTAGTGTAGTCCTCATTTCTTCCCTTATGCTTTTGCTGTACTCATTGAGTTCTCTGAGCGTCTTATGACCAGTGTTTTAAACTCTGCATCTGATAGGTTGACTGTCTCCATTTTGTTTAGTTTTTTTTCTGGGGTTTTGTTCTGCTCTTTCATTTGAGCCATATTTCTTTGTCTTCTCAATTTATCAGCTTCCCTGTGTGATTCTGAATGTTAGGTAGAGCTGCTTTGACTTCCTGTCTTGGTGCTTCTGTTATTGTATGGGGTGGTGATCACCAGGGCAGGGCAACCTCTTCACCACTTTGTGCCTCTGTATGTGGTGGAGGGGCCGAAGAGGAGACAGTGTTGCTGCCTGGCTGCTGGAGGTTTGCTCTGTACTTGCACCTTTTCTAGTTACTTTGCCCCCTTCCCGTATGTGACTGGCGCCCCTCTAGCTGTTGCCCTGGTGGTGGTTTCGAGAGTGAGTGGGTTTACGTACATTCTAGGACTGTGTGGGCCCTTTAAATGGACTCTTCTGAGTCCAGCAGTTCATTCCACCACCCCAACACCCACTTGTTTTTACAGACAGAAGATATGAGGCTTTATTTTCCCGGCTTTGGAACCCTGGGCTGCGTGGTCTGGCCTGGGGCTGGGAGCGCTCACTCCCCACTATCCCTCTTGATTTTCATCCACCACACGTGCATGTGGGACCACCCGTTCCACTGGCTGCCTCTGCCGTGCTGCCCCGACTGTCACCACACCGTATCCTCTCTGCTCGGCTCCTCGTCTCTGCCCCTCCTACCTGTCTGGATGAATATGACTTTGAATCCTTGGTTTTGGACTTCCATACAATTCGATTATCTGGCAGTTATGGGTGTTTTTTGCTTTGAGGTTAGTTGTGATTTTTTTTTATAGTTGTGCATATCTATCTATGCCTCCATCTTGACTGGAAGTTGTCCCAAATATTTCTTGAAGTACTGAAGTTTGTGAAGAATTACTTGCTACTTAATAGTAGCTTACTTTAAAACTCTGTAAATCTAATTCTAACAACAAAATAAGGTTTATTTTTCTATCTTTGAATGGCATTTGTTTCTTTGTCTTATTTATAATATGTATATAGAGTGGAGTTTGGGGCAAAAAAAGACCAATTTTGAAAAAATAAAATTTAGGACTTAAAAATTGTTTTACTTCCTATTCTTTATTATTTATTTAACCCTGAAGAATGACATTTTTTGTTCTTTAAATGAGCGTACTAAATTCACATGCATATTTAATGTTTTTATGAATAACTTTCTCCTACTCCATTAACTCTCTGATGCTTGACTTCTGTGAACATTTTTTTTAAGAAAATATTTGGGCAGGAGATGCAAATGTGTTTAGATGGAAAAGGTTAACAATACTCCCACAGACTATAAGTTTCTTAAGGCAAGGAATTGTGTTTTATTTATTGTTAGCACCTCACACATAATAGTTAAAATAAATTCACTGCTGGGTGAATATTTCTACTTGTAAATCTTAAAGATACCTTTTTGTAAAAAGAACACATTTGGTGAGCACCTACTAAGGGCTAGACACTACTCTAGACCCTGGGTTTTAATAGTGATTACAACTTTCATGGAGCTTACCTTTTAGTAGGAAGTACTTAAACTTTCAGATCAAGCTCATAGTATTTATTGACAGAAGCTATTGCTTTTTATACTGTCTTTCTAATATTAATTACTCAAAATAAATATTTTTGAGTCATTGTAATAATGACTAATTCAATCTGCTTTAGATTTTTCTTTTTTCCTATTTGTTCTCACCCATTTTCTTATCCATTCTTATTTGTCACCAATGTTTTCTTTAAAGAATGCAGACATGATCACTATACTATAAATCCCACTAAAGCAGCTCTTATGTGTATATATTCTCTAATATAGTGCCTGATGCACAGGAGGTATTTAGTAAATAGGCATTGAATGAATAAAAGAATGTCACTTATGTTCTTAAAAATATCATAGATCCCTATTTTTAACAGCAATTTTGTATTTCTCAATAATCTGATCAATTTATGTTTCTAACCTCATCTGCATTGTTTCTCTTTTCTACTTTTTCCACACCAGTCTGCTTGAGGTTTCCTGAAAATACTGTAACAAGACATTAATAGAAATAGGATATTAATTTGAAGATTTGGCCAAGATTCTCAGGCAACAGATTTTACCACCTAGTAGAGTTATATTTAGCTCTTTATCCTCTGGGTATATAGAATAAAGCTGCTTTCCTTTTGTGTATGAGTGTATACTGCATCAAAAAATTATGAAAATCCCTCTGCCATATATGTATACATTTCCATCTATTTTGTGATTTATAGACATAAGATTTTATATTAGTTACTATCTTTTTTCTTTGTGTTAAAAAACAAGTTAAATTAGTTTAAAGAAAAAAAATATTATTGACTCATAAACCTGGGAAGTCCAGTAGGTGACTGGAACCAGGGTCTCAGAAAGTATCTTTAGGACTTTTTCCTCTGTTCTCTTCATTCTGCTTCCTTTTATTTGTTGGCGTCAGAATTTTTTGTATCTCTTTTCTGCAACTGACAAAGGCTACTTGCATATTTGGGGCACATGTCCCAATTTATCAATCTTTTCATGCATTTATAACGCAAATAACAAAAGCAATAATTATAATAATGGTATTAATACATAATATTAAATTTAATGATTTTTAAAATGCCAGTTACTAGGCTAAGTTCTCTATATGTTTTATTATATTTAATTTTCATAATAGCTCTATGTGGAAGGTATTATTAGTAGCTGTGTTTTAAAGATGAGGATTTTAAGAGACAGACCAGTTAAGTAACTTTCTTAATCATTCCGTTAGTTAGTGGTAGAGCCAGGAGTTAAAAGTCTAGGCAGACACTTTGTGCTTACCACTGCATTATGCTGTCCATCCAGAATCAATCCAGGGAAGAACTCTTACTATATTTGCTTCAGTTGCATGCCCACTCTCAGACCAATTACTATATGCAAAAAATAATGGTACCATGTTTACTCAGAGCTGAGTTATCTACCTGACCCCATTGGCAGCTTTATTGGAACTACATAGAATGGGGGAGGGTGATTCCCTAAAGAAAGTTATCTTGGGATAAACCAAATATGCCCACTAAACAAAGATTTTGTGGACAATGTTGCTTCAAAATAGAGTTCCCTATTAAACATTGAAAGGCTTAGCTGCAACTATCAGCAGCCAAGTGTTGTCCATTTTGATTATAGACTACTTAAATGTGTTGTTTTTGTAGGTGAGACCATTTGCTGGTAGTACATAGTTTGAATGATTATTTATGAAAATCTTAGATTATGACTTTTTAAAATGAATCACTTTGGATAGTTTCAAAATACTTTAAACTCATATGTATTTTATTTATCTATACTTTAAAAGAAATTTGACTTAAAAATAATCTTAAGAATCTTAGATGGAAAAAAGGAAAATGAAGCAGATAAAATAATGACAAAAGATACTTTTCATAATTTTCCTCAACTGTGCATTGACTGCAGTAAGCTGTTTGGTTTTTTACCCTATCAATGTCTTTCATCTGCCTACTATAGGTAGGCTTCGTTCTTTTGTGAGGTGAAGTATGGAATTACCTAAGAGACAATACTAACTGGATGTTATTTAAGGAGAAATTGGATATCATATTTGCCTTAGGCTCACCCAATTTATTAAATAAAAAGATATTTGGACAAAAGGTGTTTCTAACAATCATAATAATTCTGATGTGGAGTGCTCTTGTTATACTTAGAGTAGTGAATCTGAAGACAATACTTTCATATACTAGTCTTCCCTCCTGTACTTTCCATTAAGACTTTGTCATATAAAAACAGGTATCTCTCAGCCTAATATAGTTCATAGCCTTATCTTGAACAGTTTCCCCAAGTTTGTTATGGTTGACTTGTTCCTATTTCTAGAGGTTCATTTTCCTATTTATTTCTTTCCTCCCCTGATATGTAACTACTCTGATACTGTCATTCTCTGTCTACAATGTTTGCATTTATGACAATTTCATTCTTTCTAAGATACCTTTGCTTACCCTGTAAAAATATGCTTCTTGGCCTACCTGGTTCCTGCCAGTCCCTGCTACTTGGCTGTTACACATTTGCTTGAGCTTCAGAAATTGTGACTGATTACCAGGAAGTCCTTACTTTGGAAGATGATAAATGAATTCTGTTTACCTAGGGGACTCTTCCATTTAAATGTATACTCAGTATACACTAAATGTATACTTAGGATCTGCAGAGGATACAAAGGAGATAGGAGATATTTTTAGCCCCTGCTCTGAAGTGCCTTTTAGTCTAGACATTTAGTCATGTTATATTGAAGGCTTCTGATAAGCCATGATGTCAGCATTGTAGCCATCAAAGTTTCTTACAAGGAAGGATCCACAGAGAGCTACCAGAATGCTTCCTTTTTAACTCTTATAAAGTCCTCATTTATGTGACAATGTGGACTCATCCAGATTATATAAACAACTTACACAAATCAATAAAACAGTAAACTATTCAATTGAAAAATGGGTAAGATGTGAAAACACTGGATAAAAGAGGTTATGTAAATGGGCATTAAACATGTGAAAAGTGCTCAACATCATTAGTTGCAATTGCACATTACAACCACAACAAAACTGTACTGTGTAACCCACCAGAGTGGCTAAAATAATAATGTTAAAAAAAGGAAATACCAAGTGTTGCAAGGTATGGAATAACTGCAATCTAGATACACTGCTTCTGGGAGTTTAAATTAATTCCACCACTTTGGAAAATATTGGTAAAATCTGCTAAAATTGAATCTGTGATACCTTATGACCCAACATTCCATTCTGAGGAATTTACCCATTGGAAGTGAGTACATGCATAAACCAAGAGAAAAGTCAAGAATATGCATTATTTATAATGTATCTGTATTAGTTTCCTATTGCTGCTATAACAAATTATCACAAACCTAGTGGCTTGAAGCAATACAGACTTATTCTCTTACAGTTGTTTAGGTCAGAAGTCTAAAATGGGTCTCACTGAGTCAAGGTGTTGGCGTGCTGCTTCCTTTTGGAAGCTCTAGTGAAGAATTCCTTTCCATGTCCTTTCCAGCTACTGCACAGTGTCCATTTTCTTAGTTTGTAGCCCCATGTTTCATTGCCTTTTTTCCTTTTGCTTCTGTTTCCACATGGCCTTCTTTTCTGACTGTCGTGAATTCTTATAAAGACCCTTGTTATTACATTTGGCCCACCTGGATAGTCCAGGATCATGTTGTCACCTCAAGAGTCTTAATCATATCTGTAAAGTTTCTTTTGCTATATAAGATAACATTCACAAGTTCTGAGGGTTAGGATGTGGATGGAAGTCAAGGGTCATTATTTGGCTTACCACAGTCGCTAAACTAGAAACAACCTAAATGTTCATTGAGAATAGAATGGATAATTGCACAGTGGTCTATTTACATAATTGAATACTAAAAAGTATAATAATAAAAATGAAAGAACTATTACTAAACTCAGAAACATGGGTTTCTTTTTGGGTCGAGGTTGTTTGGGATGCTGTGTGCTTCCTGGACTTGTATGTCTATTTCCTTTGCTAAATTTGGGAAGGTTTGCTTCATTATTTTCTCACATAAGCTTTCAATTTCTTGCTCTTCCTCTTCTCCTTCTGGCACCCCTAAGGTTTGGATGTTGACATATTTAAAGTTCTCTCAGAGGTTCCTAAGCCTGTCCTCATTTTTTTCAATTCTTGTTTCCTCCTTCTGTATTGGTTGACTGTTTTTTTCTTCCTTATGTTCCAAATCATTGATTTGAACCCCAGTTTCCTTCCCTTCACCATTGGTTTTGTGTGGATTTTTTCTTCATTTCATTTAGCATAGCCTTCACTTCTTCCCTTATGCATTTGCCATACTTAAGCATATCTGTCAAACCTATGAGTATCTTTATGACCCGTGTTTTGAACTCTGCATCTGTTAGGTTGGCTATCTCCTCATTTGTTAGGTTGGCTATCTCCTCATCTCTTAGTTCTCCCATTGGAACCTCCCCCTTTTGGCCCATGCTTTTCTGTTTCCTCATCTTGACAGGCTCTTGTGTTTGTTTGCCTCTGTGTCTTAGGTAGAGTGGTCATTCCTGTTATGTTGTAAGGGGCAGAGGCTTGGGTTTCTCGTCAGCAGAGGGCGACCTATTTCACCATGTTGTGGCGCTGTGTGTGGGGGAGGGGTCTGATAGGGAACAATGTTGCTTGCTCAGTTTACCCCTTTTCCAGGCACTTCTCCCACTTCTGTATGGGACTGGCACCTCTATAGCTGTTGCCCTGGCTATTGTTCACAGAGTGGGTGGGTCTGTGGACATTCTAGGACTGTGGGGGCCCTTTAAACAAGCGGACTCTACTGAGAGACTGGCAATTTCTGCCTCTGTCCCCACCCCACTGGTTTGCACAGTCAGAAGCAATGCGACTTTATTTTCCCTGGTGCTGGGACTGTGAGCTGCGTGGTTTGATCTGGTGCTGGTAGTGCTCCCCAGGTGTCCATCTGACTTTTTAAAATGTGTGACTGCACTTTACAGCAGCCTGCTGCTGCCAGCACCATACGGCATCCTCTTCGCCCTGGCTATGCCCCCCTCCTACCTGTCTGGATGAGTATTTCTTCTTTATATATTTGCATGTTGGACTTCCATGCAGCTCGATTTTCTGGAATTTGTGGTTGTCTCTAGTTTTGAGGTAGTTGTATTCCTTCTTAGTTGTGGAGGGAGACGCAGCATGTCTAGTCCTCCATCTCGGCTGGAAGTCCCATTCCCTATAAAAATTCCAATGACATTCTTCACAGATATAGAGTAAACAATCCTAAAATTTACATGGAAGCACAAAAACACCTAAAGTAGTCTTGAGAAAGAATAAACCTGGAGACATCCATCATTTCCTGGTTTCAAAGTGTGTTACAAAGCTATAGTAATCAAAACAGTATGTTATTCACATAAAAACAGAATAGATCAATGGAATGCAATAGAGAGCTTAGGAGTAAACCCATGCACATATGGTCAAATAATTTACAACAGAGGAACCAAGAATATATAATAGGGAAAAGGTAGCCTGTTTGATAAATTTTGTTGGGAAAACTTGACAGCCACATGCAAAAGAATAAAACTGGCCCCTAACTTACACCATACACAAAAATAAACTCAAAATGTATTAAAGACTTGAATATAAGAGCTGAGACCATAAAACTCATAGAAGAAATATAAGCGGTAAGCAGCTTAACATTGATCTTGACAATGATGCTTTTTGAATATGACATGAGAGCACAAGCAACAAAAGCAAAAATTAACAAATTGGGTGACATCAAACTAAAAAGGTTTTGCCCAGCAAATGAAATTATCAACAAAAGAAAAAAGACAATCTACAGAATGGGAGAAAATATTTGCCAACCATATGTTGGATAACTTGTTAATATCCAAACTATATAAAGAACTCATGCAACACAATAACAAACATGCAATTCGATTAAAAAGTGGACAGATGAAGGGAATAGATATTTACCCAAAGATGGCATACAAATGGCCAACAGATCATGAAAAGGTGTTTAACATCTTTAATTATCAGGGACATGCAGGTCAAAACCACAATGAGATGTCCCATCAAACTGGTTAGAATGACTGTCATCAAAAAGACAAGAGATAACGTGTTGTCCTGTATGTGCAGTAAAGAGAAACCTTGTGCCGTGTTAGTGGGAATATAACTTGATTTAGCCACTATGGAAAACAGTATAGAAGTTCCTCAAAAAACTAAAAATAGAACTATGTGATCCAACAATTCTACTTCAGGGTATATACGAA
Source organism: Furipterus horrens (assembly GCF_987537825.1). NCBI lineage: Eukaryota > Metazoa > Chordata > Mammalia > Chiroptera > Furipteridae > Furipterus > Furipterus horrens. Next base: position 24,538,085 of record NW_028327177.1, on the reverse strand, counting down.
AGAACATGAAAACAGGATATTGAAGAGATATCTGCACTCTCAATTTTATCGCAGCACTATTCAAATAGCTGAGATATCAAATAAATCTATGTATCTGTCAGTGTATGAATGGATAAAGAAAATACGCATACATATATACACATGCACACCCATGCACACACACAATGGAGTATTACTCAGCCATGAGAAAGAAGGAAGTACTGCCTTTTGTGACAGTATGAATGAAACTTGAGGGTATTATGCTAAGTGAGATAAATCAGACAGAGAAAGAAAAATACTGTATGATATCACTTATGTGTGGAATGTAAAAAAGCTGAACTTGTAGAAATGGAAAATAGAATGGTGATTACCTGGGGTAGGGTGTGGGGTAATTGGGGAGGTGTTAAAGGGTACAAGCTTACAACTAGAAGATGATTAAGTTCTGGATACCTAATGCACAGCATAGTGATTATCATCAATAATACTGTATTACATACTTCAAAGTTCCTAAAAGACTGGATGGTTAATATTCTCACCATAAAAAGAAATGATAATTATGTGATGTGATAGATTTGTTAGCTATGCTAAGCTTGCAATCATACTGCAATATAAATTTATCAAATCAAGTTGTATACCCTAAAGTTTTACAATGTCATATGTCAGTTATATAGTAATAAAAAACAAACAAACAAACAAAAAAGGAGTTGTTGGTGGTTGTTTTTGGTAACCTATTTCCTATTACAGGTTACTTACAATATTTCTTTTACAAACTGTGTCGCAGTGAACATGTTTGTAACATTCTTGGGTTTCAGGGTATTTTGCAGCTTTTACTCCTTTTTTAGATGGTTCATAATCTGAAATTTGTCTTTTAATGGGACTTATTTTCATATCTTTTTTCTTTTACTAAAACCAAAAAGTCTTTGTAATGTCTTACTTTAATAATAAGTCAGTTAAGTAGGGAATATTTCAAAACTTCAAAGTTGAAGAGTATATTATGAATGCTGTACATATTTTATGAAATATTTAAGCATCTAAGTTGGTATTTCTTTTCATTCTGTTAACTTGCTTTTTACTAAAATTATCTGTGACTAATATTTTGCTAATAAGTTTAGGTGTTCACCAATTAATAGGACTGCTAATATCACATAGATCTTTTTAAAAATTATTTTTGTGCTACATTTGCCTAAGGATGAACTGGATTGAATAGGTTTTGGTGAATTATTAGGTAGTGAATTTGTTCTGCTCATAAATATAAATGTGTGACTAATTATAATAAATTTAAATCTGACCTCAATTTGAATTTTTCTATTAATTTGTTACATAAGTACTGATTCTTATTCTTTTCCAAAAAATAAAAAAAAGAGCCCGGCTGGGTGGCTTAGTTGGTTGGAGTGTCATCCCATATATCAAAAGGTTGGAAGTTTGCTTCCAGGTCTGAGCATATACCTAGGCTATGGGTTCAGTCCCAGGTTGGAACACATACAGGAGGCAACTGATTGATGTTTCTCTCTCACAGCAATGTTTCTCTCTGCCTCTCTATCCATTTCTCTCTCTCTGAAATCAATAAACGTATCCTTGGGTGAGGATTTAAAAAAAAACAACAAAACTGTTCAGTAATTTTTCAAAGATGTAGCTTAAGCATTGCCAAATGATAATTACTTTGTAGTAATTGCATAACTATGGTAATTTATTGAGCTATCTTGGAAGTAATTTTTTATTAGTAAAGAGTAATAAAAAAGATAAATAAAAAGTTAGCTTCTTATAATATGAATCTTAATTTATTTTTCAACTAAAACAACATCAATATTTCCAGAGTATAGTTGTGTGCATGACATATTAATTTAGGAAACCATTTGGATCTGCAAAGAATTATAAAACAATGTGGCAGAATTCTATTCTAAGTTCTGGCAATAGGAAATTACCAGATAGATAAAGAACATGTTTATTTACTCAGTAGAGCATTTTAATAAAAATAGGTCAGGATAATTTGTAGGAAAGAAGTGCTAATTAATAGAGCATAATAAACAAAGACCACATTAAAAAAAAACAAACTACAGTGAGTTGTAGTTGCATAAAAAGTTCTAGTTCTCTGATAGCCCCAGAGAACACACATAATAGCACAGTTCCATGCCTTTCTGCTCTCATGCATGAGGCAGCCAAATGCCATCAGCCTTTTTTCTTTTCTGGCATAGCATTATTTTCTGTTGGCCTTGTTTCCTTTTGTGTGCCTGTATCTGCTTTCCCTTCCGTCTCTGGCTCCATTTAGCCTCCTGCTTCAGGTTCTGCTCATTTTCCTGGCTCAGTCTGTGTTTATACTCCATTCTCTGTTTCCTTTGTCAGCCCAGTAGGTCCTGCACCTCCTGCCTCTGCCCACTTAATGTTCATTTCCTTTTCTTTGCTCAATATTTATGCTTACCGTCTGGCCCTAATAAACCTCCCTCTTCTAATTTACTCTTCTTTGCACTCCTTTACACATAGAATTAAAATGATTTGAAACCCATAGGACTACTGAACAACTTACTGCATCTGCATATATAAAAGGTGATTATAAAGGCACCCCAGGTTATTTGGCTATTTTTAAGTCTTAACCTGCTCTCCTAAACTTAAGGAATATTTTGAAATTCATGAGGAACTCAGAAGATATGGATTTGGACTGAGGTCTTAAGATGCAATTTATCTGTAGTTACTATAAAGGAGTGTTTTTTCAGACTGTGGGTGATGGAATCAGTTTAGTGTGAGTACAACTAGCAAATAAGAACAAAGATGTAAATGGAGAAGAATAGTCTCTATCATTGTGTATTTGCTCAGTAAGTATTGTTTCATGGCATTTTATTATATGCCTTTATATAAATATGTAAAAAGTATTTCTTACCGTGGGTCAAGTTAAAAAATGTTAACTCATTGTGTAAAATATTTACTTTTAGCCTTGGCTGCTTTCTGATGATACTTATTCAAAGAGACCACTTCATATGGTTGTGATCAACTTTAGAAGCATACATACAAAGCTCTGAGAGTGAGCAGAGGCACCTGAATTCTATCACAATATTTGCATGAGCCGCAGAACAACATTCTTCTCTTTGAGATGCTTGGCTCAGAACTTCATTTGGTGAAGCCACTGTGGATTCCAAAGTGTAATTCAACAGTGAATAAGCATTTGAAGCTCTGTTGTAGCTCCTTTGGGCCTATGCTACATTTGACAGTGACTAGGCTAGGAGGAATGCACTGAAAGATTCATATATATATTGAAGTCCTACTCTTCTTCCTATTTATAAGAAAGAAAAGAAAAAAATAAACAAATGATACTACATCAAACTAAAATATTTTTGCAGAGCAAAGGACACCATCAACAAAATGAAAAGACAACCCACTGAGTAGGAATACATATTTGCTGATACTTCTGATAAGTGGTTAATATCCAAAATTTATAAAGAACTTATAAAACCAACACCAAAAAGACAAACAATCCAATTAAAAACTGGGCGAAGGACCTGAATAAACACTTTTCCAGAGAGAACTTTAGATGGCCAGTAGGCATATGAAAAGATGCTCAGTCACTAATCATCAGAGAAATGCAAATTAAAACCACAATGAGATATCACCTCACATCTGTCAGAATGGCCATCATGAATAAATTGACAAACAACAAGTACTGGCAAGGATGTGGAGCAAAGGGAACCCTAATGCAAGTTGGTGCAGCCACTATGGAAAGCAGTATGGAGTTACCTAAAAAAATTAAAAATATAATTACTTTATAACCCGATGATTCTAATTCTGGGAATTTATCTGAAGAAACCCGAAACACTAACTTGAAAGAATACATGCACCCCTATGTTCATTGCAGTGCTATTTACAATAGTCAAGATTTGGAAGCAGCCCACGTGTTCATCAGTAGATGAGTGTATAAAAAAAGAAATCTATGGTACATTTACACAATTGAATACTACTCATCTATAAAAGAAGGAAATATTACCCTTTGCATCAGTATTGATGAACCTGCAGAAGATTATGCTAAGTAAAATACGCCCGTCAGAGAAAGACAAGTACCATATGATTTTACTCTTACATGGAATCTAATGAACACAATGAACTAAACAAGCAAAATAGTGATAGACTTAGAGTCTGATAGCTGTCGGGGGTGCAGGGCTGGAGAGGTGGAGTGATTGAATGAAAAATAAAAAGAGAGAGAAAACTCATGAACTGCAACAACAGTGTGGTGATTGCTGGGGGTAGTTGTGGGTGTAGGGGTGGAAGGAGGGTATGGGGGGATAAATGATGATAGAAAGAGACTTGGTGTGGTGAACACACAATACAATGTACAGATGACGTGTTGTAGAATTGTGTACCTGAAACCTGTATAATTTTGTTTTCTGGTGTCACCCCAATAAATTCAATTAGAAAAAAATAATGTTTTCACTGCTGGTAAGGAAAGAGATTTCAGATAATGAACTCTGTTAAATAGTGAAGCATAAACATAATATTCCCATAGTTATTTACAGAGTAAATTGCATTAATCAGCATTCAAATGTAATTGGATTTCATCTTGTTGATTTGTAGGAATTTTCTGAATAGTCTAACACTAATGCTTTTTTAGTATTGCAGATTCTTCTTCCACTGTGTCACCCATCTGTTAGTGATAGGTGTCCTATGTTGTCCTTCATTAAACAGACATTTTTAATTATAATGTTGCCTGGTGCACAATTTTTTACTGCAATGTGATTTTAAGAAATCTTTATTCATTCCAAGAGTCAGTTAGATGTTTTTCTTTATTTATATGTTAGTTTTATAGTTTTATCTTTCACAGTTAGTACTTCAATCTAATTTAAAAAATTTTCATTGAATTTATTGGGGTGACATTGGTTAATAAAATTATATAGGCTTCAGGTATACAATTCTATAATACATCACTTGTGTATTGTATTGTGTGTTCCCCACTCCAAGTCCAGTCTCCTTCCCTCACCATTTATTCCCCTATTTACCCTTTCCTCTGCCCTCCCAATTTTTTAAAATGGTGTGTAGCAGGATTTCTCAAACTGCAACCCACAGTCCATATTTGTCTCAAATCTGAATTTTTATACAGCTTGTGAGTTATGAATGACTTGATATTTTGAAGTGGTAAATAAAATAAAAGAATAATAATACTTTGTCATATGTGAAAATTATATGAAATTAAGTTTTTAGTGTTTATAAATAAAGTGTTATTGGAACTCAGCCATGTTCATTCATTTGTGTGTTGTCTATGGTTATTTTTGTTCTAAAATGACATAGTTGAGTAGTTGCAACAGGGATTGTATAGCCTGTAAAGTATAAAATATTTATTATCTGACCCTTTACAGGAAATTTGCTGATCCCTGATGTAAAGTAAGGATATAATTTCAGTTTTCCCTTTACAGTGAGTTAATTTTGATACCATTAATAAAGCATCCACTTTTTGTTCTTCCACTGGTATGTGATGCAACCTATTCTATGAGTTCTGTGTGTTTGAACCACTATAGATTTGTAAGTTTAGTCCATTAAACTACAGGAGTCCTTAGAAGTGGGTTCCTTTTTGCAGTCTGCCTTAACTTTGTCTGTTCTGAATTTACTTGATCATCATTTTTCTATTTATGTTTCTTTTCTCTTAGGCTTTGAGAAAACTCTTTTACACCCTTGTGCTGAAAGTCATTACATGATGTTTATTTGTTGTGATAAATCTGCCTGGAGGTATAGGTCTAAATTTGGTGACTTCTTCTTGTTTCTTTTTTAATTTAAGCTAAAAAAACAAACTCTGGTTTAATTTTCATGACTGTAACAAGGAAGTGAATCAACATTTATTGAGAGCCCATTATATGCCACTCATTGCACTGCATGTTTTTATAATATTCCAAACATATAGAAACTTCAGAGTGTAATAAGACACACATCATATATTTTTATCTGTTACTTTATTTAATCCTAACTACCAATCTATGAGTTAGCTATTTTAGTCCACATTTTTACAAATGGATTATAAAGTGATTAAGTAACTTGCCAAACAGTAAACACTGGAGCTAGTAATATTCACACCTCAATCTGCTTGACTCCAAAGTCTATACTATTCCATATAAAATTAAATTGGGAGATCACATTGTTTCTTTCTTAACCTCCAATATGTCAGATAAAATCCCTTATCATCCTTATTTTCTTTGAGCATCTTGTAGATGGACTACAGACACAGTGTCTTTCTTTATTCCTTTTAAGTTCTTCTGAAGTCTCATTATTTTGAGTTCTCTCATATGTTGTGACAGCAGGTTCCTTTGTCAACCATCCTGTTCAGAATAAATAGCCTGTGCTATGCCAGCATGATTTATTGCTGCTACTTCCTTTCTTTATGTTTTGAGTAATTTTATCAGAAGGATATGAAGTATTTTAGACATGTGAAAATGCCTGAGTGACTAGAACAGTTCACCTGGCTGCTTGGCCACCTGCCTGTGGACAGTTTGATAGCAGAGAAGAGAAGATATGAGAACAAATTAGATTTGTCAAGTAAGATCCATATACCCAATCTCATCAGCGTTTCTCCTCTAATGACATCCACAGAGAATTGCCAAAGGATATCAAAGGATCAGAGAACATATATATAAGATTTACTTCTGTTCTTTGAAAAACTCTTTAATTTATTGTGACAAGGCCAGAAAGAACTTGTGTAGCTGAACAGGAGGTGCTAATTGTAAATTCCTTTTTGTGGAGACTTTGAAAATGGATTTTATATATATATGTGAAAGATAGTTTAATCTTTAAAACTGCCTATAAACATAGGGTGCACAGGATGGTTTGTTCTTTTTAAAAACCAGATGGTATCTTAAAAATATTTTACATACTTAATTATAAGAAAATGTAATTACAGGAAATTTATAAAATACTGGAAGAATTGAATCACTCACAATCTTGCCACTCTAATAGAAATGCTAATAATATTTTGATGTATTTCATGCTTGTTTTTTTTTAATCTTATGCATTACAAAAAAAAAAAAAAAACAACAAAAAACAAAAAACAAGCCAAACAACTTAAAGCTATTCTTCCAGATACTATCGTAATATTTTTTTCTGGACTCAAGGCTATATGAGTTATAGTGATGTTGCCAAGGAATTCCAAAATGTCTACTTTTGTGTCATTGGATATATATATTTAATCAGATATAGATACCTTTCTAACATAGACTGATTTGTTGCCTCGTCCATCTGAACTATTAATTCTTGTAATCTACTATGGAAAAATAGTTTTTCCGTCTTTATGATTTAACTGGTTTTCTCATTTGTAAAAAGTAATGACGCTCTTCTTTGTGAGCGATTTTTATATTTTTGAGAAGTGTATATTTCTCTGCAAGTCTCTAGAATTTAAATGGTAGTTTTAAAAAAGTATATTTAAATAAATGTATGTATTTTATAAAATATTCAAGAAAATTAATACATATTTTACATAAAAAATAATAGTGAAAGAAAAGTGTTCAAAATATTAACCTTTATATCTCTAAATGATGGAATTATAGATGTTTTTTGTTGTGCTTTTAACTATTAACAAGCTTTTTTCTTAGCCGTAATAAAGAATGAATATATATGAATGTTCTAAAATGAAAAAATGTACACAATGAATACATCAGTGAATGAAAAGAAGAAATTGTAAGATAGCGTGTATGATCCTAATTTTATTTAAAAGGAAATGTTTTTTAAACTATTATTTTTTACTAAATTTATTGAGGTGCCATTGGTTAATAGGATCATATAGGTTTCAAGTGTACATTTCTATGATACATGATCTGTGTATTGCATGTGGCCCCAAAGTCAAACCATCTTCCATCACCATATATTTGGCCTCCGTTATCCTTTGCTACCCCCAGCACTCCTTCCCTTTGGTAACTATTACACTGTTGTCTGTATCTATGAGTTTCAGTTTTATATTCCGCATAAGAGTGAAATTCATATGGTTCTTAGCTTTTTCTGACTGACTTATTTCACTTAACATATTATTCTCAAGGTCCATCCATGTTGTCGCAAATGGCAGTATTTCATCTTTTCTATGGCTGAGTAGTATTACATAGTATATATATGCTCCACATCTTCTTTATCCAGTTCTCTATTGGCCACCATGAATAGTGTTGCAGTGAACACAGGGGTGTATATATCTTTGCGAATAAATGATTTTGATTTTTTGGGTAAATACCCAGAAGAGGGATTGCTGGGTCATATGGTAACTCCATTCTTAATATTTTGAAGAACTGCTATACATTTTCTGTAGGGGCTCTACTAGTTTACATTTCCACCAGCAGTGAAGGAGGATAACTTTTCCTCCACAACCTCTTTAACACTTATTACCTGTCTTTAAGATTTACTACCTGTCTTATAATAATAGCCTTTCTAACAGGTGTGAGGTGGTATCTTACTGTAATTTTGATTTGCATTTACCTAATAGCTAGTGAAGTTGGATATTTTTCATATATCCTTTGGCTGCTTATATGTCTTCTTGGGAGAGGTGTCCTCTGCCTATTTTTTAATTGGATTGTTTGGTGTTAAGTTGTATGAATTCTTGATATATAATATTTTGGATATTAACCTTTTGTCAGAACTGTTGTGTGCAAACATCTCTTGTTTGGTTGGCTGCCTTTTTGTTTTGTTGTCAGTTTCTTTTGCTGTGCAGAAGCTTTTTAGTTTGATATAGTCCCATTCATTTATTTTTCCCTTTACTTCCCTTGCCTTTGGTGTCAAATTCATAAAATATTCTACATAGCCAAGATTCATAAGTTTAGTACCTATGTTCTCTTCTATGTACTTTATTGTTTCAGATCTTATATTTAGGTCTTTGATCCATTTTGAATTAATTTTGTACATGGGGATAAACTGTAATCTAGTTTCATTCTTTTGCATATGGCTTTCCAATTTTCCCACCATCATTTATTGAAGAGACTCTCTTTTCTCCACTGTGTGTTTTTGGCCCGTTCGTCAAAAATTATTTGCCCATATACATTTGGTTTTATTTCTGGGCTCTCAGTTCTGTTCCATTGATTTGTGTGTGTGTGTGTGTGTGTGTGTGTGTGTTTCTGCCAATACCATGCTCTTTTGATTATCATAGCTCTGTAGTATAATTTGAATAGGTACTGTGACACCTCCAGCTTTGTTCTTTTGTCTCAGGATTGCTTTGGCTATTCAGCAACTTTTGTGGTTTGATACAGATCTGATGATTTCCTTTCTATTTCTTTATAAAATAACATGGGATTTTGATGGGGATTGCATTAAATCTGTATATTGCTTTGGGTAATAGAGCCATTTTAACTATGTTGATTCTTCTAATCCATGAACACAGAATATCATTCCATTTCACTGTGTCTTTTACAATCTCTTAATAATGTTTTATACTTTTTAGTATACAATATTCCCTCACTTATTGCAGGTATTATGTTCTAGACCCCCCCACGAAGTGGGAACCTTACATTTATTCTACACTCTTAAACCTATGTGACTTTAACAACATACATATATAGTACCACAAAATCCCACGATATAGCAAAAAATCCACTATCAATAATTAAGTATAATATTTTTAAAAATCCCGCGGTACAGTGAGGCCGTGATAAGTGAACCACGATATAGAGAGGGACGACTGTATAGGCCGCTCACATCCTTTGTTAAGGTTATTCCTAGATACTTGTTTTCTTTCGGTTGCAATTGTGAAAGCAATTGTTTTCTTTCTTTCTTTCTTTCTTCCTTCCTTCCTTCCTTCCTTCCTTCCTTCCTTCCTTCCTTCCTTTCTTTCTTTCTTTCTTTTTGTTTGATATAGTCCCATTTGTTTATTCTTTCCCTTATTTCCCTTGTCTTAGGAGATATATTGGTGAAAATTTTGCTACGTGGGATATCTGAAATTTTCCTGCCTATGTTCTCCTCTAGGACTTTTATGGTGTCATGGCTTACATTTATGTTCTTTTTTTTTTTTTTTCCCCTGAGATTTATTTGTTAGTATATTGGAAAACAGTGTATTTTTGTACATTAATTTTTATATCCTGCAACTTTTTTTGTTTTTTGTTTCTAATAGTTTTTTTGTTATATGGACATTTTAACGATGTTAATTCTTCCCATTTGTGAGAAGGGTAAATATATACTTTCATTTATTTGCATCTTCTCTGATTTCTTTCTTCAATGTCTTGTAATTTTTTTGAGTATAGGTCTTTTACCTTCTTGGTTAGATTTATCCCTAGGAATTTGCTTTTATTTTTTGATGCAATTTTAAATGGGATTATTATTAAGTTTCTCTTTTGATAGTTTGTTAGTGTATAAAATGCAACCAATTTCTGAATATTTATTTTATATCCTGCTACTTTACTGTATTTATTTATCAGCTCTGGTAGTTTTTTAATTTTTTTTATTTTTTAATTTTTTATGGAATCTTTAAGGGCTCTTTATATACAGTATTATGTCATCTGCAAATAATGACAGTTTTACTTCTTCCTTTCAAATTTAGATGCCTTTTATTTCTTATTCTTGTCTGATTGCTGTGGCTAAGATTTTCAGTAATGTGTTGAGAACAGACAGCCTATCTTGTTCCTGAGCTTATTGGAGACACTTGTAGTTTTTTCCAATTGGGTATGATGTTGGCTATGGGTTTGTCATGTATGGCCTTTATTACATTGAGGTATGTTTTCTCTATTTTCAATTTGCTGAGGGTTTTTTTTCATAAATGGGTGCTGGATTTTATCAAATATTTTTTGCATCTATTGATATGGTCATATGAATTTTTAAAAATTTTGTTTGTGTGGTGTAGCACAGTAATTGACTTGAAGATATTGAACTATTCTTTCATTTCAGGAATAAATCCATTTGATTATGGTGTATGATCTTTTTAATGTATTGTTGAATTTGCTTTGCTAATAAGTTGTTGAGGCTTTTTGCATCTAAGTGCTACTGATTCTTAGCATTATATTTCATTCTTTAAAAAACTTTCCAACCCTTGTGTTCTTTCATGTTGTTTACTTTTTCTATTAGAACCTTTGACATATTAACATTAGTTATGTTTCCCAATCAGGTAGGGAAAAATATAAACCTTTGCCATCTCTGAGTCTGGTTCTGATGCATACTTTGTCTGTTCAGACTATGTGTGGTTTTACTTATTTAACCTTTTAGAATGTCCTGCATTTTTTTTGTCAAGTAAAATGAATGTGTGTAGATAGCACTTTTGAGTCAGTTTTTATATTTATCCTTCTAGGATTTAGGCTGTGGTTACTCTTTGCCGTAGCTGTGGTGTCAGAGGCTAAAATTTCTTCTATTATCCTTATTTTTTTTCTGATTTTTAAAGTTGTGTTAAAATCCAAAAACATAAAACATATTATCTTAACCATTTTAAGTGTACAGATCAGTAATATTGAATCTATTCATAATGTGCTTTCTTTACTACTGTCTATATAAAGAACATTTTTCATGCTATAAAATTGCAACTGTATACCCATTAAAAATAACTCCTCATTTTCCCCTTCCATCAGCAGCTGGAAACTATGATTCTACTGTCTGTTTCTCTGATTTCAACTACTTTGTCTTATATAAGTGGAATCATACAGTATTTGTCTTTTTGTGAGTGGCTTATTGTACTTAGCACAATGTGTTCAAGGTTCATCCATGTTATAACATATATTAGAATTTCATTCTTTTTTAAGGCTGCACAATATTCCCTTGTATGTATATACCACATTTTGCTTATCCATTTGTCCACGGATCAACCCTGAAGACGTGTTTATTCTGTAGTTATTATGAATAATGCTGCTGTAAACATGGGTGTACAAATATCTCCTTGAGGTTCTGCTTTCACTTTTTAAGAGCGTATACCCATAAGTGGAATTGCTGGCTCACATGGTAATTTTTAATTTTTCGAACATCCACTATACTGTTATCCATGGAAATGGAACCTTTTTATATCTTTACCAAAAGGGATCAATGGTTCCAATTTCTCCACATCCTTGCCAACACATATTTTCTGTGTGTGTTTATTTTAATAGTGGCCATTCTAATTACCGGATGTAACACGCTATCTCACAGTAGTTTTGATTTGCATTTCCCTGGTAAATGAGATTGAGCATATTTTCATGTGCTTATTGGCTATTTGTATATCCTTTGTTGAGACATGTCTATTTTCTAATTTGCCCATTTTTGAATACTTTTGTTTAGTTATGTAAGTTCTTTATATAATAATCACTTATTAGATATATGATTTGTGAACATTTCCTGCCGTTCTATGGCTTGCCTTTGTACTCTGTTGATAGTCTTTTGATGCACAAATTTTTAGAATTTTTGTGAGGCTGAATTTGTCTGCTTTTTATAAACTGCTTTTCATGTTATATCCAAGAAATCATTGCCAAATCCAAAGTGGTGCAGATCTTGTCCCATATTATTTTACATTTAGGTCTTTGATTTTGAGTTAATTTTTGCATACATTGTTAAGTAAGTGTTCAACTTCATTCTTTTGCATGTGGATATCCAGTTTTTCCATTCGTTGAAAAGACCGTCCTTTCCCCTTGTCAAAAAACATTTGATTTTATGTGTGAAGGTTCATTTCTGGGGTATGTTCTATGCCATTTGTCTGTGCTCTTCTTTATGCCAGTACCACACTGATTACTCCAGCTTTGTAGTGATTTTTGGCATCAGGAAGTGTGAGTCCTCCAGCTTTGTTGAACCTTTTCAAGACTGTTTTGACTGCAGTCCTTTGAGATTCCATATGAATTTAGGATTAGTTTTTATATTTCTGCAGAAAACATCACTGGGATTTTGATAACAATTGAATTGTGTCTGTAGATCACTTTGTGTACTAATTGGACATTTATCTGTAGTTTTGTTATAGTGTCTTTGGCTTTGGTATGGTAATCGTGGTCTCAAAGAATGGGTTAGGAAGTGTTTCTCCTTGAATTTTTAGGAGAAGTTAACAAAGTATTGGTATTAGTTCATCTTTAAAAGTTTGGTAGAATTTACCAGTGAAGACATCAGGTTTATGGCTTTTCATTGTCAGGAACTTTTTGATTAATGATTCAACCTTCTTACTAGTCATAGGTCTATTGATATCTTTTATTTCTTCATGATTTCTTGGTGGGTTTTATGTTTCTAGGAATTTGTCAATTTAAGATAGGTTGTCTAACTTGTTGGCACACAATTGTCTGTGGTACTCTCACATTTAAAAAATTTCTGTAGAATAGTAGTAACATCACCACTTTTGTTTATGATTTTAGTAATTTGAGTCTTCTCTCTTTTCTTTATCCATCTAACTAAATGTTTGTCCATTTAGTTGATCTTTTCAAAGAACCAACTTTTAGTTTCATTGATTTTTCTCTATTGGTTTTCTCCTCTCTGTTTCACTTCTGCTCTAATCTTTATTCCTTCCTTCTGCTGGGTTTCAGTTAATTTCTCCCTCCTGGTTTCCTAAGTTTAAAGGTAGGTTGTTGATTTGAAATCTTTCTTGTTTTTCAGTGTGTTTATAGCTATAAATTTCTTGTGTAGCACTGCTTTAGCTATATCCCTTAAATTTTAGTAAACTACAGCAGTCCCTTTCTATATAGTAGTTCACTTATTGCGGCCTCACTGTATTGTGGGATTTTAAAAAATATTATATTTAATTATTGATCGTGGATTTTTCGCTGTATCATGGGGTTTTGTGGTACTGTATACGTATGTTGTTAAAGTTATGTAGGTTTAAGAGTGTAGAATAAATGTAATGTTCCTACTTTGTGGGGCGGAGGGTCTAGAACGTAATACCCATAATAAGTGAGGGAATACTGTATTATTTTTGTTTTCACTTGTTTCTGATTTTCCTTGTGTTTTCTTCTTTGATTAATATTTTTATAAGTGTGTAATTTAATTTTTATACATTTGTGAATTTTCTGTTTTTAAAAAAGTCGATTTATTACTTCATCTGGTTGTGGACAGAAAAGATACTTTATATGATTTCTATATTTTAAAATCTATGGAGACTTAATTTGTGGCATAATATATGGTTAGTCCTGGAAAATCTCCTAAGTGCAACTGAGAAAAATGAGTATACTCTTCTTGTTGAATAGAGTATTCTGCATATATTTGTTAGATTTAATTGGCTTATTATGTCTGTGTGGATGATTTCATCTTGGAGTTTGTTGATATTCTTAAATATTTATATTCATGTCTTTTATCAAATTTGGAAAGTTTTCAGCCATTATTTTTTAAATATTCACTCTGCTTTCCTTCTCCTTCTCCCACTCTTTCTCTCTTTTCTTTTGGAATTCCCACATCAAGCCTATGTTGGTTCACTTGACAGTGTTCCACAGGTTTCTTTGAGTCTGTTCATTTTTCTCAAATATTTTTTTTGTTTCTCAGATTCAATAATTTCCATTGTTATCTCTTCAAATTTGCTGAGTTCTTATTCTTTCTCAAATGTGCCTTTGAATCCTCTTAGTGAATTTTTCATGTCAGTTGTACTTTTGAGCTTCAGAATTTTTTTTTGCTTTTTAGGTTTTATATATCTTTATTTATACTTCTATTTTTTTCATACATTGTTATTTCACTTTTTCCACTTCCTTTTTAAAATTCCTTGAGTATGTTTAAGATGGTTGTTTAATTAAAGTCTTTGTCTACTAGATCTGCCCTCCGGTTTTTTATTTGGGGACTTTTTTTTTGTTGATTCTTTTTTCCTTTGTTTGGAATGTACTTTCCTCCTTCTCTGTATGCCTTCTGATTTTTTTGTTGTTGTTGAAAACTGGACATTTGAATCTAATAATTTGGTAACTCAGGAAATCAGATTCTCTGCCATCACCAGGTTTTGTTGTTTTCTGTTGGAGGACAGGTCCTTTCAACCTTCCCTGGCTCCTGTAAGCTGTGTGCAGGTTGCGTCCAGAGTAAGTGCGCTACTACCTGCCATGGGGCCAGGGGTGGGGATGGGTAGCTGCTAGCGTGCTAAAATCTCAGACTGACCAAAATTAATTGCAATATACAGTTCAAACCTCCTGAAGTTGAAAATCTTCAACTGGCTGCAGATTTCCAAATAGTTACATCAGACAGATTCTGCCATTGACTAGGTGGTGAGACAGATTTCTGTTGCTTTCTACTCAGTCAACTTTCAAGAATACTCTCTCCTATTGTCTTTATTTTTATCTTTCTTCCTGTTTTGTGTTTTCCTAGAGATTCCTTACTAAATGGTGTCTAAAGCTTGCAGTTCTTTTAGTTGTAAATCCCCTATTATTATTTAGGAACTCCATTGATTTGGTGGTAAGGTGTTGACACAGGATAAACATTTGATAGTCCTATAATTAGGTCTCAGTCTTTCAGTGAGCCTGAGTTGGGTATTTCCCTTCCCCCATGTAGAAAGTTTGAAGGGGCTGTAGTTTGGTGTTTTCCTTCTCCCACATTGAAGACTAGAGGGTTATGTAATTGGGTAGTCACCTTACTTGGGCTTGTTTGGTTTTGATATAATTCCAGTTGGTTAGACTCTGGTAAACTATTTTCCCTCCACTTGAAGGTTGTTAGGAGAGTTGAGAGCTCTAGGAGTATTTTAAAGTGGTTACTTTCCCTTCTTCCTGTTGGAGGTTTTTATCTCACCTTTTCAGTGAGTAACTGTTAGGGCTCCTGGAGGTAAAATTTATGGAAGTGGCTAAGACTGGACACATTGGAATTTTAAACACTCTATCTAGTTTACACGGAGTCAATTATAGTTAAAAGTGTTCCTACAGATACTGACCCCAGCTGTTGGCTTTTGTTCCCCGGCCTGTACTTTTGGTAAAGTGTGATACTCTGCTTGTCTGTTTCTCTAGTTTTCAGGGCAGCACTTTGTCCTGTGCCCTAGATTCTTCATGGCTTTAAGAATTACTGATTTTCAGTTTGTTCATCTTTTTTCTTTGTAAGGATGGGAGTAATGATTTCCAAGCTCCTTATGTATCAGACTAGAAACTAGATGTCCCTTACACACTTTTTGGAGTGCAGAAATGTAGGTTTTCATTGTCAATAATGTTAGTGTATTGACAAAGAAGTATGTACTTCTTCATATTACCAGTTCTCACTTAATTATCTCAACATGAATTTTAACTATGATCGGATGGATACTTTGAGGTTTGATTTTATTTAAAATATTGGAAAAATGGAGAATAATTTTACACTCGTGATTTTATTTAAAGACAGGATAAATGTTGATACTGCCATATTATGATACATATTTTACTTGGGAAGCTGATGCAAATGTTTGCATATTTTATTTATAGATATTTTACAACACCCAGCAATAATTCCTGAATTGGTAATCAAAATTTTTATGTCTATTAACTTTTTCAAGTAAAGATTTGAAATGGAAAACTAATTTGTAGATTAATATCTATTTGTGATAAAAAGAAAAAGAAAACTTTTGTCACTAATTAAGGGAAACATGATTCCTAAAAAAAGTCCTCACTCAGGATTTTTTAAAAAAAGTATCTTCTCATATACACATTTATTTCAATATTTGTTGTTTTTAACATACATATTATTTGATTAAGTATAATCTTGAATTCTCTGTTTTGATGAACTGGTATGATAATCTTTCTTTGTCGTTATCTATATGGGGCCACTTTTGTTCTAAAATCTTAAGAATTATTTTTCTTATTTTCAAAGAAATACAATGATAACTTTCCTAAATAGAATCCAGTGTCATTATAGTTTACATGTGTTTGCTTGTTAATATGATTTCTGGTGTTAGATATAACCTATTGTACTATCAGTTATAAAATTATTTACATATTAAATGACTTTGGCTTTAGCTTTAGGCTAAAAATATTACACTTGTTGAAGTGAATGCGAGAGCAGGGGATTTTTTTTTGTGGTTAATATAGAGCTTTATAATTACTAGTTATATTTATTCATTAGGATACAAAGATGTATAAGGGTACCTTTTCATTTATTGCTTATATCATTAAAAATAAGAATACACTGGAAAAGAAAATCAATTTGATGTTAAGAGAATTTAATTTATAGTATTAATATAACTTCCTAAAGAAAGTCCTCAATTTTGGTCACCGGTTTTAGCTACCAATTCTTAGTCTTTCTTTGGGAAAGTAAAAGCTAATCATCTCACCACTGAGACATAGTGTTACTTACTTGTCAGGACCAGTCCTAAGCAAAGTGTGGGAAGCCAAATTTCAGGGGCATCACTACCCTTGTGTATGATCTTCCTCCACCTTTTAAATATTTAGTGCTCTTTCAGTAAAGCACTGAGTTGATTATAGTTTAAATGCATTTTTAGTTTGTTATAGTTATATGAATAATTTACTTTAGCTTATGAATATTTTAAATTTAATATACGTACTTATCTAGTAGCTATTTTTAGGAAGATTGGATACATTACCCTCTCCCACATTTCCTTTAACTGCTCCTTTAAGCAGTAAATACAGTCATTTGTAAGGCTTTAAAAATACATTTATAAAACCTTACATTTTATTTAAAATTTTATGCCTTTGCTTCAATTTATATTAATGAAAAAATTTTAAAAATAAAAAGGAAATCTATTTCTGTTCAATAAATGAAATGTAACTGAGTTTAATGTGGTACCTTAGAATAATTATTTTAAAAGCATCAATAGCAATAAAAATATACAGAAAAACTTAAGGACTAAATCATGAAATCATTTAGAACAGCGGTAAAGTTTTAATATTAGTCCTCTATTAAGAACAAATGATTCAACTTCTCTTTTTTCTTGTGCCAAATTAATTCAAATGTGTAACTTCAATATATAGCAAAGCATTCAGCTTTCCCCTTTAACCTCAGTTTTCATTTTTATATGACCACAAATCTGTAAATAGACATTTCTTGCTAGTACAGTGCACTCAGTTGTGCAAACTTATCTTTTTAGGGTCAAAGAAGAACACAAACCACAACCGACACAGTAAGTAAATGTATGAAGAGTGCAGTAGGCTTGACTTCTGTACCTTTGCCATACTCTGCTTTCTGCACCTTTGATGGTATTAGCTTACTCTAATACTGGATAGGCTGCAGCTAGTGTGTCTTCTGCTTTCTGACTCTCTGGCTTGTAAGAGAGCTGCCTGTAGTTTTTTACTTCATCCACATACTGACTGGATGTGGTTTTTTGCTGCCTGCTTTTGGACTAGTTAAGTGTTCAAACTTAATTTCCCTATATTCTGACTGCCTGGATGATAATTGGAGCTCACGTTTCCATTGGCTGTAGCTTTTGTGCCTGTGTATTTTTATTATTATTGATAAGAAAACATTTGACCTACATTGTTATTCATTTGGTTATTCAGTCACATTATTTGCTTGTTTAAACAGGTGGTTTCCCTTTAGTGGGATCACTGAACTGGTAAATAACGTTCTTCAGCCCCAGCAAAAACAACAAAATGAAAAGGAGCCCCAGACGTAAGTAAGCTGATCTGTATAGACTAAATATTATCTCTGATAGTATAACATGCAAAAGAGTATGTTTAAAATACTGCCCTTGGAATATTACTCCACAGAAATGAAAATTGTTAGGTTATGAGTTTGGTACCTTAACCTTTAATTGTCCCATAGAAATCTAAAAAGAATACAAGGCTAATTTATAGGATAGTAAAAGCAAAGAGGTAATTCTCCCCCTAGTTTTCGTATAAATAATGTAAAACATATTTATGCAATTAAATATCTTTCTCTAATAATGCAGTATATTTTAAAGTGTGTTTCTTTCAAAATAATTCCAGCAGACATTAAGGGTATTAATTCCCAAATTCAATCTTTGGTCAATAGTTTTGGAAAGATTCTTTTTAAAAACTTTAAGCAGTTTTCTTTATTGTAGTACTTCTGAGTTTCGAAATGTGCTCCAAAGTGTTAGAACATGCAATGTTTACTAAACTTATTTGACTACTGAGTCCTCTTATCACTGAACATTTCATTAGAGTGGTGTACCATCATTTGGGAAAGCAGCAATTTATTCTCATATTGACCTGAAACATTAAAAAAAAAGGTCCATTCCATTTATAAGGTTGGTGCAAAAATAATGTCCGATATCAAGGTCTATCTTAAAAATGAAGAAGCCCATGATTATGAAAATATTTATTCATTAACATAACCTCCTTTGCTTTCTAGAACCTCATTCCATCTGTCATCTAGCCTATATATGCCATGCTTTTAAAATTCTTTAGGTTTTGAAGCAAAAGATGAATCCAACTCATTTTCAACCTCGTCTCTTGATGTCAACCTAAGACCATGAAAATGGTTCTGTAGTCTCCGAAACAAGTGATAATCGATATTTTGTTATTATTTAAGAAGTAGGTCACACTTGTATCTTTTTAACTTTGTGCAGGCCATATTATTTATGTTGTGAATTGAAAGTCAGTCTGAGAAAGTGAGAGAGACAGTATATATTCAAATTCTAGTCTCCTGAGGAAAACCTCCCATCTTACTCAGAAATGCTCCCACCACCCAGCCTCTACACTTTTTAAAGTAGGAGTTATGTTTACAGAGAAGATGGTTTGGTTGTAGGAATGGGCAGTTTGAGAAGGACATGAACTCTAGAAAAGAACAAAAATGACTATTAGGAGCTCTAAAGTGAAATAGAGAAACATTCACTTTTACCATGAGGGTAATCTCTCCATACTTTGTTACCTTGTAAGCATTTAATTTAAAATTTTGTCATTTCAGTTTCAACTAAAGTAAAACAATGTTGTGATATACTAGTAATAGTTGGTATATAGTTCTAAAATTGGAACTGTTGCTATATATATGCTAGTTGAAGTCAAGACCTGTTTAACTTGTCTACTTTTTTATCATTGGCATCTAGTGGATGCCAACTGATTTTGCCTTTTATATTTTATAACATAATAATAGTATGTCACAAGGAATAGAAATAATTTTTTCCTCTAATTAGCAAAAATTGTATCAAAATGGCACATAATGTCATTGTCTGGCTGATTTATTTTCCTAAGGCATTGAATCATGTAATAAATTAGTAAAATCAATAGCAAAATATAATTAGATGCAACTTCGCTTCAATTTTAAATAACCAAATTATGTATCATGTTTATGAGTTTGAGAGAATAATAAAGTTTAAGTTTTATTATTTAGTGGATTGCAATGGTTATTAAATAGTAATTTTATTAATAACTTTAAAAAGTGATCTCTGTTGAAATGAAGTGACATTTGATTGGCATAAACAAAGATCAAGGCAAATTTGAAAAGAAAGAACTTTACTTCAATAATAAATAGGAAGGGCTAAGTGGATAAGAAGATGGTTGGAAAAAAGACATACTTTCAGATGTTTTAAAAAATAATTATTGATTAATAGAGATTGTTTTCATTAAAGTTTGTTGAATAACTCACACAATACACATTTACTTGTTCTTCACTAATTCAAGCATTTGTAAGTATTTATAGAGATGTTGGCTATGGTCTATGCATTAGGCCAGTCAGTGGGCTAAAAAGGAGAGCAGAAACAGAAGAAATAATCCCCATGGATTATATTAGGCATAAGTCAGATAATCATTTATCTTAAAAAAAGGAAATGCAATGTACTATAGTGTTTTGAAAATATTTAAAGGAAGGGTTTAACATAGTCAGAAATGTTAAGGAGTACCTTCGCAAGAAAGAGTTACTGAAGTGCATTGAAAATAATGAGGAGTTATGGAAGTGAAAAGTAGAAAGTATTATGGTCATATCGGTTTCATGCAATTGTTGGGGAACTGGCTTTTACTTTTTTCTGAAACAAATATAAACATGAGACTATCTTATAGAGGCCCTTAACCTTTTTTTTAATATTTTTTATTTTTTGGCAAATTGATGAATCCTATAGGGTTTTTCTCAAAATAATGTTTTGAAATGCAGTTAAAATAAATATAAAATAAGGTATAATAGAAGCAATTGCAAAGGGAGCCAATTAAATTGAAATACAGGTCTATGTATAGACTTTTTTTGGGGTAGATTGCAAGTTAAGGTGAAAAAAATTTTAGTTAAAAATTTGCCTGGCCGTATAGGCAGTTACTGTTTTTGAGATTGTCAATAAATGGTCTCATTATGCTTGTAGGAGGGAAAACTCAACATTGTAAAGACATCGGTTCTCCTAAAACTAATGTATAAATGAAATGCAATTCCAATAAAACTTCTACCAGGATTTTTAAGAGAACTTGGTAAAAGGATTAAAATATTTATATGAATGAAAATTTTTATAAAGAGTAAAACAATTTTCAGAAGTAACAAGGAGGAAGATTCATTTTGCCAGATATCAAAACAAGTTGCAAAGCCAAAGTACTATATATTCTGGACTATATGGAGTTCTTCATTTTTCTAATAAAAGGAATTTGCTTTATTTTTCATTCTTATAAAATCTATCTTATTATGAGAGGCCCTTGATTTCTTTAGTTTGAATCACAAAGTACTGCTTGGAGAAGACACATTATCCTGAAAGGACCTCAAATAATCATATCTATACCTATAGAGATTACATTAGTCTCAGTATTCATGTTTTTGCTTTTCGCGGTTTCAGTTACCAGCTATCAACCCTGGTCTGAAAATATTAAATAGAAAATTCTAGAAGTAAACAGTTCATAAATTTTAAATTGTGTACCATTTTGGGTAACAGGAAGAAATCTTGTGCCGCCCCGCTCAGTCCTGCCTAGGATGTGAGTCATCTCTTTGTTCAGCACATCCACATTGTATATGTCACCCACCCCTTTAGTCACTTAGAAGCCACTCAGTCATCATGACAGTGTTTGTGTTCAAATAACCCTCACTTACTTAACAATGGCTCCAAAGTACAAGAGTATTGATGCTTGCATTTTAGATAGCCAAAGAAAAGCCAAAAAGTGCTTTCTTTAAGTGAAAGTGTGGAAGTTCTAGACTTAAGGAAAGGGGAAAAAAAATATAACCTGATGTTGGTAAGATCTAAAGTAAGCATGAATCTTCTATTAAATTGTGAAGAAGGAAAAAAAAATTGTGTTAGTTTTGCTGTTTCACTTCAAACTAAAAAAGCTATGACTACATTGTGTGGTAAGTGCTTATTAGTTCAAATGGAAAACTCATCAAATTTGTGGGTGGAAGACCTGAACAGAAACATAATCTTTTTATTACAGTGCATTTTTATAATTGTTCTATTTTGTTACTAATTATTGTTCTTAATCTCTTACTGTGTCTCTGGTTTATAAATTACATTTTATCATAGATATATATGGATAGGAAAAATCATAGTATATACAGACTTTGGTATTACTGTGGATTCAGATCTCCACTGGGGGTCTTGGAATGTATATTCTGTGGATGGGGGTGCTACTGTACCTGATAGAATTTGTGAAAGGGGAGATAAAGAAATTTAACATCAGTCTAGAAATTCATAATGGCTGGTGTTGGAAGTTGTAATAAACAAACCTTTAAAGCTTACTTTAAAAAAGTAGTAATGTAAATGTTTAAGGAGATCATGAAAGTGTACCTATTACTTCCGGCCAAGATGGAGGCTTAGACGGATGCGCTAGGTCTCCCTCTACAACTAGAGAGGAATACAACTACTTCAAAACAAAGGATAACTAGAAATTCCAGAAAATAAAACTACACGGAAGCCCAACATATGAAGTTATAAACCAGCGGCGCCCTTTGGGCAGGTAGGACGAGAGAAAGGGGGCGGTGCTGTTTGCGGTCGCACCTGGGACAGCGGCGGGGAGAACAACCCCGGCTGCAGTCGAACCCCTGGCAGCTTGCGACCCCAACGCTGGGGAAAGCAGCCACCACATCGCCTTGAACAGTGAGGCCCAGGGGGACGGGAGGACGGATCCTGGTCTCCTAACGGAATAACTGTGTGAATCCATCTTGGACCCCCGCCCCCAAAGAAAGCGCCACAGGGCTGTGAAATAGGTCGCGGACAGGCACGGGTCGCTGGACTGTGACGACAAAGCACCACGGTGCAGCAAGAAAGGCTGCCGAACGGGTCATTACGAGTACACAGGCACTGCCCCCTACAGCCGGCCCAAGAAAACAAAACGCATCTGTCAAAATGAGGCAGACAACTATAGAAATCCCGGTGGCACAGCTCACCAGGCAACAGATGGAGAACCTGACAGATGAACAGATAAGAAACCTGTCAGATGCTCAGTTCTGGGCCATTGTTATCAGGTGGCTTACAGAATTCACAAAAGATCTGGAAAAAGATGAGAAAGAAGCGAAAAACACTCATAACGAAAGGAACAAAACCACATACGAGACAGATGGTGAGGAAAAAAAATCCAGAGTTCATTTCAACAAACTGGAATATGGAGAAGGAACAAGCAGTCAACCAGTGCAGCGAGAGGAAATGGGAAGCAACGATGAGAGGATCAGAAACCTCTGGGACAGCTATAAAAGGCCCAACATAAGAATCATTGGTTTGCCAGAGAGCGAGGAAGATGAACTAGAACTTGAAAAATTGAGTGAAAATATAATAAAGGAGAACTTCCCAGACTTGGGGAAGGAAATAGACTTACAGGTCCAGGAAGCACAGAGAGTTCCAAAAAAACTGGACCCAGGGAGAACCACTCCAAGACACATTATAATCAAAATGTCAAAAATTAAAGATAAAGAGAGAATCTTAAAAGCAGCAAGAGAGAAGAAAAGAATTATGTACAAAGGGGTCCCAATTAGACTATCAGCTGACTTCTCAAGGGAGACCCTGCAGGCAAGAAGGGACTGGCAAGAAATATTCAAAGTAATGAAAATCCAAAACCTACAACCACGAATACTCTATCCAGCGAAATTGTCATTCAGAATAGAAGGACAGAGAAAGTGTTTCCAGGACAAAATAAAACTGAAAGAGTTCATTAGATCCAAACCACTGTTATATGAGATGTTAAAGGGACTGGTTTAGAAAAAGGAGGATCAAGACAATGAAATCTAAAATGAAAACTGCATCACAAGAAACAACAGAAGCTAGGGAATTGAAACAAAGGCAAACTAAACAGGCAACGAGAGTGGAAAAAGAACTATAGGTACGGGGAACATATTGGGGGGAGGTCAACAGGGAGGGGGAATGGGGAGAGGGAGGGAGATGATATAGGAATTAAGGATCATGGTAGGAGGGAATGGAATAGACAGAGAGAGGTTGAGAAGAACTATATGCACAACTAATGGACATGATCTAAAAGGGGGGGACAACTGGAGGGAGGGGGGCCACCGGGTGGAGGGGAGCAGAGGGAAGGGAAATTGGCACAAATGTAATATTATAATCAATAAAACACATTAAAAAAATAATAAAAAAAATAATAAAATCCAAAAAAAAAAAAAAAAAGAAAGTGTATCTATTAGATCAATGAGTAAACAACAGTAACACAAACCTATGTGGTTGGGTATAAAATTTCGAGGACCAGCAGAATTACCTTGAACTAAGAGACTGAAAAGTTTAGTTTTGTCAAAGAACTCAGAAGTGAAGAAAATTTATTCTGGACAACATTGAGTTCCATGACTTGCTTTAGTGATAATAGAGACATCGATATAGAATATATACATTAAAAATTTGGATTATAAAAGAGCTTTGTGAAATAAGAAAGTGGAAAAAGCCATATTTCCAAATTAATATATTATTGTATATGTCTCTTAAGCATTTATTTGTAATAAAAGTTTTAAATTAAATATGAGTATATCTTTGGCTTTTATTTATATCAGGGATTTGCAAAATATGGCCTGTGATTCAAATCCTGCCTGCTGCCCATTTCTGTAAATAAAGATTTATTGGAACACAAACTAATTTGTTTGAATATTTTATATGACTGCGCTTGCATTCCACTGGCAAGTTTGAGTGTTTGTGACAGAGACCCTATGCCCACAAAGCCTAAAATATCTACTATCTGGACCTTTACAGAAAATGTTATCTGATGTCTGATTTACATCACTGGAAGGTTATATACATATTCAGGTTTACATATTTAAGATCTTTTAGACCTTTCATTGTATTTGGAGTTTGGTTCTGACAGTGTTGTTCTGGAGTAGGAATGAACATAAAAACCAATGAGATAAAAGAGTCCATAAATAGACCTATGCACATGTGGAAATTTAGTATATGATAGATTGCCATCATAAATCAGGATGCACTATTTTGTGGTCCTGTGAAAATGGAATCTCTGTATGGAGAACATTGAAATTAAATTCTTGCATCATATCACATATAAAAATAAACACCAGATCAATTAAAAGCCTAAATATGAGAGGCACAATTATAAAGCTATTAGAAAAAAACTCTGTAATTTTTTTGTGGTTGAATTAGGGGTAAGTAAGGATTGTTTTAGAGCTAGCTACCAAAATCACAAACCATGAAGGAAGAAATTTATGTATTTGACTATATAAAAATAAAACATTTCTCTGTTTTAACAAAGGACACCATCTACAAAATCAGGAGTCAGTTGTCAGACTGGGAAATTTGTTTTGTTTAACATGTAAAGGATTAACATATAGGTTATATTGTGTGCTCCTGAAAATCAGTAAGAAAAATATAGGAAATCCAAGAGTATTGGTAAAGATGAAGTGAATAGGTGATTCATAGGAGGAGGAATCCAATTAGGTAAATGTCATTAGGAGTCAGAAGAACACGAACTTAAAAAGAAGCTCCAACAACTTCAAAAGTTGAATAGTATTACATATTGGCAAGGACAAGAGAAAACTGAAATGTTCATACCCTGCTAGCTGGTGTGGTAACTGGATTAAGCTATATGGGAGAGCAGCTCAGAGATATTTAGTGAATTTGAGTATGTGTATTATATTCCTGCATGTATACTGCAGAGAAAACTATATAAATATGTCATTACAGAAAGATTATATTATAGTAAATTATAAAGGTCCAACTTTAAAAAAATAAATGCACGAATAAAATGTAGTTTATGCAAATGGGATATTATACACTATTAAAATGCAGGAAGGAGATGTATAAACTATTATGGCAAAGAGCATGGATTCTGGAGCAATACTGAATGTAGATCTGGCTTTAATCACTTATTGGCTTGTGACCATGAGCAAAGATAATGTTTCTGAAGAATAAAAATAATAGTAGGAATAATAATAATAGTACCTATCTACCTGATACAGCGTAAGCACCATATGCATCAAGTATAGTTTATATATAAAGATGTATAGTTGAATGACATGTAAGAAACACCATTTAATGAAGTAGGAACAATGGAAGAGTATATGGTTTGTATAGGAAAATCATGAGTTCAGTTTTGCAAATACTGAGTTTCTTCTGGTGGTGCTGAGATATCCAGATAGAGATGTCAAGGAGGCCATTACATATCGAAACTCAGAGGAGCAATGTGAACTGGGGATTTATGTCTTTAAGTCTTTTAAATTTATAAGTGGAAATTGAAGCCTTAGGCATGGGTAAGACTGCCCAGAAGACCTTATAGAATTAAAAGAGAAGAGAAGTTGAGTCATAGCCTGGAAAGGAGAAAGAAAATGACAGGTTATAGGTACAGGAAGAAAACCAGGACTATGTTATGAAGGCCAAGGGAGTAGTGAACATAATTGAATGTCATTTCAAATCTTGTTCAGGACTCAGTATGATGAAGACTAAAAAATCTGTCCATTAATTTGATCATTGATGAACTTTGTGCTAATTAGGAAGTAGACTGGAAATTAGGTTAGGTTGGTTGAAGAATGACTGGTGTGAGGAAACAGAGATAGAATTTTGCTTATTTATAAATGGGAGGGGAGGGTGTACTCTTCTTGGCAAGGAATGAAATTTAGCTACTGAATTGGCCTATATTCACCACTTCTACATCTTATAGGCTAATTTCTCATTTTTATAAGACTGGAAGGATGAATACATAAAACCTCTCTAAAACTCTTTAAAATTTTTTTATTGTATTTATTTTCCATTACCATTTAGTCCCCTTATTCCCCCCTCCCCCCAGTAATCACCACACTGTTGTCCATTTCCATGACTCCTTTTTCCTTTTTTGCTCAATCCCTCTACCCTCTTAACTCTCCTGCTTCCCAACCACACTGGCTGTCATCTGCTCTCCATCTATAAGTCTGTCTCAATTTTGTTTGTTAGTTCAGTTTGTTCTGTAGATTCCACATATGAGTGAAATCATGTGGTATTTGTCTTTCTCTGACTGGCTTATTTCACATAGCATCATGTTCTCCAGGTCCATCCATACTGTTTCAAAGAGTAAAACATTCTTTTTTATGGCCGAGTAGTATTCCATTGTGTAAATGTCCGTAGTTGTTTTATCCACTCATCTATTGATGGACACTTGGCCTGCTTCCATATCTTGGTGATTGTAAATAACTGCAACGAACATAAGGGTGCTTATGATTTTTTAAATTAGTGTTTCAGGTTATTCAAATTATTATAGTCAGGTCCTGTCTGGAGTGCAGTTTCTATTCTTTCCACATTTGGAACCTTTTGATTCCACCCTGCAACTTTAATGATGTCAGAGGCACTAAGTTAAGCACAGTTCACTTAACTGGATTTCTACTTTTTGTTCCTGTGTGCTTTGGTAACTTGCCTAGTAAGTACTCCAGTGTCTCTCCAACTGAAACAAAGAATCGCTCTTTCTAATTTTCCTTTTCCAGCCTTCTTTTTCATTCAATGAAGTTCAGCCATTTACTAAGAGGTATGCCAAAAATCATGTGTATCCACAGCTATACAGTAGAAATGTACAATGTATCTCACACATTGAAAGATAAGCTCTGCTGTAGAGCTGAATCAATAGTCCATTTAAAATCGTGCATGTTGGAGAGGGGAAAAAAAAAAAAGTGCATGTTTTGGTATGTTTTATTGGCTTGAACCTCCTGTAATGGTTGGTGCTTGTTTTGTATTAGCAAAGCTTTACTTAATTTTTTAAACTTGGTCTGGAGATCATCAGGGAAAAACAGTGTATTATCTGAAGTTATGAAAAAAGTTAATAAAACTGGCATGGTTATTTGAATTTATTGGTATGTGTGAAAAAGGAAGGTACACTTTGTGATTAACTAGATATAAGGACTCATTCACATAGCTCTTCTTTTAATTTACCTACTGACTTAAGGTTAGCAATGTGAAACTAACTTTTTTTAAAAGTCTGGTTTTTTGAGGTATAATTTATTAAGTAAAATTAACTACTTTGAGATAAACATTTCAGTGAATTTTAAAAAACATATGCAGTTGTATATTTACTACCATAATCAAAACAGAATATTTCTTATCCCTTAAAGTATCTTTTGCCCGCTTGTAATTTTATGCCCCTTGCCTTACTGCAGCCGCTAACAACCACTGATCTGATTTCAGTACTTAAAATTTTGCTTTTTCCAGAATGTCATATAAATGAAACCATATAGTACAGAAGTGGGCTATTTATGGCCCATAGGCCAAATTTAGCCCACTGCTTGTTATTTGTATAAATGGTAAGTTAAAAATGATTTTTACATTTAAAATTGGTTGAAAAAATTTTTTAAATTATAATATTCTGTCACTATAAAATCACATGAAATTCAGATTTGTGTTCATAAAAATGTTTTATTGGAACATAGCTACGTTTGTTCATTTATATATTGGCTACTTTCTAGTTCATACTTTTTACATCCATTGAAGAAGTCTTTATTTAACACATGAGCACAATTTTCTTCAATTTTGTCTTCTAAAAGTTCTATAGTTTTAGTCATTATATTTATTTCTGTAGTCCATTGATTATTCTGTAATATATTAAGTTAATTTTAATACAAGGTGTGAGGTAGGAGTTGAGGCTAAACTTTTTACACATCGATTTTCAATTACTTTTTTACACATGTATTTCCCATTGCTTAAAAGACTATTTTTTCTTCAGTGAATTATCTTGGAATCTTTTTTAAAAAATAAATGAGTATTTAAGTATTGAACTACTCTGGACTCAATTCTGTTCCATTGCTATGTGGAGTTTCCTCTTTGCCAATATCATATTGACTTGATTACTTGTGTAGATTTTATAGTAAATCTTGAAATCAGGTATTATGAGTCCTTCAACCTTCTTTTCAAAATATTGTGCCATTCTAGGAACTTTGCTTTTTTATATACCTTTTAGAGTTAGCTTGTCAATTTATTTAAAAAATTATGCTGAGATTTTGATTGGAATGACATTGAATCAATAGATATATTTTTTGAGACTTGATATCTTATTATTGATGTATACAGTATATTTTTTATATTATTTAGATCTTATTTGATTCTTATGTATATTTTATTGATTATGCTATTACAGTTGTCCCAGTTTTTTTCTCTTTTGCCCCCTTCTGTCTGGTATCTTCCCTTCCCTTCAACGATCACCCCCCTTAGTTCATATCCATGGGTCATGCATATAGATATAGGATTTGTCAGGCTCTCTATTTATTGTTGAGTTAGGTGTGATAATTTCTAACTTCTGTCTTAAAAGGAAATGTTCTGTTGCTCATGTAAGTTTTAGCACTTATGGCATGGAGTCATTTGCAGCATTCTCTTATAATCCTTTAAATTTAATTTTGTTTAATTGTGGAATTTGTAGTTTTAAATTTCTGTAGGTAATTTTTGTTTTTCAGTTGTGTCTAGAGTTTTATCAATTTTATTGAAGTTTTTAAAAGAATAGCATTTGGTCTCATTGATTTCTTCTCTAATCCTTTTTATTCCTTTCCTCTACTTTTTTGGGTTTAACCTTCTCTTCTTTTACTTTTTTGGAAATGTTTCCATATAATATGTCCAAGTGATATCATACTTCTTTGGCCTAAAGAACTTAACTCTAAATTCCTTGCATTTAAGGTCTTCTGATAATGAATTATTTCAACATTTGTTTGCTTGAAAAAGTCTTTATGTATATTTTGCCTTTTTGTTTTTTGAAGCATATCACTGCATATGGGATCTTAGGTTGACCATTCTTCTTTCAGTACTTTATGTAAATGTCACTTCGAAGTCTTATTAGCTTGCATGGTCTCTAAAGGATAGTCTGTAATTCTTATCATTCGTCTCTTTACATAATGTTTCATTTTCTCTGGCTTCTTTCATTTTTTAGCTTTGGTTTTTAGCAGTATAACTATGACATGTCTCTCTCTGTGTGTGTGTGTCTCGTGTGTGTGTGCGTATTTAGTAATTGTTCTACAAAGGATTCTCTGAGATTCAGGTATCTATGATATGGTGGGTTTCATTAGTTTTGGAAAATTCATGGCCATTGCCTCTTCAAGTATTTCCTTTGCAGTGTTTATTCTTTCTTCTTCTAGAGCTCCAATTTCACATATGTTAGATCCATTTAGCTCTTGGATAGCTCTTGGATGCTCTGTTTTTTTCCCCTTTTTTTACTCTTTTGTAAAAAAATTTTTTTAGTTTAGATAATTTTTATTGACTTACTTTCAAGTTTACTGATATCTTTGTCACATTTTTTTCAAGCCTACTCCTGATCTCATTGAAGAAATTCTTCATCTCTGATGGCATATTTTATATTTTTAGAATTTTATTTGACTCTTAGAGTTTCATCTTTCTGCTTTAATACCTCATCTGTTTGTGCGTATTGTCCACCTTTTTCTATATATCTTTTACTTTAACAATTTTAATTACTTAGAAGCCTGTGTATGATAATTTCACTACCCTTGTCATCTCTGAATCTTATTATATTGGTTATTTTATCTCTTGGTGATGGGTTGTTTAACCCTTGTTATTTACCCCCTCCCCAAGTCTCATGGTTTTGAATAGCATTTATGTTTTAAAGTGGGCATGCCTTTTCTGTTAGATCATTAGTGTTGGGGAATAAATCACCAATCAGGTCAGTAATTCAGATAGGTTTGGAATGGAAGTGACATTGTTTATAGCTTTGTAAATCCTAAGCAGAACTAATTATAGTTCTAAAACATTTTCAACTTTCCTTATAAAAATAATGAAAGTTATATCACTATTTATTTTTAATTAGAGTAAATAATACCTTTGACTAGGTATCTTTTCTTATACTTCTACTTTATCTATAAAGTAAAACTTGGCCTTAACTTTTATTTGCCCAGACTCATTCTGTAAAATCCTAATATTTCATAGTGTTTTTATAGCCAACTAATGTCCAGACTGTTGAATAGATTTCAACAATTAGGGAGAGCACTCATCCAGTGCGTTCCCCTGTTTGGACTCGTAAGATCACTTCAACTGAGATTCTGTCTCAACGATTTGAGTTTCATAGGTTTTGACTTCACTGTGTATGTCTAATTAGCTGCCTTTATTTAGAAATTAAACTGTTGAAAAATAATATGGTAAATATTTTGGAGTGTATGATGGAAAATATATTGCAAATGGTAGGTAGAAAATTTACAATTGTAATAGAAGAAATACCTCCATAAACGTATATTGTATTAATTGGTTCTTAAATTCATATGTATATCAGGAGGCAGAATTAGTTGCAACACTTATGATGTTATTCCATTATCAGAAAATTAAAATTTTATTCTTTTTCACTCTATGGATTTTTTGATATGAAATTGTGTCTACAGATTGTAGTGAGTTATTTTTTTAAGACCATCAGGAAACCAATTTTTCCTTATCTGTTTTCTTTGCAGAAAACTTCATCAGCAGTTTGAAATGTATAAGGAACAGGTAAAGAAGATGGGAGAAGAATCACAGCAGCAGCAAGAACAGAAGGGTGATGCTCCAACATGTGGTATCTGCCACAAAACAAAGTTTGCTGATGGATGTGGCCATAACTGTTCATATTGCCAAACAAAGTTCTGTGCGCGTTGTGGAGGTCGAGTGTCATTACGCTCAAACAAGGTACAGAAATGAAAATCACACATAATAATTCTCTTATAGTTAAGCTTATTGTGAGTAAAATGTAAAAGACAACTGAAATTAATATTCAGATTAACCAATAAAAAAAACCTTTTCCAGCATCTTCATTTTAGTTAGAAGAAATTGGTGTTTTTTTTCTGTGGTTTAAAAATATATTTGTTTTATTGTTTATGTCCTTTAAGTTATGATTTTGTTTAGAATCATAGAATCTTAGGCTCTCAAAGATGATGAATAGAATTTGGGGACCAAATGGTCTAATTCCTTAATTTTACAGGTGCAGAAAACTCAGATCCAGAGAGACTGAAGTTCATTTTTAGAGCCAGAGAACTGATTAACATTAGAGTTCTGACACACCCTTTTCCATTGCCATGCATAATTTTATAAACTTGGTAGATACACTCTCCCCTTGGCCCCTGTTTTATTTCCTTTCTAAAAGAGTCTCTCTCTAACTTTGAGATTCTGTGTTCTGTAATTTTAAAGCTTTTAAAGCTGCACTACCTTTTATTTTGTCTTAACATTAATGAAATAAACATCATACTATGGAATTTCAAGAAGAAATGTTAAAGGAGGTGTTTCACATTTATACTAGATTTTTGTAGTTCACCCATCCCCTTTAGAACAATATTAATGCTACCTAAAGAATGTTTGTTGAAGCCCTGGCTGCTGTGGCTCAGTGGATTGAGCGTCGGCCTGCAAGCCAAGTATCGCTGGTTTGGTTCCCAGTCAGGGTACATGACTGGCTTTCACGTCAGGTCCCCAGTTAGGGGTGCAAGTGAGAGGCAACTGTACAGTGATAAAAAAAAAGAATGTTTGTTGAAATGAGCAAAAACAGTTTTTTAAAAAAAATTTGTCTTAAAAGCTCTTTAGAATTTGCTTTTATCTCCTCACTTGTATCTTATCAATCAGTTCTTCATTTAGATGGTTTTTAAATAGTAAGCTGATATCTTTACATACCTTACTTAGGCATAATGGTGTTAATTTTGTTGCCCTGTGAGATTTCATTTCTCCATTTTCTTATTTCTTCCCTTTCTCATTGTTTTGTTTATTCCAATTGATTTTTCACCCTGGTTTACCTGATTATGCTTTTTTCTTGGCTAGTTGCATTGGCTAGAAATGGCAGTACAATTCTGAATAGAAGTGGTGAGAGCAGACATCCTATCTTGTTATTGATCTTAGGGAAAGAGCATTCAGTTTTTCACTATTAAAAATTACGTTAGATATCAGCTTTTCATAGATGCTGTATTCCTAATTTCTGAGAGTTATTTTTTAACATCAGGAATAGGTGTTGGATTTTCTCAAGTGTTTTTTCTCTAAGCGTTGAGATTAGGAATGTGCAGGTCCTTTAAAGGGACTCTACTGAGAGACAGGCAGTTTCTTCTGCCGCTCCAATGCCCACTGATTTTACAGCCAAAGTTTTGAGGTGGTCTGGACTGAGGCTGCGTGCTCACTCCCTAAGTAACCCGCCTGATTTTATCCATCACTCATGCATGTGGGAGCACCCATTCCGCCAGCTGCCATCCTGCTGCCTTACTGGTGCCTCCTTTCCACTGCCACACCATGTCCTCTCCTCCCTGGCTCCCAGGCTCTGCCCCTCCTACCCATCAAGATGAGTATGGCTTCTTTAAATTCTTGGTTGTCAGACATCCATAGAGTTCAATTTCCTGGCAGTTCTGGGTGTTTTTGTTTTGAGGTCAGTTGTGATTCTTCTTATGGTTGTGCAAGGAGACGAAGAGTGTCCACCTATTCCTCCATCTTGACTGCAAACCTTCTGTACTTTCTTTTAGATACTATTTCAGTGGCATCTCAAATATTGTGTCATTTTAAAATTTTTATGCATTTAAAAATAATTTTTCTTTTCCTCTATGACCCATTGATAACTTATAATTATGTTATTTATTTTCCAAATATTAGGGGTTTTCAGACATCTTTCTGTTAATGCTTTTTAATTTAATTCTGTTGTATTCCCAGATATACTTTGTATATCTTGAATCTTTTGAAATGTATTGATACTTATTTTATGGCCCAGAATGTGACTTATTTTGGTAAATGTCCTGCATGAAAAGAATGTATATTCTGCCATTTTTGGAGAGTGTTTTAAATTATTCATTAGGTCAAGTTGGTTAATAGAGTTATTCAAATCTATAATATCCCTGTTGATTTTTTTCCTATTTATTTTATCACTTATTACAAGAGGTATATTGAAATATATAGCAATAGTTGGATTTATTTGTTTCTTGCAGTTCTATCAGTTTTTGTTTCATACAATTTTAAGATCTGTTCAGGTGCATAAACACTTGGGATTATTATGTCCTCCCAATTAACTGACTTTATCTTATTGAGTTTCTTTATTCCAAGTAATATTGTTTGTTCTGAAATTCACTTTGTATTATATTAATGTAGCCTTTCCAACTTGTATTGATTAGTATTAATATGATTTATGCTTTTCTATTCATTTACTTCAAACTTATTTGTGTCTACATATCTAAAGTACTTTTCTTTTAATTGAGCCTTGCTTTGTTATCGAATTTGACAATTTTTGCTTTTAAATTGGTGTGTTTAGATAATTTACATTTAATGTGATTATATATTATAACATCTTTTTTTCCCCTACTTGTACCCTCTGATTTTTGTTTATATTTTTCTTTTTCACTCTTGTTTTGATTAACCAAGTGTTTTTTATTTTGTTTTAACTTCTTTGTTGGCTCATTAGCTATAACTTTTTATTTTATTATTTTAATAATTGCTTCAGGTTTATAGTATATATGTTTAGATCACCATAGTCAATCTTAACTGATATTATACTATAATATCAATATATGTATAACGTAAGAATATCACAATAGTGCACTTCCATTTCTCTACTCTTGGACTTTACGTTATTGGTTTCATATGTATTACTTTTACTTATTTTATAAACCTCATGTGCATTGTTATTCCTTTTGTTTTAAAATTGTATCTTTTAATGAGTATTACATAATAAGGGAAAAAGTAGATATTTGCTTTTGTCATGATTATATCTAGTGCTATTTATTTATTTATTTACTTATTGTAGATCTGTATTTCTAGCTGATATTATAATATTATATTACATCTGCTTAGAGGATTTCCTTCCTTCCTTTTTTTTTTTTTGGATGGTGCAACCTGCTGGTGATGAATTGACAAATGCCTTCAACTTTTTATGCTGAAAAATTTGCCTTTGGGTTTTTAAAAAAGATATTTTTGCTTGGTGTTCCATGTTTTCTCCCTTTCTCTTTTTCTAATGAGATGTGTGATATCATTCTTATCTTTGGTATATTTTGCTTCATATTTCTTGTGCTTGGAGTCTTTTGAGCTTCTTTTTTTTTTTCATCTATAAATTTACAGTTTTCATAGGGTTTTGGAAAATTTTGACCATTTTTTCTTCACGTATTTTTGCTGGCCCCTCCTCTCTTCTCTTTCAGGGACTTCTGTTACTCATAGAATAGGCTGCGTGAAGTTCTTTTCATTAAGCCAAATTTTATTTTATAAATTTTCTATAGCTGTGTCTTTAAGTTTACTAATCCTTTCTTTGGCAATGACAAATCTGATCTTATCTTTCAGTGTATTTTTTATCTTAGACATGGTAGTTTTTACATCTAGAATTTCAGCCCTGGCTGGTGTGGCTCAGTTGGTTGTAATGTCCTCCTGTAGCTGAAAGGTTGTGGGTTTGATTCCCGGTCAGGCTACACACCCGGGTTGTGGGTTCCATCCCCGGATTGGACATGTATGATCCCCAATCTGGGCACATGTGGGAGCCTTCTCTCTTGTATGATGTTTCTGTCTCTCCCTTTCTCTCTACTGTCCTCTTTCTCTAAAAGCAATACAAAAAACATCCTTGGGTGAGGATAAAAAACATTAAATTTCAATTCTGGACTTTTTGATATTTTTCATGATCTATTTAACTTTTTGAATATGTAGAATACACTGTAATAACTGTTTTTGATATTCTCCTTTGTTAATTCTAGCATTTCTGTCAGTTTTTCTTTATGGTCTGCATTTTCTTGAATCTGCATGCTTGTTATCTTTTGTTGGATGCCAGGCATTGCAAATTTTACCATGATGGTTACTGGATACTTTTTGTGTTTCTATTACTCTTCTTTAGTTTTGTCTGGGATGCAGTTATGTGGAAACAATTTGGCACTTTCTCATCTTTCTTTTATGATTTGTTAGGTGGATATGGAGTTGAGTTCCATTTAGCACTAATTATTCTCTTCTACTAAGGCAAGGCTTTCATGAGTACTTTAACCAATACCCTATGATTTAAGAGTTTTTCCAGTCTTGCTGGTGGGAATATCCTTTGTTCTCTTTAATCTTTTCAAATAGTTCCCCCCCCCCCCCCCACTGTTGGGTCTTTTCTCATACGCGTGCTCACTGATCATTATTAAGCGAAGTACTTCAAGGGACCCTCTGCAGATCTCCAAGGTTCACTCTCAGTGTGGCTTTCTTTCTTCTGGTAACTTGTCTTATGACCTATTGTTGCCCTCCTCAGACTCTCAGTTATAATCCCTTAGACTCAGGATATCTGCCAGAATGAACTTTAGCTCCTCTGTGCTGCTCCACTGCCTAAAAAGTATTTCAAAGCAATAAGCTAGCTGGGACAACTGTAGAGCTTATATTTTTTGTTTCCCATCTATCACTGTCTTTTGTTGCAACATTCGAAATGTTGGAAACCATACTTTCATATGTTTTTTGTCTGTCTGTTTTAAGCAGGTGGAGAATTCAAGCCCTTGCTACCTCATTTAAGTCAGAAGCCGAAGTCTCTAATGATATCTGATTATAGTTTGCTTGGAAATATATTTCTTGATTTCTAACACAGGTCCCTTTATGCTGAACAAAGTTTCAGTCAATAAATTAAGTATGGTGAAAAATTGGAATACCCCTTGAAAATCTGTTGCAATTTAGTTTACCATAAATTTCTGTATGTTTTGGATTAGTCTGATGGAGATGGTTTATAGAAGGAGTGTTCCCTTCTTTTTTCATATATATATGAAAAAATATATATATATTCCTTTCACAGTTTCCTTAGATCTAAATATATATCTGAGGAAAGTGTCAAGGGAGTAAAACATAAAAAAATATATAGTTTAACTCAAGAAAGATAGCGTGGATTTTTAAATTAGTTTTTGTACATTTTCATTGAGGTAAGAAGCCTGTCATAAGAGTGTAATAATTTACTTGGGATAATGTTCCTTTGAATGATATGTATAAAGGTTGCCTATATTCTAAATGAAAAAGTATTGCATTCAATTTCTCTTTTCAAATTAAATCATAATGTAATAGAAGACTTTTGCTTTCAATAAATGCTGAATACATTTCTTTGATTTATTATATCTCCAAAGGACTAAGCCCAGTGAAATTTGGTCACACTATTCTAATGAAGTAGAATAATGAGAATACAAATATTTTATGGCTTGAAATTTAATTATAAAGCTATTTAAAAATTAGCTTAGTAACCTTTTAAGAATCAAGATAAAATAATCTTTTGTTTTAATTTTGAAGCTCTTAGATGTGGAGCCATCCTTAAAAATTATTTAATTATTTTGAGTACATTTAGGATACAGAGAGAATAAATGAAGTGAAGGACATATGGAAATTTCAGTATAAGATTTTATGAAATAGTGCTTCTATTTATTTCCTTCTAAGGTGATATCCCATTAATAAAAGCTATATGTTTAGTCACATTAAAAAATGATGACTTTATAAGGAAGACATTATTTTGTAATCATAGAATGCTTACTCTAGTAGGAAAGATTATGATAATTTACAATAAGGATTATTTTAAGCTTTAATATGGGCATCATTAATTTTTTTGTTTCTTTTAATTTTTGGCATGAAAAATAAATTACCACATGCTTAAAGGTTAATCTAATTTGGATAAAGACCATACATTTTTAGAAATTTATTGTTTAATTTATAAATGTAACATATGAATTTTTCTATCATGAATTATCAGACTTGAAGCAGAATGAATTATAACTTTATAATGACTATAACAGAAACCGATGCTTGAGAAAGTCCTTTAAATATATTGGTATATGTGTTTTCAGTATATCAGGTGGTAAGAATGGAATGATAATATTGACATGCTTCTGTGTAAATGAGTCATTAAGTATCACTTATATGAGTGGTTTTAATGACTAATATTTAAATTGTGCATTGAGAGATAAAATAATGGTTAGAGTATTTTTTTAATATTCTAAGCCATTCCTTTCTTTTCTTAAAATTTCAAGCTATTGTGCTTACCTGCAAGTCTGTAGCTAGTGTGCTAGTGCAATATGCAATCATTACCCTTACATCAAAGGCAAGCATATCATATGAATTTTCTTTCAGACTTCATAGAATTACTAGAACCCAGTATATTGGGAAAAAAGTTGGACAGTCTCCAGGAAGAGGGTGTCATCATTTGAGAAAATTAGGAGAACCAAGTTTAGTTCCTTCCCTGATATTGTATGACTTTAGTTTGATGTGTTATGTCATGTCTTAGTGCTTCTGTGTTAAAATCTGTAAAATGAAAGCATCAGTCTAACTGATTTGTAGGTTTTTTGGGGGGTGATTAAACGTTTTATGATTTTAAAATTAATACTGGATTACTCATGTAATTTTTTTAAAAATTTAATCTTTATTGCATTTTTCCCCATTACCATTTAGTCCCCTTATACATCCCTCCTGCCAGTAATACCACACTGTTGTCCATGTCCGTGAGTCCTTTTTCCTTCTTCTTATGATAAAAAAAGATTTTATTTATTTATTTTTAGAGAGAGGGGAAGGGAGGGAGAAAGAGAAGGAGAGAAACATCAGTGTGTGTTTGACTTTTGTGCATCCCCAACTGGGGACCTGGCCTGCAACCCATACATGTGTCCTGACTGGGAATCAAACCTGCAACCCTTTGGTTTGCAGGCCGGCACTCAGTCCACTGAGCCACACCAGCCAGACCTTTTCCTTTTTTGCTCAATCCCTCTACCTCCTAACCTCTCTGCCCCCAGCTAGCTGTCATCTGCTCTTCATCTATGAGTCTGTCTCTGTTTTGCTTTTTTGTTGAGTTTGTTTATTAGATTCTACATATGAGTGAAATCATATGGTATTTGTCTTTCTCTGACTGGCTTATTTCACTTAGCATCTTGTTTTCCAGGTCCATTCATACTGTAACAATGGGTAAAATTTTCTTCTTTATTACAGCCAAGTAGAATTCCATTGTGTAAATGTCCCATAGTTGTTTTATCCACTCATCTACTGATGGACACTTGGGCTGCTTCCATATCTTGGTGATTGTAAATAATGCTGCAGTTAACATATGGGTGCTTCTGTTCTTTTGCATTAGTGTTTTGGGTTCCTTTAGATATAGTTACAGAAGTGGGATCACTGGGTTAAAGGCAGATACATTTTTCATTTTCTGAGGTAACTCCATACTGCTTTCCACTGTGGCTGCACCAGTCTGCATTCCCATCAACAGTGCAAAAGGGTTCCCCTTTTTTCATATCCTGGCCAGCACTGGTTGTTTGTTGATTTACTGATGATAGGCATTCTGACAGGTGTGAGATGATACCTCATTGTGGTTTTAATTTTCATTTGTCTGATGATTAGTGACATTGAGCATCTTTTCATATGTCTACAGTATTGGCCATCTGTATGTCTTCTTTGGAGGAGTGTGTGTTCAGGTCCTTTGCCCATTTTCTAATTGGGCTGTTGGTTTTTTTGGTATTGAGTTTTTTAAGTACTTTATAAACTTTGGATATTAACACCTTAGAACATGTATCAACGAATATGTTATTCCATTCTATGGTTTTTTTTTTTTTGTGATGATGATGTATTTCTATTGCTGTGCAAAAACTTCTTAGTTTCATGTAGTCCCATTTGTTTATTTTTTCTTTTGTTTCCCTTGCCTGGGGAGATATATCTGATAAAATATTGCTACAAGCAATGTCCAAGATTTTGCTGCCTACGTTTTCTTCTACGATTTTTATGTTTTTGGATGTAACATTTAAGTCTTTGATCCATTTTGAATTTATTCTTGTGTGTGGTGTAGTTTCATTTTTCTGCATGTATCTGTCCAATTTTCCCAACACCATTTATTAACTAAACTATCTGTACTTGCTTCCTCTGTTGAATATTAATTGGCTCTAAAGATGTGGGTTTATTTCTGGGCTCTCTATTCTGTTCCAGTGATCTGTGTGTCTATTTTTATGCCAGTACCATGCTGTTTTGATTAGTATGGCCTTGTCGTACAGTTTGATATTGGGTAGCATGATTCCTCCAACTTTGTTCTTCCTTCCCATGATCGCTCTTGAAATGTGGTGCCTTTTATGGTTTCATTTAAATTTTTGAAATATTTGCTCTTGTTCTGTGAAATACTTCATTAGAATCTTAATGTGAATTGTGTTGAATCTATAGATTGCTTTGGGTAGTATGGATATTTTAATGATGTTAATTCTTTCTTCAGTGTCTTATAATTTTCCTAGTACTGGTCTTTAATGTTGGTTAGGTTTATTCCTACGCATTTTATTCTTTTTGTAGCAATTGTGAATGGGATTATTTTCTTAAATTCCCTTTCTGTTATTTAGTGGCATATAAAAATACAACTTATTTCTCGATATTAATTTTGTATCCTTCTACTTTGCTGAATACATTTATCAGTTCTAATAGTTTCTTGGTAGAATCTTTGGGGTTCTCTATGCACAGTATCATGTCATCTGCAAGTAAAGACAGTTAGTTTTACTTCTTCCTTTCCAATTTGGATGCCTTGTATTTCTTGTTTTTGTCTGATTAACTGGAACTTATTCACTGTGTTGAATAAGAGAGGTAAAAGAAGACATTGCTGTCTTTTTCCCAATCTTAAGGGGAACACTTATAGTTTTTGCCTGTTGAATATGATGCTGGCAATGGGTTTGTCATATATGGCTTTTCTTATGTTTAGGTATGTTCCCTCTAATCCCACTTTGCTGAGAGTTTTGATCATAAATGGGTGCTAGATTTTACCAAATGCTTTTTCTGCATCTATTGATATAATCATGTGGTTTTTCTCCTTCTTTTTGTTTATGTGGTGAATCACATTTATTGATTTATGAACGTTGTATCAACCTTGGATTCCCAGAATAAATCCCACTTGATCATGTTGTATGATTTTTTTGATACATTGCTGTATTCAGTTTGCTAAGATTTTGTTGAAGATTTTAGCATCTGGGTTCATCAGGGATGTTAGCGTATAATTATTTTCCTTTGTATTGTCTTTATCTGGTTTTGGAATTAGGGTAATGCTGGTATTGTAAAATGAGTGTGGGACCCCTCCCTCTTCCTGAATTTTATGAAATAGTTTGAGAAGGAAAGGTGTTAGTTCTTCTCAGAATGTTTGGTAAAATTCACCTGTGAAGCCATTTGGTCCTACAAAACGTTGCAGGTGAACCTGAAAAGTATGCATATTCTGCTGCTTTGGGGTGAAATAATCTGAAGATATCAGTTAAATCCATTTGATCTAGTCTGTCATTTAAGGCTGTTGTCTTCTTGATTTTCTGAAGGTCTATCCATTGAAATCAGTGGCGTGTTAAAATCCCCAACTGTGATTGTATTTCTGTCAATCTACTTCTATGTCCATCAAGATTTGCTTCACATATTTAGATGCTCCTATGTTGGGTGCATAAATGTTTACTAGGGTTATGTCCTCTTGTTGGATTGTTCCTGTTATCATTATGTAGTGTCCTTTGTCTCTTACTATAGCCTTGGTTTTAAAGTCTGTTTTGTCTGATATAAATACTGCTACCTCAACTTTTTTTTCTTTTCCATTTGCATGAAATATATTTTTCCAACCCTTTTATTTTGTGTGTATCTTTCGATCTGAGATGGGTCTCCTGGAGGCAGCATAGATATATATATGGATCTTGTTTTCTTTTTTATTTTTATTTTTTTATTTTTTATTTTTTTTACTTTCCCCTGGATCTTGTTTTCTATCCACTCAGCTACCCTATATCTTTTGGTCAGAGCATTTAAGTCATTTACATTTAAGGTGATTATTGATAGCTATGTAGGTGGTGGCATTTTACTGTTAGACTGTTTTCCTGTTTTTTATTTATTTATTTTTCTTACTCTCTTTCTTCTTCTTTTTCTTAAAGCAAGCCCTTTAATATTTGTTGCAGTGCTGGCTTGGTGTTAACAGACTCCTTTAGCTTTTTCTTGTCTTGGAAGCTCCCTGTTTCTTCTTTGATTTTAAATGATAGTCTTGCTGGGTAAAGTAACCTTGGTTGTAGGTCCTAGCTTTGCATCACCTTGAATATTTTGCACCTCTCCTTTCTGGCCTGAAATATTTCAGTTGAGTAATCAGATGCCAGTCTAATTGGGGCTCACTTGTAGGTAATTACCTGCTTTTCTCTTGTGGCTTTTAGGATTCTCTCCTTGTCTTTAGGCCTTGTCATTTTAATGATAATGTGTCTTAGTGTAGGCCTCTTTGGCTTCAAGTTGTTTTGGACTCTCTGAGCTTCCTAGACTTGTGTGTCTATTTTCTTCACCAGATTAGAGAAGTTTTCAGTCATTATTTCTTCAAATAGGTTCTCAATCCCTTGCTCAGTCTCTTCCCCTGTATTACCATGGCGCAGACATTGTTACATTTCATGTTGTCCAAAATGTTTCTTAAGCTTTCATCATTTTTTAAAATCCCTTTTTCTTTTTGCTGCTCTGCCTGAGTGTTTTTTTTCTACCTTGTCTTCCAAAACACTGATTCTATCCTTTGTTTCATCTAACCTATTCTTCCTTCCTTCCAGTGTATTATTTATCTCAGATATTGCATTCTTTATTTTTGACTGCCCCTTTTTTATGGTTTATATGTATTGTTTAATGCTGTCGAGTATCCTTACAATCATTACTCTAAACTCTCTATCTGAAAATTGCTTGCCTCTATTTGCATTTAGTTCTTCTGAAGAATTCTCTTGTTCTTCCATCTGGGGTCTGTTTCTTTGTCTTCCCATTTTGGCTGCTTCTTTGTATTTTCTGCCTTAGATGGTGAACTAATTAGCCATTAAACCAATCAGTTGTTAATATAATCAAGCTGTAATCAGCTGTCTGATTTAAGAACCACAGGGTGGGACAGAGTAATTCTTCTGGGCAGGGCTATTGCTTCCCTTCAGGCTGATGCCACTTGGAGAGGAGTGCTCTGCCTAAGAACGATGGTTCCTGCATTATGGGGAATGACTCTGCACAGGAACCCTGGCAGCTGTTCTCTCCATTCTCTCCCCAGAGCCACCAACCCCAGACTCTCATCAAGCATCTCTAGTCCACTCTGCCCTCCCTTTGATGAAGCCCAGGGTAGGTGGCTGCTAATTAAATTTTGTGCATTGGCCCTTTAGTAGGCTTTCTGCATGTCCGGCCATCTCTCCCTGGCAGACAGAAACCCTGCTGCTTTTCACAGCTGGATGTTATCTGGGTTCCTTTCCAGCTCTGGTGCTGTAGGCTGGGGAGCCCAGCTTGGGGGTGAGACCCCACACTTCTTAGGGGGATGCCCTTGGCCACTGAAATATCTCTCCAGCACTTCAGCTGCCACCTGTGGGATCCCAGCTAGTCCTCTCACACCTCCTCTGCAATCCCTGACAGTCACACTGATGCAGCTCCTTCTATCTTTGGTAATTATAACGTTTCTCTAGCTAATGTTCGGTTGGTACTTCTGGATTATTTTTTCACAATTTAGTTGTAATTCCAGATTGGTCCTGGGGGGAGGTTAATGTAGCTTCCACTTACTCCTCCGATATCTGGGATCTCTATGGAATTCTTGAAGTATCTGAAAAGTATATTAATATAGCCAAATATTCTATTATTTAAGTAATTTTAAAAAAGTAATTGACAAACTTCATTAATTCTCTGATGTTACTATGTCTAGCATATTGTATGTTAATCTTTGGTTTTTATTCCTTCCCACATTTATATAACATGGGGGGAGTTGAGGGTACCACCATTTTAGAAAACTGTATTTATAGGAATTTGAGGAATAAGTAAAGCAGGAAAACTTATCAGAATTATATAAATTATAGCATCCATTGTTAAGTAAATGGTTTCATCAGGTAAGCTTCTCAATTTCAAGTATTTACACTGAATAACCTAGAGTGTGTGAGAATATTTTTAGAAAACAGTTGTAGAATTTAAGAGGAAGAAAGAGAATTGTTTTCTTTTATTGATATCAACCTCCCTAATAGTGCAGGATAGTGTAGTGACTCTGAGAAAGAGTCAGACTTGTAGAATTTTAGGAAATTTTATACCTCCTAATGAATATTAGCATTGTGGAAAGAGGCAAAATAATGTATCAAACCAAGTGTAAAGGAACACATTTTCACCATGTAAACTTGTCCTGGAGCCTCATCAATACAAATTCTGAAGGGAGAATAAGTTTGAATCCCATCTTCAGCACTTACTAGTTGACTTGTACAAGATGCTTAATATCACTTCTTCAGTTTCTTCATCTGTAAATGGAAGTAATAGTAGTTATCTCACAGGCTGTCAGTGAAGATAAAATTATGTAAATTTATATGAAGCACTTAGATGTGTAGTTGCTACACAGTAAGAGCTATAGAACTGTTTTGCAATAATTTTTATGTTATTAGATTTAAAAAACATATTATATATGTCAGGTATTATATAAAATGCTATCACATATATTTTCTTATTCAATATACAAATATTCCTTAATATTTGTATATTGGGTTAGTGTATTCCTATTGCATACATAAACTGAGTCTGCCATAATGAATATGTATGTAAATATATAAAGCAATTTAAATCTTTGAATTGAACCATTTAGTCTTTTTATTTTTATTTTCACACAAACTGAGTGTAAAAGTGAAGGAAATATCCAGATGATTCAGATTGAAATTTACTTTTAAAGAAAATGCATTTGAAATAAAAATTATTCATATGTTTGAAATAAAGATAGTTCTCCACACTAAGCTGTTATTTATATTTACATGGGATTTTAATCAGTCTTTGTCTTGAGGTCCTTGATAATATTTTATATTTGTATATTACCTTTGCTTTTCAAGCAACCCAATTCCAATTTGATTATTAATAAGTTTAATATCACTTTTGCAAATACAATGAAACTTCTGAGTTGATTGTATTACTGAAATCTGATAGAAGATATATTTATTCTTTTGTTTTGAATTTCTTCTGAAGGTTTGCCAGTTCATTTTGATTAGGGTCATCATCCTCAGTCTTTCTTTTTCTTTTAACAGTTTTCTTGGGATGTTTTATTCACTCTTATAGTTTCAAATATTACAAATATTCTGATGATTTACAGATACTATTTTACTAGTCAAATTATTTTTGAGTTCCAGATCCAT
The DNA here is from genome assembly GCF_987537825.1 of Furipterus horrens. Taxonomy (NCBI): domain Eukaryota; kingdom Metazoa; phylum Chordata; class Mammalia; order Chiroptera; family Furipteridae; genus Furipterus; species Furipterus horrens. Next base: position 24,493,136 of record NW_028327177.1, on the reverse strand, counting down.
TTATATAGCTGCCTGCTGAAAATCTCTGCTTAATAGGCACCTCAAATTCACCTTATGTACATCTGAATTCATTATTTTCCCCAAATCTGCTTCTCATATATCCTTCCCCCCACCCCCAAGGAATTGTCATCCTCTTATCCTCCCTGTTGCCTAAGCCACGTTGTGGAAGTAATCCTCTGTTTTCTCATTAATGAAGTCTTAAAGGGACTTACTTGTCATATCTTCTAAATCACTTTTTTCCATTCCTCTTGCTACTACTATAATTTGTACTGCTCTGATATTTGTTTCTTACTCAAAATATTGCAACAATTCTTATTTGTTCTCCTTGCTTCCAGGTTTGTCTTTTCTTATTTAGCTTGCACATTGTAGTGTAGTGAACACTCAATATTCATTTGATAGCTAATACTATGTCTTATTTATAAATCATATGGTAGGTTTTGTGTTTATTTTTCCTTCTATTGAAACATAATAAAGATATGATAGAGGTAATATTTCATGATATATTATAGCTAAGTTTTTCATGTATATGTTATAGCTAAAATTGAACTTGTTTTAATCTGTTAAGAGGGATTAACTATTAACAAATTTATTCGTTATAACTTCAATTTTTCTTTTTTTTTTTTAAATTTTGCTTGACTTTTTTTTTTTAAGATTTCATTTATTTATTTTTAGAGAGAGGAAGGAAGGAAAAAAGAGAGGGAAGGAAACATGGATGTGCAAGTGATACATTGATAAGTATGTGCCCTGACTGGGAATTGAACCGGAGACCTTTTGGTTTGCAGGATGGCACTCACTCCACTGAGCCACACCAGCCAGGGCTCAAGTTTTTCTTTTAATTAAAAAAGTTCTGCAATGTGAGTTATCTTGTGAAAGTTTTATGCTTCTGACATTTTGCCAGACAGATATTAATGTAGTTAACCATGAACATTTTAGTTCTAACGTATCATTTATAATCTAGTTACATATTCCTGACTACTTATATTCCAAACAGGCCAGTTTTGTTTGTGCTTTTGTGCTTTTTGCATATGCCATATTCTTTGCATAAAATGTTCTCCCTCACTGGTCTTGCTGACATTCTCATCGTTATTCTTTAAAGCCCTGCTTACATCACAGAAATCTCTTAATCCTTTCTCTAAATCCTGGTATTTCCTCTTTTATTTGTGTTTCCATAATGCTTTGTTATTCCCTTGCTTTCAGAATAACTTTTTGTTCTGCAGTGATTTATTTCTCTCTCATTATATTTAGATCCTTGAGGTCAGAAACTGACTTACTCATTTTTTACACCTGAGACTTCTAGTGTAGTGCCTGATACATATATGAGTGCTCTGAAAATGATTTTTTTGGACTAAATTATTGTCAATAGATAGATGTCCTTTATTGTATGCAATAGCTTTTATATGATCTTTAGTTTTAACACTTGTAACAAAGCAGTCAAGAACACAGTACTGTAAATAATGCAGTTCTATCTATGTAATACCCTATGTTTTAATAGGCTAGAATATAAGATGTAGAACTATATTCTAGACACTGTGTTGAAAGCTTTTCATGCTATTTTATTTAATTCTCAAAAAAGTCTATAAAGTTTTGCAGAGCTTGAGGAAATTGCATAAGATATACAGCTAGGAGTGTTGTTTAAAAGGTAGAATTTCAAGATAGGTCTTTCTGATTGCAAAGTTTGTCCTCTTAGTCACAAGTATATACTGCCACTCATATTTTAGAGAAAGGGAACCTGAAAACACATGATTTTGACTTTTAATTTATATAGTCCTTGTAATATAGTAGGTCATTATTATATTATCACTTTTACTATATTATCATAGCTTAAATAAAGATAAATGTAATAATTGCATTTAATTTTATTATATCTAAAATGTTCTTTTGACCAAATCATGCATCTTATCAGTTTTCATTTTCCACATTTACAATATTAGGAAACTATGACCCAAAATTATCAATTTTAATCAATAATTTATCTTTATGGCTTTTATGATTAGTATTTTCTTTTTAGTCATGAATTTAGGAGACAAAAATTAATGGGACAGGGATGACTTTTAGAAGCAATATGCATAATTTGTATAAAAATACATTTTGTCTACTTTTGCTAATATATGATGAAATTAAAGAGTATTTTACTGTCTTCGTGCATGAAGCCTTTTTCCTTAACATTTTTCAGTTTTTTTTTTTTAGTTAATTGAATATTTAATTAGGATTTCATTTGTGGAAAGAACATTCTCCTTTTTCTAATGTTTGGGTATCTAATTGCTTTTATAGAAATTATTCTTAATATATCTAGTATATAGTATAAGTATAGTATAGTATATAGTATAGTATATAGTAAATTTTTCCCCTTAAAATGTTTAGATTTCAGTCAAAATGTAATTAGACTTCTTCAGAATTTTTATTTCACTAAGAAACTTTTAAAAACTCTTATTTATTTTAAGAATGGAATTAATTATTTCTTTTTTTGTTTTGTCTTTTCTGTCCTTTCTAACTTGCTTTCGTGGATATTCACACCAGGAGGACAAAGTGGTTAGAGTCTTTTTTCTGTCTAATATTATTTTCTTTCTTATTGTTGTTATTGCTAATTTTAATTTTATAGCTGTATTTAGTTTATATACTTTTAAGTGTTTCGTTATAGTTGTAATGCATGATAATCACTATACATTAAGATATTTTAAGCATGCTGTTAGATTTTCCTGATAGATATATTTTATTATATTATAGATTAAAATTGATTACTTTATTTGGTTCTTAAAGAGGCTTGCCTCTTTAGAAAATAGCATTTTTAAGGAGACCTTATAGCATTATTCATTGTGTTGAGAATTCTTTTAATCTTAAAATGTTTTCCTAAACTCATCATTGTACTGGTGAGTATGCTTAAAAGAAGCTTCTGAGTTAGTATCAAGATTCAATATTTGTAATAATGAACGAATCACAATAATATTGAACATGGGTTTTTCTAAAGTACATATTTATAGTTGATTATAAGTATTTATCATATTTTAAATTTTAATATGTTTTAGAGATTGGTAAAGTATCTATCTTATATCCTTATATTAAATATTAGACATAATTATAATTTAAAAATATTTAGGTTTAGAGGATTCAACTCTAGCCTAGTTTTACTATTTTGTCAATACTTGCCCTTAGAGGTTTGATTTGGATTTGGATTTGCTCTACAGACTGGTGACTTCCTGCAAACGTAGATAAAATCTTTCTATTCTGAATCTTTTTGATGAGTCAAACTAAACTTGAGGTTTTTTCAAGTATTCCCAAATTTAAATTGGCATAAAACCCAAAGAGGATATCATTTAGCTGAGCTCTTCTAAACACTGACTTCTTTTTTTGTCAGTTAGAGTCTTTTTATACTCTCCCCAGTCTTCAGTTACTAGGCTGGGGATAATGTAGGTGGTGGCAAATTTTGAGTTGATTGCAGAAGGAAATCTCTGAGCCAAAGAAAAGATCTTCAGGGTTGCTTGATTCCATTCCCCTTCCTTCCTTCCTTCTTTCCTTCCTTCCTTCCTTCCTTCTTTCCTTCCTTCCTTCCTTCCTTCCTTCCTTCCTTCCTTCCTTCCTTCCTTCCATTTTTTTACCTATCGGAATTCTATCTTTTGAGGCAGTTTGAAGATTAATTGCTGTAGGCACATCCCAGACTGTGCATCATCATTAACCCAGGGTAGATGCTCTAGAGAATCTACCAACCTTCTATTGGCTAACCATACCGGCTGACTCTCAAGTAGTACTCAGGCAATTCAAAACCTTTAGAATCTCTAGAGCTATTTTTGTGTCCACGGTTAATACAGGATACATAATGGCTTAATTATTGTCTGTAGTTTTTTTTTTTTAATTGAATGTATTGGGATGACATTGGTTAATAAAATTATATAGGTTTCATGTGTACAATTCTTTAACACATCATCTGTATATTGTATTGTGTGTTCACCACCCCGAGTCAAGTCTCCTGACAAGATTTTGTAATCTAACAGTCTATATTTTAAATCAAGGATTGACTAACAGGTAAAAGTATACTAATCTTATGTGGATTTGGAACCTTGCAAATAAAATGCAACAGGCCTTTTTGTAACACTCTTTATGCAGTACTGTTCAACAGAACTTGCTGCAATGATTAAAATATTTTATATCTTCACCATCAAAAACAGCAGGCTCTATCTCATGATAGAACACTTGAAATGTGGCTAGTGTGAGGAATTGAATTGTTAATTTTATTGAATCTTAGCTAATTTAAATTTCAATAGCCCTCTGTGGCTAGTGGCAAATGAAACCCCAAAGCCTGGATAACAAACATTCTATCTATGACTATTCACCACCCAAAGGCAATATCGTGCACTCATACTAGCAGTATGATGTGCATACTGGCAGTGGAGATAAAAGCTGTACACAACATAAGGAAGATACATTTGCCAATGCCAGCCTCTGATATAGCCAAGGAAGGATAACAGACAAGGCAAACAGTTTTTGCACAGATGTTGTGCACCTTAATTTTATCTCTTACTACCATATCTTAGAAAATTTTTCATGTTGACATGTATATAACTATCACATTTGTCTTAGTGAATTCAGTATTATTTTATATGGATATACCACAATTTATTTAACTAGGTATCTAATCTTTAAATCTTATAAGCATATTTTTGCACGTGTCACGCTGCATATGTACAAGTATACCTGTAGAAAAACTTCCTTGAAATGGAATTGCAGAACATTTCAAATTTTGATCAGTATGCCAAATTGTCCTCTCTAAAGGTTATATTAATTTATAATTTTACTAACAGCATGTGAGAATGCTTGTTCTCATATCCTTGACAACACCATGTGTCCAACTTTTCAATCTTTTACCAATTTCATTGTAATTTTAATTTGCATTTATCTCACTATGAAGGATGTTGAGCATATTTTTCATGTTTAGAAGCCATTTGTGTTTCCTCTTCTTTGTACTGTCCATGCTTTCAAAGAAGAGGAAAGCGCTGCATTGTGTTGAGGTTCTAGAATCATCAAAAGCTCTTTTATTAATATATAGTCATATTAAAGCAAGATGCTTTATCAAGCACTGGAAGTTTCACCACGTTTTTAAATATGAGGTTGAAAAACAAAGGGTTTGGAATAAGGCAGAAAAGGAAAAAATACATAGTTCTACTCCCTTTTCAAGAAGTTTATGATAATTGTTCACATTTACTTTTCCATATGACCATTTAGGAGCAGTTTGTCTAGCAAGTTCACTGCAAAGTAATTTATGTCTTAAATGATTAACAAGTACATTTTATAAAGCATCACAGTTAGCCATACTATCTAACTGTAACTATGTTTTATGACTTCAATGTTGTTTCAACTGTGTATACAAATACGGAGATGGGGTTTTTATTTTTAGAGATTAAGAGAGGCTCTGTATTATAAGTGAAAGCTGTGTTCTTTGGTACTAAATGTCAGGAAACATAGGGCGGATGAAATCCATAATGGATTTTAGTCTCATGAGTTCAGCTAATGGATACTTGTAACTGATGAGGTGTTTACGTAAGGTCCAAGTGCTTCATAAATTCCCTTTAATCAAAATTTTATTCCTTTAGTAAAGAGAGACTTTTTTTCTGATTTCATATTTTTCTTATGTAGGGGCTTGCATTTTGCTTATTCTATACTATTCTTCACTCATTTATAGTAGTGTTTTTGTTTTTTTTTTAATGAGTCCTTTGTATGTTAACGAATAATTTTCTGCCCTGGACAGGTAGCTCAGTTGGTTAGAGTGTCGTCCTGATATGCCAAGGTTGTGGGTTCCATCCCCTGTCACGGTACATACAAGAGGCAACCAATGAATGCAGAAATAAGAGGAACAACTAATTGATGTCTCTTTCTCTCCCTTTCTCTCTCACTAAAGTCAATAAATAAAACATTTTTTAATGATACATACTGCAAACGTCCCAGGTGTTTATTTTTCTTTTTATTTTCTTTATTGATCTGTAGGAATGTTTAATTGCCTTGTAGTCGAATTTATCAATCTTTATAGCATCTGGATTTTACATCACACACAATGAAACCTTCTTAGCATCTGGATTTTATATCACATAGAATAAAACCTTCTTTGTTCCAAGGTTCCAAAAACAAAACCTTCAATATTCTATCATGGCTCTTTTTGGGAGTGGGATGGGGTGAAGGAGGTATTCAGTTTTTAAAATATTTAGGACCTTGAATATTCAGAATTTATTTTGGTGTAGGCTATAAGGTATTGATCCAACTTTATTTCATATTGTTATCCATTTGTCATAATGCTACTTATTGAATAATCCATTTTTTATTCATTAATGTGCACAGCCACTTTTTTTCACATATGGAATTCCCATAGCACTATGGTCCAGTTGTAGTCTCTTTAATCTGCATGTTGATTTTTCTGTTCTTCAGCCAGTACCAAGTATTATGGAGTTTAATGACTGTACCTTTTTATTATGTCTTACTGGTTCCTTGTAGCATTGATCAGTGGCATATTAGGGAATGGTGGTGGGAGTCGGCCACCAGGTTACAGACACTATGGAGTTGTCTGTAGAAAATATTAAAAAAAAAAAAAACTAACTGAAGGTTTATTTGCTTATTATTATCTCCGTATACAGGCAATTCTAAACCATTTGGCATTAAAGTATTCCTTCCTACTGGGGGAGATTCCATAAAATTTCATGTACCCATGTTACACCACTGGGATTAGTTTCCTCAGAATTGCTCTTTTTTTCTTTTCAAATTATATCCTAGCTCTTCTTTTTTAATTTCATTTTTTAAAAACTTGAAGTATAACTTAAAATAAAATGCATGATATTTAGGTATACTTTGATGAGCTTTAAAAAATATGTATATTCCCATGTAATTATTACCCTCACCAAGTTATATATTATTCCAGTAATCACTTATGCCCTTTCCTTGTCAATTCTTTCTACTCTCCCAAGAGGCAACCTCCCTCCTGACTTCTGTTACCACAGATAGTTTTGCCTGTTCTTGAACCTCATATAAATAGAACCATACAGTATGTATCATATGTACTGTCTTCTCTCAATTCAAAGACTATGAGATTAGTCCACATTGTGGTCTGTGTCATCAGTTTGTTCCTTTTTATTCCTCACTATTACTGTATTGTGTGAATATACCACAGTTTGATTATTCAGTTGCAGGAGATGTGGGTTGTTATTATTATTATTTTTTGGCTATGATAAATAAAGTTGCTATAAACATTTGGGTTACAGGTTCCCTTTGTGGACATATATTTTATTTCTCTTTGATAAATACCTAGGAGTAGAATTGCTGAAACAAGGCGTTAGGTCTGTTCAGAGTGTATCCAACTATGTAATTAGAAAAATAGAGACATTTACTGAAGGAGATACAAGATATAAGCAACACTGTACATAGGACAATGACGCCTCAGTCCCCTTCAAAGTAGGCACCTTGGGACCTCACACAGTTCTCCCAATCACCATCAGCTGCCCTGTTGTGTTTTCCTGAATCTCACTGACTGTCCAAAATCTCTTCCCTTTCAAAGGTGATTTTAGTTTTGGGAAAAGGCAGAAGTCACAGGGCACCAAATCTGGGCTTTAGGGAGGCTGAGTCATCTGGGTGATTTGATATTTCTCCAAAAAACTGCATGAGATGTGATGCATGATCAGGCGCATTGCTGTGTTGAAGCTGCCAATCACCAGGTGCCCATAACTGCTGCCTTCTGAATCATACAAGTAGTTTCCATGGAAGAATGTTCAAGCTTAATGCAAAATTTGATGCACATTTGTTGCTCTACACGCTCAGTCATTTTGAATGTGACAGCCACACAGTACACATGCTCACTCAACAGTGTCTACTTCCCCCACTGACTAGTACAGTGAAGTTGTCATTGTTCACACATGTGCATTCCAGCCCACTCTTCTTGGCTGCCAGGTTACATTGATGTCATGCAAACTGTTCTCATTATGTTAACAATGACTGGAATTTTCTGGATAGCCCTCATATGTTTAACTTTTATTACAAACAGTTTCTAAACTTCATGTACAATTTTATATTTCCATCAGCAATATATAAAAGTTCTGGTTGCACCACAACCTTAGAAGCATTTGGTGTTGTCAGTCTTTTATTTAAGTTATTCTACAGAGTGTGAAGGGGTTTGGTTTTTATTTTTATTTCTTCAGTGGCTAGTGATGTTGAGCATGGTTAGTGTCTATTGGCCTTTCCTATTATTTCTCTTGTGAAATGTCTGTTTAAATGTTTGCTGATATTTTAAATTTTGCTTTTGTCTTTTTATTATTGACATGCAGGAGTTTTCCCTATGTATATTCTGAATACAACTATCATATATATGCATTAAGAATATTTTCCCAGTTTATTGCATGCCTTTTAATTTCTTAATGATGCATTTTGGAGAGCAGAAAAGTTTTAACTTGATAAAGTGCAATTTATTAACTTTGTTCTTTTATATATAGTTAATGCTTTTTGTAGCCTAAGGTATCTTTGTCTACTCTAAAGTTGCAAAGATATTCTCTTTGCCATATTTTCATCTATATATTAAAATAATCTTGTTTAGTTCTAAATAAATCAGATAGGTATTTTTTTAACCTAGGATCACATTTAATTATGAATAAATTTGGGAAGAATTGTTATTTTTATGATATTGCATTTACACGTTTAAAATTAGAATATGATTTTTGATTTCTTCATCTTCCTTTATATGCCCCAGTAGCATTATATATATTAGTTGGGCATATTTCTGAATAATTTATTTTAAAATTATAAATGAAATATTCAATTACTTTTTCTAGTTATTTTTATATAAGAATATATTAATTTTTGTATGTTAATATTGTACACAGCCACCTTTCTAAATTATATTTATAAATTTATATTTATCATAGTTTTTCAGTTATTCCTTTTGCATTATAACAGTATAAAACCACATGGCCTGAAAATAATTACCTCTTCCTTCCTCATTTATTTTTCTTGTTTAGTTATATTAGCCACAACCTTCAGAATGACCTGAAATAAAAATATATTCACTTATATAATTAAAATAATCTATTGTCATTTTGTTGTATTTTTAAATACAGTCAAACCTTGGTTCTTGAACATCTTGGTTCTTGAACAATTCAGTTCTCGACCAAGTTGTTCATGGAAAAAAAATATCTCGGTTGTCTAATAAAACTTTTGGTCTTGATTATCTACCTGACAACCCTTTCATGCTGATAACAATCATGCATCTCTTAGGCAACCAAGGAGATTCAGTTTTTGAACAAATTGCTTCTTGAACAGTTTTCCAGGACAAATTAAGTTTGAGAGTTGATGCTCCACTGTATTTTATAATTGTATAATTACTTTCAAGTTTTTCCCACTGCTCCTGTGCAAACATGTTTAACATTTCTGTTACAGATTTTCCCAGTTTTGTTTAGAAATTTCTTGATATACTTCTTTCCTATTTTATGATCTTTAAGAGTTATAAATCATCCAACTCTCTTTCTTGGTTTGTTACCTTTCGGCTAGCTCCGATTCTGAGGACAGCCACTGAAGCATGTTAGTTACAGGAATTTGGCAACTAAATGGGGGAAGTGGTCAAGATAGAGTTGGAGTGTGGGGATAAAAAGGCAGATGAGGTTTTTAACCTGATGTGAAATTCATATAGAGACAAAAGGGGACAATGAAAAGAAAACAAAATATTTTTCTTACTGATTTTTACCTTTATTTTTCTTCATCTACTGGCATCATTACACGATTTTTCTCTTTTAATCTGTTGCGTGGTAAATCAGAATCTTTGGTTTTCATAAGCAGCTTTGTGTCCTTAGGATAAAACTCACTTGGTTATAATATAATACTCTTTAAAAAAATATGTATATGTATTTCTGACTTTGATTTGCTAATATTTTGGAAAGGATTTATCCATCTTATGCTCATGAAGGATATTAATTGGTATTTTCTGTTCTATGTTCTTTTCTGGTTTTGGTTTTAAGGTTATTTTGACCTCATAAAATGAAACAGTTTCATATCTTTGTATTTCCAAAAGAATTTGTATTATATTTTTTTTCCTCCAAGAATATGATAGCATTCACCAGTGAGGCCAGCTAAGTCGAGTTCTCTGTGGAATGTTACTCAAGGTTTGGCTAAGTTTTAGTTTTTTGACTGATTTTAATTTGAGACTTGGTTTTTATATGGAAACAACATTTTGGTATATTTTTGGGAGAGCTTAGGGGATTTTAGAAGTGTAATAAAATGGCCTAAAATGGACTTTTGTCACTAAAAATGACTCCTATGAAGGATTTTTAGGGATGATATCTAGTTTGAACAGAATCTTATAGGCCTTTGTGAACTGGAGTGTATTGTGAATTTTGGCTTGTTTTCCTCAGATCACCTCTCCCTTTCAGCTGAATGTAAACCAAATTCTAAGATGTCATATCCAAGTACCATTGACTGGTAGCACAGATTTATTTCTCACAGTTCTGGGACTGGGAAACTGAAGAACAAGACACTGGCAAATTCTGAGTCTGGTGAGGGCTCACTTTTTGCTTCTTTTCACTGTGGCTCTTCACATGGTGGAATGGTGAAGGGTTTCTCTGGGATCTGTTTGAAAAAGGCACTAATCCGATTCACAAGGGCTATGCCCTAATGACGTAATTACCTCCCAGAGATCCCACCTTCTAATACCATCACCTTGGCAGTTAGGATTTTAACATATGAGTTTTGGGGAAACGTCGATATTCAGTCCATAGCAACTGATGTTTTCTATTTTCTAGTCTGACCCGCACTCTGGAGTTATATATCTAACTACCTCTCTATTTGGCCTATCGCCTTAGATATATAATAGCTATCTCAAACTTAATATATAGCCCCCAAAACAGTATCATTGGATACCCTCTTCCCTGAACTAAAAATCTAGACATTATTTTTTGTCCTTACACAACAATTTGATTTTTATCATCAAGTCCTGTTGGCTTCTTCTAAGACACATCTTTCTATTTCTATTGCTATCATTTATTTTACTCTAAGCCACTATTATCTCTCATTTGGACTCCTGCAATAGCTTCCTAATTAGTCTTTTTGCTTCCTTTATCCAACCCCCTCTCCATACATCTTCTAGGGTAAACTTTAAAAATGTAATCAGATTATGTTATTCTTTTGCTTAAATACCTTATCTGCTTTTTCATACGACTTCTTACTGGAGCATACAGGGAGGGGGATACATGATCTGGTTTTTAGCTCTTTAACATCATCTCATACCAATCTCTTCCTCATTGCTTTTTTCCCCAGCGTTTTTCTCCCTGAAGCCACCAAGCCCTTCCTACCTGTAGGCATTTGCATATGTTGTTTCTTCTACCTGGAATGCATTTCACCAGCTTTTCATAGGGAGAGCTCATTCTCACCTTTGGTATCAATTCACCTGTCATCACTTCAGAGGGGCCTTCTCTGACTACCCTCTGTAGGGTGTTACTCACATTCAACATTTACTCTCTAGCATATCACTTTAAAAATATTCTCCAAAGCACACATGTATATTGTTAATTTATTTTTTTACTTGCTTATTGTCTGTCTCCCCCACTAGACTGTAAACCCCATAAGAAAAGAACTTGTTTTTTTAATCACTGTATGTCTAGTAAGCAGCAAAGCGCTTGGTACAAAGAGTAGATAGGCAATAAGTATTTGTCAATATATGAATAAGTAAGTGATTGAATGAAATAGACAGTTTTTGATATTACTAACTTTTTAGGACCGCAACCCAGCATGAGCAGATTAAATACAAAAACATAAAATGAGTTAATTATTTTATTATTCTTAGAGAAATAACAGCATCATAAAAGCAAAATTGAAGTGGAAAGATTTTGAGTTTGTCACTTTGAGTTAAGCTTCAGTATTATTTAAAAATTTAAGGCTTGTGTCTTGCATGCCAAATGAGGTTAGATAAAACTGGCTGCATCAGGCCAGGTAATTCTTCCTCTGTTGCCATCAGTTTTCTGATATTTGGTCCAATTGTTTGGTATTATGAGACATTAGAAATTAAAAGTGGTCAGTTTAGTTAGAGAATGAAACAATCATGTCTTTATTATGCAGTTCCCCACTCCTCACTGTATTTCAAAGGATTTCTTTATTTGTGTCTCAGGGACTGGTTGTCTCCAGTTACAAAATATAATATTTTCCTTAAGTCTAACTGAGTGCTTACCAGCTCAGAGCCTATTTTGTTATACAGACTAGGTCTTTAAGCGCCATAATCATATATCTTAGGGTCTGTTCCATTTTTGAGGGATGTTCTTATGTTGGATGGTGGGACTAGATTAAAATGGGCATGGACAAGAAGTGTCTGCTCCTGTCTGGAGCCCTCCAGTGCTTCATTACAACAGACTCTCTGGATCCAGACTACCTAAGAGCCCACCAGAGTGTAATGAACCTGGTAGCTGACCAAATTGGATCTCTAAGAATAGCTCTAGATTAGGTCTCGCCATGGACAGAGTAACTGACCTGGGTTTTCAGTGAATAGGGAGTGATTCCTCAGGGACTTATGTCTGCTAGGCAGGATGTGCACTGGTAGCTGGCGTAACTTTTTATTCAGGATTTATTTTTAGGTACTTATCATAAGAGAATTTGCTGAGTTGTTTGTGCTCCTTTTAAAAAAAGTCAGCACATTGTGCTGCTTGGGATTAAGGGTATGCTTATTTAGTTGAAGATGGCACCAAGTGAGGCTAGTTTTAACTTAATAGCATAGTGTTAGAATTTATTGTGATGTTGAAAAAGCAGGGAAGTGAATAATTAAAAGTTAGTGTTCACTAGCAGTGTGCTGAAAGTAGCCCATACAAGATCCAGACAGAGACTCTGAGAACCTAAGAACCACCGACTTGGTTAAATTATTTGGTTTGGGGGAGAAGATAGGGTTTAGAGAAGGTTGATAATTGCTATTGGGATTTAGTTACCACATAGCATATAAGACCATTCATTATTGGAATTTTTTTGGTTATGTTCTTCTTACAATTTTTTTCATTGTGGTAAAATGCACAAACATAAAATTTACCAGCTTCACCATTTTTAAATGTACAATTCAGTGGTATTAAGTAAATTAATAATGTGCATCTATCACCATCATCCATCTTCATAATGTTATTTTATCATGTAAAACTGAAACTCTACCAATTAAAAAACAACTCCCCATTCTTCCCTCCCCTAGCCCCTGGCAGCTACAATTCTACTTTTTGTCTCATATAAATGGAATCATACCCTATTTGTCTTTTTGTGACTGGCATTTTTTGCTTAACATAAAGTCTTCAAAGCTTATTTATGTTGTAGCATATGTAAGAATTTTCATCCTTTTTAAGGCTGCGTAATATCCCCTTATGTGTATCCACCACATTTTGCTTATGCATTTACGCACTGGTAGACCCTTGAGGTGTGTCCATGTTGTAGCTATTGTGAATAACACTGCTATGAACATGGGTGTATAAATATTCCCTCAAGGCCCTGCTTTCAATTTCTTTGGATGTTTACACAGAAGTAAAATTGCTGGCTCATATGATGATTTTTTTTTTTTTTGAGGAACCACCATGCTGTTATCCATGGCACTTATGCCACTTTATATTCCTACCAATAGTATTCAAGTGTTCTAATTTCTCTACATCCTCACCAACACTTATTATTCTTTTTATAGTAGCCGTCCTAATTAGTAGGTGTGAGGTGGTATCTCACAGTAGTTTTGGTTTGCATTTCCCTATGATTAGTGAGGTTGAACATGTTTTTCTGTGCTTCTTGGAAATTTGTATGTCTTCTTTGGAGAAATGTCTATTCAAGTCCTTTGGCCATTTTTGAACTTGCTTAGCCTAGCAGTCAGGAGTGAAGGAGCCTGAATGTTACAAGCAATAGCAGAGATGGCAGTTCAGCCATTAATCTTGAAAAGTATTTATTTCAAGCTTCTAACTTAACTTCTAAAAACTTTTTACCTCATCACATATTTTTAAGATGACATCTAACAGTTTCATCATATGTTTAAATGGTTGCAAATGGTATAATTTCTAGCATACTACGAACACTGATATTTTACGGCACAGCTGTTACATTACAGTTCCTTGAAAAATTTGAATAGTGGAACCTAAAGAGCATCAGTTAGATAACTTCCATTGTCCTTAAAAATCAAACAAATAATGAACTCATTTGTAGCAGTTGGAAATTTCCTTTCTTAATTTCCCTTGAAAATATATTTACATTCTGTTGTCTCCACAGTATTTTATCTTACTGTGATATATTTTTTTACTAGAAATCTTTTAAAAATCACCTTCTTATGTTGTCTTAATAAAGTATGTATATCGAGTTAAATATTTCAAAATTTCCAATGACTGTAAGGCTTAAAGTTTTGAAAAATTTCTAATGAATTGAGGTTAATTATGATAATTATGATAATAACAAATTATCCTCAAAAATTATTTAAAATTATATAGTAGCTGATCACTCATTTAGTTCATTATTAATTCACAATTGCTTAAAATAAGATAAATACAAATTTAAATTGAAATTATTAAATATATGAAATAAAATTAATTTCTTAGTGAGGTGGGTGGGACTCATTTTCTTTTAAACTTTGTTTATAAGTTCATGTATGGATATTATTTATAGACCAAGACAGAATTCAACGTCAATTCTATTTCCTTTATTTTTATAGATGCAAGTACTTAGGAAACTTGTTCATGTTAATGACTAGATGTGAATGTGGCTTTTGTTGCAACAATTCATTCAATTCTTTGAATTCTGTCCAAGGTCCTGACAATGAATATAGTAACCTATCATCAAAAATTAAGTTATATATTAGATGACTTTTCATTTAGGTTTTTCTATAATTTGTTAAAATCAAAGAAGTGAAAACACCAAGCTCACAAAATGTTTTGTTACCCACTTAGTGATTCAGTCTTTCTGTTTCTAGGAGTCGTATCACAAAGCCTTTATGGAAACTTATCAAATGACTATTATTATTACTAATTTTTCAGTTAAGGTCACCTTTGTTTAAACCAATACACTAAAAAGGATTTTGAAAATGTTGATTTTAGTACCCCTGCTAACCTTTATTTATTTATTTATAATGGGGTAACATTGGTTAATAAAATTATATTAACTTTAAGTATACAGTTCTGTGATACATTGTCTGTATACCGCATTGTGTGTTTACCACTCAAAGTCAAATCTTCTTCCTTCACCATATGTTTGACTCCCTTTACCGTTTACTACCCCCTCCACACCCCCTTTCCCTCTGGTAACCACCATATTTTTGTCTGTGTCTATGAGTTTTTGTTTGTGGTCTTTGTTTGTTTATTTGTTGCTTTCAGTTAAATCATATAGTTCTTGACTTTTTCTGTTTGACAATTATTCCCAAAGATATATGCACCCTTGTGTTCATTGCAGCATTATTCATGATTGCCAATTACAACTTATATTGATAAAATTATTTTGCCTTTTCACATGCTTTAAATTATTTTTATAACTATCTTAAAACTGCATATTTAATTCTTTTAGTTTATATAATATATGGAACATATGAGCTAATAGGTAAAGGTAGTTCTTGTCTTCAATTAGCCAAATGAAACATTCTGAAAAAGTCTCCCTTTTCAATTTAAATAAACATGTTAATACACATCCTTTGATAATCTAAATGTGATTTCTTAATGTGACAAAAACTATGTATGAGTGGACCACATTTAGTCATGTGTTGCTTGAAAATATTTAAGTTTATATATTAATATAGTAATATTTCCAATTTTAATGATAGCATCTGATACTTAAACAAAGACCCAACTTTTGGGGCAATTTCTCAATATAGGATTTAAAATTCAGGTCTTATCCATAGACTGTTGTTTTGGTGATTATTCACTGAATTGACTCTTCATTAAGATCCTTATATTCATTGCCAACTAAGTCCCAAATAAGCCGAATATGGATGTTCACATTTTTGAAATCTCTTCATTGGTTTTTTCATTGTAATATACTTATTGTTAATATATTAATTTGCTCATTCTTTGGACACATCTTGGTGTTTTCTAGGCACTTGGAATATAGCAGTGAACTAAAATAGACAAACATCTCTTACCTTCCTGGAGGACATATTCTAATTAGGAGATGCACTTAACAACTGAGATAAATAAATATTAGAAGATGTAAGTGTCCTGGAGAAAATTAAAATTTGAGATACTTAATTTTGGGTGGTATTGCCATTTTAGTTTGTATGGCCTTGAAAAGTGACAGTTGAACGATGACCTGAGACAGTTGAAGAGTTAGCATTGCAGTCGTGATTGAGGTAATGGTGACTACAAAGGTCTTGTGTTAGGAGGCTGCTGGGCAGTTTGAAAGAGGAGCAAGGAAGTCATTGTGGCTGGAGCAGAGCAAGTGGGTCAGATGAGTGAGAAACAAAGTTAGAGTGAGATTGCAGAGGAGCTGTGGGATCATGTTAAGGACTTGGGCATTTATTCTGAGCAAAATGGGGAATATTAAAGATTCTGACAAAAACCTGACAGGCTGTAACTTTTATTTTAAGACACTTGAAAAGGTTTATTTTGACTGTTTTGTTGCAACAGATCAATGAAGAGAATGAGAAAAGGGAGGAGCTTGGGAGACCGGCTATGAGGTTACCTGTAATAATTTAGGCAGGTGATGGAGGTGATTTAGACTCGGGTGCTTTGTGGTGTAGGTGGTGATATAATTTTAAAGTAGAATCGAAAGGATTTTCTGATGGAAGGTATGAGGTCTGTCCAGAAGGTATCCGGCCATGTAATATGAAAAATAGAGACATTTATTGAAGCAACACTGCACATAAGACAGTGATGCCTCAGTCCCCTTCAAAGTAGGCACGTTGGGACCTCACACAGTTCTCCTAATCACTGTCAGTTGCCATGCCATATCTTTCTGAATCTCATTGGTTGTATGAAATCTCTTCTCTCTCAAAGGTGATCTTAGTTTGGGGAAAAACCAGAAGGTGCAGGGTGCCATATATGGGCTGTAGAGGGGCTGAGTCACCTGGGTGATTTGCTGTTTCACAAAAAAACTGCAGGAGACGTGATGCATGAGTGGGTGCGTTGTTTTGATGGAGCTGCCAATCACCAGTTGCCCATAGCTGCAGCCTTCTGAATCATCTGAATAGTTTCTGCGGAGGAATGTTCAAGCTTAACGCAAAATTGATGCAGATCCGTTGCTCTACTCGCTCAGTCATTTTGAGTGTGACACCCACACAGTACACATGCTCACTCAGTGTCATCTACTGCCCCCACTGACCAGTATAGAGAAGGCATCATTGTTCACTCGTGAATTCTTGTCCACTTTTCTTGGCTGCCAGGTTACATTGATGTTGCGGAAACCATTCTTGTTATATTAACAATGGCTGGATTTTTTTCTGATAGACCTTGTATATGGGATATGGGAGAAAAAAAATTTTTTTTCATGATTTTTGTCCTGAGATAAATTGGGAAGCCAGAGGGTTGCCCTTAACTGCTATGAATAAGTCTGTGGATAGAGTGAGATTGCAGAGGACCTGTGGGATAATTTAAAAGACTTCGGCATTTATTATGAACAAAATGGGGAATATTAAAGATTCTGACAAAAAAAGTGACAGGGTGTGACTTTTATTCTAAGATACTTTAAAAGCTTTATTTTGAATGTTTTGTTGCGATAGATTAATGAAGAGAACGCGAAAAGGGTGGAGCTTGGGAGATTGGCTATTCGATTATTTGTAATGACCTCACTCTATCCAGTTTTAGGGTGAAGCAGTCTTGGTCGTGTTAAGTTTGAGATGAATCAAAATACAAATTCACTGAAGCTTAGATATAGGCTGTGCTTTTAATTTTGTTCTGTGATAGTGTTGTGATAGGTTATTTTTTTAGAATAGTATATCTCCCTTGGGTGGGCCAAGTTGGACTTGCTTTACATTGAATCTGCTTTAAAGTAGGTCAGACTGCTGTATGCGCTTTAGTGATGTTATTGCCTTTTAGCAGTTACAGGAGCAAGAAACACAATTTGCGAAAGGAAGTCCATGTAGTAGTCCACGGCTTCTGACAATTTACTTTCAAGAGGCCATGGAGGATCCCAAATAGTTTTGTCTATTGACTTTAAAGTTTTTAATAATTACTAGCGAGAATCTGAGAAACAGGTAAATGAAACTTTATACTTTGAACTTTTTCTCTGAAAAATAACCCTTCCTTAAAAATTTATTCTCCAAAAGAGTTGTCTCACGATTTCCTTATCATCATATTTTTGTTAGTATTTCCTTTGTGTTGCTTCTAGTTTCACATTTCCAATTCTCTTTAATTTGGATACTGCATCATCCTCTTTACCATCTGTTAAACTTCCATATAATTATGTTCTGGCTCCCTTCTTTGTATAAGATATCCTCTTCAGGAATAGTCATGTCCTGTATTTCATTTCATTTCACTTTTTTGAAAAACTTTTGTTGTATTTTTCCTGTTACTATTTGTCCCCCTTATACCCTCTTCCACCTCCACCCATTCCCCTCCCTGCCTCACCCCCACAGCTCTTCGAGGCGAATATGCTCTCTATTTTACGAAAACTTAAACTTGCTTAATTTTACTTTAAATTTATTGGAATTATTTTATTGTTCTATAATTTGCACATAGCCTTTAAGTTCTTCTAAATGATGAAAGAGAAAACTGTCAACTGATAGATTTTATTTACTCTATTGAATCTGTAGTCAGTCAATAGTCAATGGAAAATAATTATTCTAATTAATATCATTACATATTGTAATGCGAATAATGATACTCTTCAAGTCATTTTTTAATTTTATTAAAGTTATTATAGTTTTAACTGAAATTTATTTTTAGGGAAAAAAGTAGGTTAACGAAGTAGTACAAAATGCAAACAGGCCTTTGGGATTGGGACCATTTTGAACAAAGTGCTATAGCACAGACTAGTGGAAAAATGTAATTACTGCATAAATGTTCATGGTTTTTAATCTCGATGGATGTATCTGCTGTTTTAAAAGTTACCTTTTCTTGAAAAATAATGTAGGGAAATTTAAGCTTAAAATGCAATTCTGAATTGAAGTAAGTTTTAAAACTCTAATATTTATTATAGAGGCAATAAGTACTTATTCTGATAATAACCCTATACAATTAAAGTTTTTTCAATGATTAATTTACTTTGGCAGCCACTTCCATAGTTTTTAGATATAATTTAATATAGAGCATAAAGTTTTTAAAAATATCATATACTTTGATGAAAATGAAAATAAAATCAACACTACAAAGAATTTAGTTAATTGGTTACCTTTGATATGATTGCCTGGCTACACATACCCATCTATAAGTCCCCAAAGTATGCCAAATTGTATTTTAAAAATTATATTTGTATGAAAATTCAGTAATTTGTTCTCAATTAACTAATATGTTTATATTAAGTACATGTTTCCTTTCAGTGTAATTATGAGTATCAGTAAATATTTTCACTAGTCTAATTAACCTTAACTGGTTACTACTCTGACATTCCTAGTTATACATTCCAATGTCTTCCCACTTTTTTTCTTTTCCCTTTTGTTCACTTTGAAATATTTAAAACATGTCAAGACATTTAGAGACTAATACCAGCCAGTTATACAAATCTTAAACTTTTTTCATAAATAGTTTTTGTAGAGATACAGCAGTTTTCTGAATACTTAATCATTCTACACATTTTTATTTGTATAGTTTAATTTTATTCATATATGCTGCTAAACCATATATAGTATTATTTTGCAAGGGTTTCAACTTTATATTATGGAGTACACTCTATTTATTTTTCTGAAACTTCTTTAACTATACTTTGAGAATTACCTCAAAATTTAGATTTATTAAAATTAATTTATTTGACTGCTGGATATAATTCTTCTGCATGGAGATGCTATAGTTTATTCATTTTCATGTTGATTTAGGTTGTCTAAATTATTTTCTAAGAGAAATAGTACTCAATAAATATACCTGTTCATGTCTTCTTGTGCCTCAGTGAGAATTTCTGTAAGGTTTCTGGGTCATAAATGATATAGGTAGCCATTTCTATTTCACTAGGTCTTGGTACAGGTCACTATAATTTTTAGTTCTCTGTAATATTCTGAGATTTTGAGTGTAAGATGAAGTTGTTTTTTGCAAGTGTGTTTTGTTTTGATATAGTAGTGCAGCTATCTAAAATTCTTAGTAATATTGACTGCATGGCAATCCAATAAATAATGGTATTGTCTTTTATTTAATGTTTGGCATCCAAAGTTGCCAAAATGTGGGAGATGGACCCATCATATTACATGTTTATGAAGCTCTTGAAATTGCAACTTAATTATCTGCATGTTTCATTTTTCTGATTTAAACGGTTATTTATTGTAAGGCCATGGAAATTAATACTCAATGTTCTAAGCACCCTAGTTTACTACTTTAATTGGTTGAAACCAGGTTTAGTTTCACTCTTTTATAGAGCATCCTCCTAAAGTAAATTAATTCTTCAGTACTTATGACACTGTTGTCTGTTTCTTTTGAAAGGAACTGGCTTACTACTAACATGCTATGAATAGTATGTTGAAGTTTAACCATAGGCAGTAGTTTTTTTTTTTTTTTTCCCAGAAGTTACAGAAATTGTTCCTTTGATTCTCTAAACTGGCTCTGTTCACTAGTTTCTGTTATTTACCTCAGGCCCTCCTACCATTGGTGTTCAGTGCTATTTCTTTCCTGACTTCTTAGTTTTGCTATGGGGGGGGGGGCAAAAGTAAGTTTACAGTTGTCAGTATGTGAAACAGTTTATTTTTGTGTTTTATTAAGTAATGTATTATTTTCCATATGAACAATTGTAAATCTACTTTTTGCCCCACCCTATATTAAAAACTTGGCATTTTAAAAATGATTTCTTTAAGTAACATCAACTTTGGATAGAATAGGCTACTGTCACCTTCCCTAAAGACCCACCTTGGTTGGACTAGATTCCTTGTCGATCTTCTTTAGCCACAATCCACAACTTCTGCTCAGAGCAGAAGAATTAGCCATTTTATCAGAAACCCGAAGCTCCCAGGACTTCATTCCCTGGGTGTGGATCTGGTCCGCACATTACCAACCCTTTCAGTCCTTCTGCTCAATGCTGTTTCTGCTGATAGAACAAAACTGAGTTACGAAAAGCAGAGCAGAAATCTTATTCTTTGATTAAGGAATAGAGAAGGGTGAGATCACGCTGTAATGGCACCTTCTCCCCAACAGGGAAGGAGCCTTCTCTATTAATAGGCTATGGGGTGGGGTAATTAAGTTCTTTCAGGCATGCATCTTTACTCTCTTGTTGCCCTCGGCCCTTTTGCACATGGTTCTTTTTGCACATGATGCCGCATCGTCATCTTGGTTTTTGCATGACACCTTGGCCTTTGTATCCAAAATCCTTTTCAGTTTCTGTAAGCAAGCATAGCTGGCGACAGTTTTGGTATTGAGAAATGCTAGGGTCTTTTGGATATTAGTCTAGTGACACATACTTTGTATTTAGGAAAATATTAATCTATGAATATAACTGACAGTATTCAAATTGAAGTGTAAAAGATATATTTGAAGTGTCTCCTATTTTAGATTTTTAAAAAATCACTCAGTTGGCATCTATTTTTCTTTTGTGCCATTAGGCAATACAGGGGTTAAGGGAAGCTATGCAAGGGTGAAATGGGAAGCCTAAAGCTCCTTAGTTCAAGCCTGAGGGTGTTTGGGGGAAATTGTTAGGTATACAGAAAAAAAAAAAAGCCAAGAAAGAGTCTGCCCCCTTCTATCCTTGTACATTGTGGGAAAGAGAAAGGAAACAGAGCTGAGACCTGTAGATGATCAGAGCTAAGCTCTCCATCCCTGGCTTTGACCCAGGAGCAAGTGCAGATTGGTTAAGTTGAATGACAGATTTAACCCTTCTTACTATTTGAGGTTCTTGGAAGAGATCACCTCTCAGGATGCCCTGGCATTTATCTGGGGACAGGTACTGCAGAGGGAACTTGGCAGTGCATCATGGCTATGTCAAGAAAGGGCCAGCATTAGCTTTCTAGTTTGGCATGGGGGACACAAAGTAGCTGCTTGCCTGTGTCATGACACTCTCCTTAGCGCCCCCATAGTGAGAGATGAGGGATGAGGTGACTTCGCAGAAGAGGGTGTGGAACACATGGCTTGGGTTACGGCTGAACAGAGGATTGCTCCAAGACAAAGAGGGGTCAGCAGTGCCTTGGGACCTGAAGTGGGATTAAGGCAGGAGCGGAGCACAATCCTGTCCAAATTGAGAAGGACCAGCTAAGAATTAGATGAGCTGCAGAGTTCAGCAGTGGAAACCCCACAGAACACCTATAACATTTCTTTGGAAAACAGTGAAGGGATAGAAATATCAGAAACAGACAATTTATTCAAAGGAGCCATTTAGTACACTAAAATTTATTGGGCAGCTTTAAAAGAAAAGGGCAGGTATGCTTTTGAGGAAAATCAGAGCAAAAATAGAGAAATAAACAAGCTACATTTGTTTCTATGTTTTTTCCATTTTTATTGAATCTATTGGAGTGAAACTGGTTAACAAAATTATACTGGTTTCAGGTGCACAATTCCACAATAATTCATCTGTACACTGTATATTGTGTGTTTACCACCCCAAGTCAAGTCTTCAAGTCTTCGTCCATCATCATTTATCTCCCCCATTGTCCCCAGAAATCACTGCACTGTTGTCCATGTCCACGAGTTTTTCTGTTTGTGAGTATGTTTTAAAGCCACAGCAGCCAAACAGAGAAGAGAAGACTTGGAAATGTTCTAGGTTAAAGCTTCTTCTGTACTTTTGCTTTCTCCTAGAGACTCATGGGAGACACCATCAGACTTTCCTCTTGCAGCCTGCAAATGTGGCCATAGCTAGAGATAGCATGCTTGTAGTCCATGGGGGATCTGAGGGGAGATTCTACCTACTTGTCTTGGGGTATCAGATGAAGCAAAATTTCTGCTTTTTGTTTTGTAATCCAGAAGCCTATTATATGGAGGTTACCGTGATCTCTTAATTGCTTAAGGAACATATTTGGAAAATTTTAACACTCTAAGGATATAGGCCAGTATTTCAACTTTTCCAAATCCACGAAGATAGTGCTGGAGAAGCTTGTAGGTTAGTAGCCCCAAATACCACTGAATTTTTTCTTTTGAGAGACAGAGACACCCTGAATCTAATGATGGGAACACTTGAAGGTGATTCTGTGATGAGCCATTTGAATTTCCAGGCCTCTTGCAGATTTCTTCTGCATCCTCCTTTTTTCCTAAACACAGGTAGGGGAGAGGGAGGCATTGAGGGATTTATGATGTGAATGTATTTCTTTTGTAGCACTTACCATCATTGCAATATAAACAATATTTTTGTAATTATTTGTTTGCTACACTCTACATTCCATAGCAATATCTATGTCTGTTGAGCTGTGTTCACCAGCTCTTTGTATGATCTGGCATATATAGGCATTTAATGAATACTGTATGAATAAGTAAATGATTAATGAATTAATCTTAGTAATTTTTTGTGTCAGTCTATAAATAAATAGATATGGTCTGAATTAATTTTTAATAATTCTATGTATGAATAATTAATGAATTAATGTTAATAGTTATTTGTCCATCTATACATAGATATATTATGGTCTGAATTGAGTTAAAGTTTCATCCAAATTTATCTATCAGTACTGTATTAATCTTTTAGTAGAATATAGTAGATCCATTATATTCAGTGGCATGCTGATAAATGTTAATGACTGGCTGTCTGTAAGAAAAAGCCATGATTTGTAGCATTTCCCAATTTCTGTAGTCTAAATGCATTTACCACGGTTACTTTCCAGCAAACCACATTACTTGACTGAATGTGGAGTTGGGAAGAAATGTGTATAACTTGTTCTTAATGACTTAGTGAAAGCTGACTCTGGATCAACAGTGAGCACATTTATGTGCTGGTTTTAGTCATGGATTGTTCTTCACTTATAAAGATTGTGCTGGTGGTATGCATTCAATAGAACATGTATTTTTAAAAGATTTTGAATTAGTTAAATGCTATCAATAGTAAAAGATACACTCAAATGTCTCGATAGCTCAACACAGTAGATGTTTGTTTCTCACCTACATCAAATCCACACTGGTGTCGCTGATCAGCAGAGTATTCTCTTGCAAGTGCTCATTCAGGTTCCCAGCTTACATTTTTGGTGTGGCTCCTTTATCCTCTAGAGTCTTGAATGAAGAGCATGATAGTAGCATGAGAGTTTTCTAATAATCATGAGAATGGCCCACATCATTCCATTTATAACCCAGTGACCAGAATGTAGTCATATGGCCATGGCTATCCCTAGCTACAAGGGAAATTGGGAAATGTAATTTCTAAGAGAAAAAGGAAATAGCCAGTTTTTTCCACAGTTTTCTAGTCACCTGATAGGGTTAAGCGGATCAATTTGCACTCTTTTCTTCTCAGTCAAATGTACACATTTATTAGCAGGCTAGCAATAATTAGAGGTAGAACTTAGTAAATTCTTTTTTTTTTTTTTTTGCACATTAGCTATATCTTATGAGCTTGACCTATGGTCTCATTAGCACCAGTCTTCAACCAATAATCTCACCCTTCTCAGAATTACTCTATTATTTATCACCTCTATTTAGATGAAAATCACAGCATTTTCAGAGCTTTAAATTCCATTAAATTATTGTATGCCCTTAACATAATTTTGGTTTTGCTTTTTTTGACTACTCAGTTTAGCTATTACATATACCATTTTTATTGTTTTAAAGAGATATTTTTATTTTCCCAAGTTGTTTTCCCCTTTCACACCCACCAAGGATGACTGTGGAATGGAACATATGTTCATAAGTGACAAATTTGGGTCATGAGTATTTCCTGTCTCATATTGCTATATTACTTTGAAAAAGTTGGCATATTTAGAATTGACTGTAATAATACCTTATAATTTTGAAATCTGTATGACTTTGTAATTATATGGCCTAGATGTTTTTATATTTATGAGGATCAGCAAAACTAATAGGTTCTAACCGTGGGATTTATAGCCATATAAAATTTCTAAGATATATATTTTTAAGTATATTTTATTGATTATGTTGTTACAGTAGTTCCAATTTTTTCCCCTTTGCTCCCCTCTGCCCAGTACCCCCCTTCCCTCAGCAACCCCACCCCCCTTAGTTCATGTCCATGGGTCATGCATATAAGTTCTTTGGCATCACCCTTTCCTATATTATTCTTAACTTCCCCCTGTCTAATTTGTACCAAGTGATTATGCTTCTTAGTCCCTGCACCATTTCCCTATTTATCCCCCTCCCCTTTTCCCCCTCCCAGCTGCTAACCCTCCAAATGATTCCCATACCTATGATTCTGTTCCTATTCTGGTTTGCTTAGTTGGATTTTGTTTTTATTTTTTAGATTCAGTTGTTGATAGTTGTGAGTTTGTTGTCATTTTAGTGTTCATAGTTTTGATCTTCTTTTTCTTAAATAAGTCCCTTTAACATTTCATATAATAATGGCTTGGTGATGATGAACTCCTTTAGCTTCACCTTGTCTGGGAAGCACTTCATCTGCCCTTTCATTCTAAATGATAGCTTTGCTGGATAGAGTAATCTTGGTTGTAGGTTGCTTTTCATCACATTGAATACTGCTTGCCAATCCCTCCCTGCCTGCAAAGTGTCCTCTGAGAAATCAGCTGACAGTCCTATAGGCACCCCCCTATAGGCAACTCTCCACCTCTCTCTTGCTGCTCCCAGGGCTCTTCTCTTTATCTTTCACCTTTGGCATCTCAATCATGAAGCATCCTGGTGTGGTGCCCTCTGGGTCCAGCTCACAAAATTTGGGAAGTATTCCTCATTTTTTTTCAATTCTTGCTTCCTCATTCTGCACTGGTTGACTGTTTTTTTCTTCTTTATGTTCCAAATCATTGATTTGAACCCTGGTTTCCTTCCCTTCACCATTGGTTCTGTGTGGATTTTCCTTCATTTCACTCGAATAGCCTTCATTTCTTCTCTTATGAACTTGCCATACTCAAGCATATCTGTCAAGTCTGTGAGCATCTTTATCACCAGTGTTTTGAATTCTGTGTCTGTTAGGTTGTCTATCTCCTCATCTGTTGGGTTGTCTATCTCCTCATCGCTTAGTTCTCTCACTGGAACCTTGATCCATTTCCCCTTTTGGGCCATACTTCTCTGTCTCCTCATTCTGACAGGCTCCTCTGTTTGTTTGCCTCCATGTCCCAGGTAGAGCTGTCACTCCTGTTATGTTGTAATGGTTCTAAGATATTTTAAATAGCATTCACCATAAGATGCAGTTAGTGGTTAACTTTATTGGTTAAAAAGTTTCATTAATAAAATTCTTGCTGTTTTATTTCCATATGTTAAATTTTGTTCTGTTGCTACAGAATTTGCCTCTAATAGACATTAGTTATCTCACCGCCAATTAGTGAAAACTCATCTCACTGCGTGTATATGTGTTTGTACTTGTGAATAATTGTTCTGTGTCACTGATTTATAAGTTAAGTTGCTGTGTGTGTAAGACCTTCAGGTGAAAGTGTCAATCCCTTGTACTACTTGAAGTGAATAGATTTAGGCTTCCTGAGCTTTAAAGATTAATCAACTATTAATTCAAGGGTGGGAGGAGACAGAAAAAGAAGAAAAGAAATGTAATTCGGTACTGGGATATGAGGATACTAGAAGCTAGCAGTTTAAAGGGAACATAGAAACTAGCCAGAAAAAGAGCAATCAGTATGTAGAGCCCAAAGAGTATGGGAATACAATATTCCCTTACTTATCATGGGTATTACATTCTAGACCCCCCGCGATAGGTGAAAATCAGTGAAGTAGGAACCTTACATTTATTTTAGTATTTACTGTACAGTACCGCAAAATCCCATGATATAGTGAAAAATCCAAAATAAATAATTAAATATAATATTTTAAAAAATCCCGTGATACGGTGAGGCCGCCATAAGTGAACCGTGATATAGAGAGGGACAACTGTAGTATTAATACATAAAGCGTCTTTAATGAGAATCAAACATCATACATCATGCCTTCCATTTATCTTATATTACTATCCACTGGGTGTTAATAGATGGGGAACAGGAAGCCCATAGTCTTTCCAAGTCTTTTTCTCATTTTGGGCTACACGTAAGTCATAGATTTTTCTAGTTCGCACTGAGGTAAATTAGCAAAACTGATCATGACCTCTATTGGCCTTATCTAGCCACTCTGAGAACACACTCGTAACTCACTTCACATATTAAGCTGGGAATCTCTGCCCTGACCAGTGGTTCTCTAACTTTATCAAGCATCAGAATTACCAGTAGGATTTTGCAAAAACAAACAAACAAAACAAAAACATTTCTGGTTCCCACCCGAAATTTCTGATTCAGTAGTGTTAGAGTGAGGGCCTGAGAATTTGCAGGTCTACTGAGTTCCCACGTGATACTGGTGCTGCTGTTCCAGGGATATTCTTTGAGCATCTCTGTTCTAGAAGAGTTAGTTAAGTAACCTGCTTACCTTGTGATAAATTATGAAGCAGCAATAGGTTGTTTTGCAGATGATTATGATTGGCTAATTGTCTCATTGACTTTCTTTTCTGTTTCATTGTCAGTTACCAGGAAGGAAAGGATGTTATTCTTGAATATTCTGAGTGTGACTTATTCTACATAAATTCACATCACAGAATCATGTAGGATATATTATTATTGTATCATGAGTAATGTTTAAAATAAACAGAAAAAAGTTGAATATCAAACAATTTATTTGAACATTATTTTCTGGTTCTATTTTTATTTTATTTTTTCACTTTTTTATTTTTATTTAATCTTTTAAAAAGTTTTTTACATTACCTTTTAGTCCTCTTATGTCCCCCTTCATCCCAGCAATTACCACACTGTTGTCCATGTCCATGAGTCCCTTTTTCCTTTGCCTTTCTTTTAAGAGATCTGCAGTACCTACATTTGTCACAAGATGGCATTGAAAGGCTGGAGGTTTTGTTTGAAACTTGATTTTTCAAACTATTAATGAGTTAGATATATTTATATTTTATGTGAATTCAAACCAAAAGAAATTTGAAATATGAGGTATTTATTTTTAAAAATTGAGTGAGCTTTTGGTGTTTTCATATAAAAACTTTCTTAATTAGTTATAAAAAAGTAAGTAGTCACATATATTGACATTATTGATGACTAATTCTTTTGGAAATCTATGAAAACATAACTCTTAATGTAATAACATCAAACATTTTATTATCATGTATCCTCCAGAGGTCTTCAAATAAATTCAAGTTAGCAAGCATTTTAAAGGTCTTACTGTTCTATGATTTATAAGGTCTTACTATGCGTAAGAAGATATACATCTTGCTTGCAATGAGCTTTAAATTTAGTTGGGAAAAAGAAATGTATCTACAATTCAAAGAGAGAAAAAAATAACACAATGTTGTGTGATATGGAATATATAAACAATATGAACTGGAATAAGCAATTGAACAAAAAAATTTATATGTTATTTTACAAAAACATACTTGTATTAGTTGAAAACACTCTTTAATCCTTCTTTTACTCTGGTTATATGTACTATTATAATTAAACTTATGAGGAAATATTCAGCAATATTGAGAAATGTGTAAGATTCAGTATTTGACATAAATAAAACATCAGAACCACTCATTTGAATTATGAACTCATCTTTTATTTTATGAATATGTGATTTTATTTTTTTCTGATTAATTAAAATATTTTTCAGAAGAGGGTGAAGATTTTGTAGTCACATAGACATTACTTATGATATTCTTAGATTCCCGGAGTCTGAAAACCATATTTATGTTAAAAAATCAAGTGTAGAATGGTGGTTACCGGGATATTGTGGTTGAGGGAAAGGTGGCTGATACACTGTTTAATAGGTATAGATTTTGAA
The DNA here is from genome assembly GCF_987537825.1 of Furipterus horrens. Classification (NCBI taxonomy): domain Eukaryota; kingdom Metazoa; phylum Chordata; class Mammalia; order Chiroptera; family Furipteridae; genus Furipterus; species Furipterus horrens. The sequence continues at coordinate 24,464,259 of NW_028327177.1, read as the reverse complement.
TGCTGCAAACTGATCAAGTTTTAGAGATCTGTTTCATAGCAGTGTGAATATACTTAACGCTGTTGGACTGTGCACTTAAAAAAGTGTCTTACTAGAAACTATGAGCAAATAATAGGTTTTTATTGAAGATCAACAATGTTTCTAGCTTTATTTTAGCTACTTAAAAGAAATAAGACCCTTTTAGGAAGCCTATCATATAATTGGTGATAGAAGATTAACCCAGTATACTAATAAAGTAATCTACTGAAAGTATAACATATATTAGGCATTTTGCTAGACATGTATATTTTATTTAAAAATATTTTTATTTCTAAAATTAAACTTATTGGGGTGACATTAGTTAGTAAAATTATATGTTTCAAGTGTACAAGTCTATGATACATCATAGAAATTATTTGTCATTTTTTCAGTCCTCAATACAGGAAAGTTAGTATTATCATCCCTATTTCCCCATTTTATCATTTAGGATACTAAGTACTGAATATTCATATCTATAGTACCTTGTTGAATGTTGCAAAGTTTCTAATCATGGAGTTGGTATTTAAACCCAAGCCTGTCCTGTCTAGCCTCAAAATCCATTTTCTGTAAACTACACCATGCTCCTAATTTAAATAAAAAATAATTAAAGAATACATATAAAAAACTAATACTTTGTTTGGTATTTTTACTACCAGTAAACATTGTCTATTTTATTATAATTATTCTGGCAAAATTAAAATAAAGGACAGTTAATGGTAGGTGTTAATCTGGATTACATTTTAACTTCAGGAAGAATAACCATATACTTTTTTGTTGACTTGAATTGTCTCTCTTTTTGTTTGTTTTTAACTTTTGGAAACACTAATTTCTTTTTCCTGTGTATTCATGTGCAGGTTATGTGGGTATGTAATTTGTGCCGAAAACAACAAGAAATCCTCACTAAATCAGGAGCATGGTTTTATAATAGTGGATCTAATACACCACAGCAACCTGACCAAAAGGCTCTCCGAGGACTGCGGAATGAGGAGGCGCCTCAGGAGAAGAAAGCAAAACTGCATGAGCAGGCCCAGTTCCAAGGACCCTCAGGTGACTTATCTGTACCTGCAGTGGAGAAAAGTCGATCTCATGGGCTCACAAGACAGAATTCTATTAAAAATGGGTCAGGAGTGAAGCACCAAATTGCCAGTGACATAGCTTCAGACAGGTAAACATTTTGCTTAATCTTTAGGTAAACATTATTTTTAATCTTCATTCCAAAAAGAAATAAAAATACATGTAATGTTTAGTCAACTCGTTGTCTAAATGTAATGTAAATGTCCATCTTGTATACAAATGCTTAAAGTGATGTTTAGTGCTTAAGCTATTATAGGTCTGGACAATCTTAAATTTGATAAAGGAGTGTCAGGTTATCTGATTTTCCAGAATAAAGAAGTAAAATAAAACAGGGAACTTAGATAGGAGGTTGTTGTCATAGGAAGAAACTGGACAATGAGAAGGAAGAAGAGATGATTTTAAGACACGTTAGAGAGGTTGGACTGATAGACTAACTGGAAGTGGGAGTTAAGAGAATGGGGAAGGTTAACAGTGTTTCTCAAGATTCTGCCCTGGGCTGAAGGATGAAGTGGTTTTCCAGTAGGTAAATACAGAAGAAAGGATTTAATGAATTTGATATATCCACGGACTGACTCTGTTACTACTATTTGGCTCAATTTTATGGCCTTCTCCATGTTAAAATTGTTAGGGTTTATAGTTCTTACATTTCCTACCTTTGAAAGGAGGAAAATGAAAAATTTTCGTGTGAAGATTATTTTTCTATTCCATATTTCTCTTTTGAATTAAAAATTTTAAGGAAAATCTGGTTTATACTATATATATTGTGCAGAAGTGGCAGATGCGTTTCTGTGTAAACAAGTATAGAGTCATGCCTTTGTGGAAAAACAAATTAAATTGTCCTTACAGCGTGGTGGATTCTGAGCAGTCAGGTGAGATAACTGGGAGTCACTAAAGATGGTGACTAAAGCCATCACACAGATGTGTTGCTAAAGTCTTGGGAGAATAGTAAAATGATGGCTGCACCAGTTTTTTGTTTTGTTTTGTTTTGTTTCATTTTGTTTTGAAAACTAGTAGTGAAACAGGCAATGTGATTCTATCTTTGGGTGAAACCATGGTGATTTCATAACTGGAATACTGTGAACACATCTCATTGCAGAATCTCAGGAACCCAAGAATTTTTAGGTAGGAAGATTGTTTTAGGTTTAGAACTTAAGCACACAAAGGTTTGAGGGCAGATAGTTTATTCGGATGCCCAGCCCAGAAACCACCTGTAGGGGAGAGGAAAATGACCCAGTAATGAGGGCAAACACAATACTGCGTGCATTCGAGAGCAGTTTACCTCTTCTGGTAGTTGTGTCTCAATCTTTCAGGGACTTCTAGAAGACACAGGGTATCATGACTTCAGTTATTTCTCATGATCGGCTAGGACGCTGGGGTATTTATCCATAACTGTCTGTTGTTATTGGTCTAGGCCTGCTCTGCTGTATATAAAGTATTTTAGGATGGACTGTATGCATTTTGTTCTGACATTGAATAAATATCAAGACTGATCTTGCATGGATCATAAAAAAAAAAAATCACCCTGTTTGAAAAGGATATATATAGAATTTTGTTCCATGCCTTCTAAACTGGGTGCAGAGGCATAGGTATCAACTTCTGAACTTATTCATAGCATATCATTCTGAAGTATTATTTCTTTTTTGTTATTAAAGCTTACCACAAGTTTGACAGTTTAAAAAAGGTTTCTTAACCTTTTTTATAGGTTAGAAGTTAAAAAATGAAATAACATATGAAAAGTACATATTATAGGAAAGTTTGATTAAATTAAGTTTATTTTTTTCTTTATGAATGTGTTAAAAGTTATTTTGTTCTAAGTGACTTCTTATTGCGATAGAAATGGATTTGATAGCTACTTGAAAAATTACTATGCTGATTTAAAATATAGTTTAAGAGCTTGTTCTATAAATACTCCAATTTTTTTATTTGCATTATTTTTTGAATTCTTGTTTTTAGAGTAAACTTTAGACCACTGAGCTCATAGAAAAGAATTTTCTTATGCTTCAGGGAGTAATTTTCTTCTGTGTATTATCCCCTTATTCTATATAGCTACTCCATACCCTAGCCACTCAGTATTTTTTTTTTGTCTTTTGCAACTACTGTTGCTATTTCTGCTTGTGTGTATTTTATAGATATTCTCTGCAAACATAGGAATGTAATGTATATGTACTTATTCCTTTAAAATGATAGCATAAATATATATGGTATTCTATTTTTCTTTTTCATTTATTAACGTATGTTGGAGACCTTTCTTTACCAGTACCTAACAAGTGTGCTTCTTCATTATTTTATTTTTATTTTTTTTATCTTCACCTGAGGACATGCTCATTGATATTAGAGACAGGGGAAGGGGAGGAGAGAGAGAGGGAGAGAAACTTCAATGTGAGAGAGAAGCATCAATTGGTTGCGTCGCTCATGCACTCCCACTGGAACTGAACTGTAACTCAGGCATGTGCCCTGACTGAGAATTGTACCTGCGACCTTTCGGTTTATGGATGACACTCCAACCAACCAAGCCACACTGACCAGGGCCATGTTTTGTTATTTTTTTATTTTTTATTTTTATTTTTTAATTTATTTGTTTATTTATTTATTTTTAGAGCAAGAAGAAAGGAGAAAGAGAGGGAGAGAAACATCACTTTGTGGTTGCCTCTCATTCGCGCCCTCAACTGGGGACCTTACGTGCAATCTAGTCATGTGCCCTGACTGGGAATCGAACCAGTGAAACTTGGCTCGCAGGCCGATGCTCAATCCACTGAGCCACAGCAGCCAGGGTTGCCATGATTATTTTTAATGGTTGTGTCAAAATTATTTAGTCCCTAATGAGGCTAACCTAGGCTATTATCTTTTTTTTTTTGCTATTACAAACACTATTGTAATAAATAATCTCATGTATACATATATGCATATACATGCATATATATACCTTTATATATGCATATATACAAATGCATGTGTATACTTATAATTTTGTATAAGAGCAAATCTATAAGATAAGCTAAAGTTCTCAGAGGTGGAATTACTTTGTCAGAGTATGTGCAGTTTCAATTTTTTATAGGCATTGCCAAATTCCTTACAATAGAGGATGTACCAATTTATACTACTATCAACAAAAACACTTGATTTTTACCAGTCTGATTGGTGAAAAACAACACTGCATTATACTTTTAATATTTCTTTCTCATATCATAAATGAATCAAGTTGAGCATTTTTGTATATGTCTAAGAACATTATATTAATACTTCTTTTTTTCTTTTTGAAATTTAGCTTCATATATCTTGCCCATTTTTCTATTGAGTTGTTAATCTTCATCTAAATGGATATTTAGCATCTCCATTTATATTATGGAACATAACCTTCTGTGGAATGGATTGTGTATTAGCTTTCGATTGCTGTGATTTACCACAAATCTGGTGGTTTAAAACAACATAAATTTATTACCTCAGTTTCCATGGATCAAGATCAGACTACAGGTTAGCTGAATCCTTGGCTTAGAGTCTCACTAGGCTGAAATCAAGGTGTTGGCTGGAGCTGTGACATCATTTGATACTTGGGATTCTTTTCAAAGCTCACCGATTGTGGGCAAAATTCAGTGTCTTCCAGTTGTATTAATGAAACCCTCAGCTCTTAGAGGCCACCCACTATTCCCTTGCAAGTGTCCCCACAGCATCACAGTTTTTTTCTTTTTCTTCAAAACCAACAGAGGAATATCTATGCTGCTTTGAGTCTTTTGGACTTCTGTCTCTGTCATATACAAACTCTTTTAAAGGGCTAACCTGCTCAATCTAGCCTACCTATGACAGCTTCCCTTTTAGCTTAAAGTCACCGGAGTAGGAACTTTAATTATATCCACAGAGTCATCTCACTTTTGTCATACAATGTAATCTTACCATGGCAGTTATATCCCATCATAGTCACAGGACCTGCTCACACTTAAGGATTGCAGGGGGCTGGTGATCATACAAGTGTGTACGCCAGAAAGTGGGGTCATTTTAGAAACCTATGTACCTCAGATTGCAAATGCTTTTTCCCAGTTTGTTACTATTTTTGACTTCACTTACTCGTTTTCCAAAGCTTAAACATACACATGTTTTTTACTGTGGTAAAAATTCTTTCGACTATTTATTTTTTAGGGAGGTATATTCATTATTTTATGGAGGAAAAAAAATCACCCTTTTAGAGTGTACAATTCAGTGGTTTTAGTATATTTATGAATCTGTGAAACCATCACCTCTGTTTAATTCCAGAACCTTTCAATCACCTTCAGAAGAAACACTGTTCTCATTAACAGTCACTTCTCGTTCTCTTCCGCCCTCTGCTTCCTGACGACTACTAATCTACTTTATATCTCTATGGTTTTGCCTATTCTGGACATTACATAAAAAAGTGGAATCTTACAATATGTGGCCTTTTGTGATCTGGCTTCTTTCATGTACCATGTTTTCAAGGTTCATCCATCTTGTAGCATGAATCAGTAATTTATTTGTTTTTATGACTGAATAATATTTTATTGTATGAATATATGACAGTTTGTTCATGCATTGAGTTATTTCTATTTTTTGTCTATTATGAGTAATGCTATTAATGCAAGTTTTTATGTGGACATATGTTTTTAAATCTTTTGTGTGCGTTTTTGATTATGATCATCCCAGTGTGTATAAAGTTGTTATCTCGTTGTGGTTTTGATTTGCATTTCTCTAATGATTAATGATGTTGATCATCTTTTCTTCTGTTTATTGACCATTTATATATCTTCAATGGAGAGGTGTCTAGTCTAATCCTTTGTTGTAGCCCTTTGCTAAGATAAAAATATTCCTATAATTTCTTTTGATACTATTATTAATATTTCCTCTATTATTAATATTTTACTTTTACATAGTAAAACAGGAATCTGTCTGAAATTTATTAGAGTATGGTGTGAGGTACAGACCCAAACTTAACTTTTTCCATATGATTATCTTTTGTCCCACTGTATTTATTGAGGGAGCAATCTTTTCTTCCCACTGATTTGAGATGCTATTTTTTAAATCACATATTGATTACTATGTGTTAGGGTGTATGTATAGATGTTCTGTATTGTTCAATTGATCAATCTGTTCAGACAAAGCTTATACATATCTAGTTTCAAAAATCCCATTTCCATTACTTAAGCAAACCAAACTATTAGTTGTTGAAAGCAAGAAAATTGGCAACATGAACTTTAGTAATACACTTCATAGTTATATAACTACAGTACACATTGTGGTGTATATTTGATCATGCAATGAATAAATTTTGAAGAGTTAGGAAGGTCCTGCAGAGTGGGAAGATTGATGTTTTTACAATAATACTTCTTCCAGTTATATAGCTTGAATATATTAGTGACCAGACTAAGAAGTGAGAAGAAAAATAGCAATTATGATGGAAAGGAAGAATGAAAAATTCTTTACCTATAGTATATTGCTGGAAACGGCATTGTAAGTCAAAGGATAAGGGTTCATTTCAACTTTTAAAACGCTTAGAAATAAGCCTGTGTTTATTTTTTGCCACCAGATGGCGAAGGTGCACCCTAAAAGCAGAACTGTTTAGTTTTGTGATTATTTCAATTGATTTATTTTCAGAGATGGTTATAGACCAATAAGTGGATTAAGTTGGCACTTGAGATTGTAATAAACAGGACTTCTTGTGTAACATTGATTTTCATATTGAAATATGATATTTATTCTCAAATGTTTATTTTTTGTTCTGATATCTCCATGTACCAGACTTGTATTTACAACTGGAGGCTGTAGAATGTTACCTCTTCTCCCACAAGTACTTCAGCATCAAAATATTCTGATTTTAAGTGTTTATTTCCTCCCTAAATAATGTCATTCCCTAGTCTTGCTGATTGCAACATCAATCATCCTGCTTCCTAAATTAAGATACTTAGGTGTTTATTTTCTAATTCTTTTCCTCTTAATTTTCATATTCAGTGATTATTTACTTAAGTTTTTGGTCAATTCCATCTCCATTATATCTCTTATATTCCACCCTTCTTTCCAATGTGGATATTGTCACTGCCCTGTTTATGCATTAACTATGTCTACCTTTCTTTCTGGCTTCCTGTTTCTCAGTTTATTTGCTTTTTTTCATATTCTTTGTTTCCAGATTTATGATTTTAAGTACAGATATGCTGAAGTTATTTTTTTGGCTCACTTATGATGGCTTCTCATTTTTACTTAAAATGTAAATCCTTAGTTTTCTAAAAGAAACTAACAATTTATCGAGTACCTACTTTGTCCTAGGCTCTGGGACAAAAATTTTCAGGCATTATAATTTTAATTTACATAACAATGTTGTAAGGTGGGGTTTAAGATACGTTTTGTATATAGAAGTAATTTCCTAAGATTCCAAAATTAGAGGAAGATTTTCGACCAAAACAGGTTTTTCTGACTCCTGTCATTCTACATGCTGCGGCTCACTATTACCTGTCCTTTCTAAGCTTCTCTCTCACCTCTTCTTTTTCCATTCCCCTAACACGACCTACAACTAGCCACAGCAGATAACTAACAAATTCAGAAACGTCATTCATCCTTAAAATTTAAGTATTTTCTCATGCTTTTCCTCTTATCTAGAATTTTGTTCTAGCTATGCTTACGATAACCCAACAAATATTTACTGAATGTTGATCATGTGCCATACAGATTACAAGATGCTGAAGTTACAGCAGTGGTAGCAGTGAACAAAATCCCTCAGGTAGATTGCTTTTTAGTTAGAGAAGACAAAGGAATATAAAAGCTAACTGTTGTACTGGGTAGCAATATAGCTTGAGGCCTGTGCATTCTATTGCTTAATTGCTTACTATAGGGGATTGGACAATTTATACTTTTATAAAGTTACTAGGATTCCTATTTTTTAACTCTTTAGTCAACATAATGCTTTAAAACTTTTGATTCTTACCAGTCTGATTGTTAAAAGAGATACTGCTTTATACTTTTACTCTTGTATCATACATGAGTCAAGTTGAGCATTTCTGCAGAACTCCAGGGGGTTCCATTCACTAGATGTGAGTGGCTCAGCCTGTAGTTGGTACCTCTCCTGCCTGAGCAACAAGTGCTGTGCAGGACAATAATACAGGAGGAGGGAAGGGAATTTTGGAGGGGGATGGTTAACAATTTTTAATTAGAGGTTAGGGAAGGCCTTAGCACTGAGTTAAGACTTGAGGGAGTTGAAGAAGTGAGCCATGTGGATATCTGGGGGAAGAACACTCCAGGAAGAGAAATAGCAAGGGTCAAGATCCTTACAGGAGGGTGCACCTTGGAATGTCTTCCTAAATTTTCCTTTTCCTTTCAAGTTCAGCTTGTGTCCCTACTTACATGAAGCCTTCTCTTATTTTTTTCCAGCAAGAATTATATTTTTTGCTTATAAAGAGTACATATATATATATATCTCCTTTATTTATATTTATGTATTTCAACATTTATCACTGTCTGCCCTTTAGTATACTTGTTGTCAATGTATCTTGTCCCCTTACCATATTTTGAATAACTTGAGGGCATCCTATCATTTACGTCTTTGTTTCTGTATATGCCTAGTTTAGGTTCTAGAAATAGTAGGTACTGATCGAATATTAATTGAAATACATTGAATCACTGAAATTACAAGTAGATAACCAATTCTTTCTTTTATTTTTTATCTGTTACAACTGTCCTGTGTTTAGAACAATTGAACTTATTTACAGAATCCAGTACTAATTTATTTTGTAATGTCTTTGTAAAAATATATTCACCTGTATAATAGAACTAAACTATTGGTTTTTACATATAAGGTTGGTCTCTATAATTCTGTGGTTTCTTAGAGACCTGCAATGATGATGGGCATGCTAAGTGCTTTAACATTTTTCAAAAGAAATTCTCATGCCTATTTGCTTTGACCTATCATATTTCAGCTTCACTTTAAAGATTTTGATTTAATACCTTGCTTTTTTTCCATGTTCTTCAATCTATTTTTGGCAGGGTGACCTATATTCCAGTTTGTCAGGGCCATTGCTGGCTTATACCTGTTGTTCCAGCATAATGATTAAGCAAACACATTTCACTCTCTTGGAAGATTTCTGTTTGCTATCTAGTGAAACTAGTAATTCTTAGACTTATGGAAAGTTCTCCATGGAACTATATTACAGCAAATATTACTTCAGGTTACTTAGTCTACAATATTTATTGAGTATATACTTTATTTATAATGCTACTTTATATAGAGAAGTACAAAGACAGTAGAAGATACTCTGTGCCATAAGAATTTAATAAGTCAGCGTAAACAATGTAGTTATATAACTATTTGAAACTGGTAAAAACTAATGTAACAAAATATAACTTAGAAATATATGGAACCAATAGGAAAATTTAGGGGAGATTTTATAGATTTGTTAAAACTTCAAAATTTTAATGAAGGAATTTTAAAGACAGAAGAAAATACAACATGATTTAAAAATAATAGGAAAACAAGGTGTGTAGTATAGATATTCCTAGATCATAAGTATATCTTCTGCCACTTTTTGTTTTATTTTTGTTCTCAGATATAGAGTTTTGTTAATCATATTGATCACTTTATGGCACTTCAGTGATCTGTGTGGTGTTTCTCTTTTTTGTAATTTTTTCAAACCTTTGAAATATAATATCTTTGAATAATAAAAAATTTTATGTTGTGTATATATGTGTTTTAAATTATTTAAATGATGTGGTCTGGTACATTAGGTCTCACATTTTTAAAGATTTATTTAAGCAGGAATATCAGTTTGTTGCTCTAGACTATTGCATTATACTCTGTGGCATACAAAATAATGGTCCCTAAACATGTCCACGCCCTGATCCCTGGAATCTCTGCATGTGTTATCTCACATGGCAAAAGGGATTTTGCTGGTGTGGTTAAGGTTATGGAATTTGGGTGTGGAGATTATCCTGGATTATCTAGGTGAGTTTAATCTAATCATCTGAGTCCTTAAAAGTGGAGAACCTTTCCCGACTGGTTCAAAGAGATGAGATGGAAAAGGAGGAGGAGAAATTCAAAGCACAAATGGACTTGACCGGCCTTTGTAGAGTCTGGAGATGGAGGAAGGGGGCCACGAGTTAATTCAGCAGCTTCTTTGAAGCTGGAAATCACTGCAGTTTACGGTCAGTGGGAAAATGGTGACTTTATTCTACAACCAAGAGGGGCTGAATTCTGCTAACCAAAAGGAATTCAACCAGAAGCTTGATTTTAGTCCATCAAAGTTTTTACTAGACTTCTGACCTATAGAATTGTAAAACAATAACCTGGTGTTTGAAAACTAATACAGTATACCCTCACTTATTGTGGGTATTACATTCTAGACCCCCCCGCGATAGGTGAATATCCGCTAAGTAGGAACCTTACATTTATTTTAGTATTCATATATATTTTAAGGCTTTATAAACCCTTCCCACACACTTATAAACTGTTCCCAGTCCCTTATTAACCTTTCCCACTCCCTTATTAACCTTTTCCACACTTTTATAAACACTACTTATGTTCTTAAACATATTCCACACTCTTAAACCTACGTAACTTTAACAACATACGTATACAGTATTGCAAAATCCCACAATATAGTGAAAAATCCACGATAAATAATTAAATATAATATTTTAAAAAATCCTGCGATACAGTGAGGCCGCGATAAGTGAACCGCGATATAGAGAGGGACTACTGTACATATTTCCTAGTGTGCATTTACCATATGTTATCTGACAATCTGTTAGTGATGGATGGCCTAGATTACGTGAAAACTCCTCATTATTATAAACATTGAATCAATGAACATTCCTGTAACATGTCTCCTTAGGGACCTATGCAAGACTTTCTCTGTAGTCTGTATATCTAGATGTGGAATTACTGTGACATAGGATATGTTTACTTCATTTCTCTGGTTCAGTCCTCAGGAATGGCTCTGTCTATACTCTTGCTTGCAGTTCTTGAGGATGTGTGATTCCCCATATTGCAACTAATATTTAATATTATTCAGACTTTTGCTTTTTTGCCAGCCTGGTGAATGTTAAGGGATATTTTTTGTGTTAATTTGCATTTTTTGATTACATTGAAGCCAAGCATTCCTTCATATACTTGTTGGATCTTTGGGTTGCCATTACTGTGAATTGTTTATGTGTATCATTTGCTCATTTGAAAAGAAAATAGCTTCCCATAATTTTTTTCTGCAGTGTCTTTGCTGAACACATATTCTTATTTTGAATACTAAAATTCGTTACTTTTTTTACTTTATAGTTGTGATCTTTTAGTCATGATTAAGAGACCTTACTCAAAGATCCTGAAAATACTCTTTTACACTTTCTACTACTAGCTTTTAGTTCTACCTTTCTCATATGTCATTAATCACCCTGGAGTTCACGAGGGAATATGAAAAAGTATGAATCAAATTTACTTTTCCCGTATATTGAGCCAATGTTCTCAGCAGTAGCTATTAAACAATCCATTTGTACTCTACTGCTTTTTGGCAGTACCTCTGTTTATAACATGTTCCTTTATATAGTTGGGCCATTTTTGAGTTCTCTATTCTGTCATATTGGTGCACTTCTCCTGTGACATTACCACACTATTTTTAAACATCCTTTGAGGATTTTTATAGATAATTACATCACCTGTACCAAAGACAGCTTTATCTCTTACTTTTCAATTTGTAAGCTATTTATTCCCATTACTTGTGCTGTTTTACTGGCTAGTGCCTCCACTACAAATAGAAGTGGTGAAAGTGACATCTTTGCCTTATTCCCAATCTTAAGGTGAATGCTTTCAGTGCTTCACAATCGAATGTGATATTAGTTGTACATTTTTCACAGATGCCCTTTATGAGGTTGAGGATTTTTTCTTTTGTTAGTAGTTTATTGAGAATTTTTGTCATGTGTGGCTGTGGAATTTTTGATACTTGTTTTTTTTCTGTCTGTACTGAGACAATAATATGATTTTCCTTCTTTAGTCTATTTATATAATGAATTACATTGATATTTTTCAAATGTAGTATCAACCTTGAATTCCTGGGATACCACTTTTGGCCATGATGGTATTATTCTACAAGTATTTATATATTGCTGGAGTTTATTTACTAATATTTTGTTAAAGAATTTTAAAATTTATGTTTATGAAGGATATTGGTGTATAGTTTCCTTTTCTTGTAACATTATTAGTTTTGGTATCCAGGGAATAGTGGCTTCATGATTTAGAAAGTGATCTTCTTATCTTAAATTTTCTGCCATAGTTTGTATAGAACTATTATTTCTTCTCTAAATGTTTGACAGGATTTGCCTCTGATGCCAGAGGCTTGGAGTTCTCATGTGGGTAGGGTTTCTTTTAATAACTAATAATTTAAATTGTTCAATAGATACAGAACTGAATGTTCAGGGTACTTATTTATTCTTGAGCATGTGGATATTCTTACAGTCTAGTTTTGGTTTTATAAGCTATGAAAGCTGTATTCATTTGGGGATGTCTCACTAATTATTTGAAAGTCATTTTATCTTCTTTCTTATAACATACTGCAGACAGAATAAGGCATTTTGATAGAACACTTCTTTTCAGCTTAACCTTTTGCATGTTCCATACATGATCTGTATCTTAGAACTCTATTTTATTACAATTGCACCTCACCTTTATATCTGCCAGTATCTTTGGCATAATTTCAGGGACCATCCATCCCTCTGTGTTTCTGGTTGTATTTGGTGACATTTTACTTTTCATGCAGAGACATTCAATCATAGTTATTAGTATTAGTTTTATTTTGCCTTATAGAAGTTTTACCTTGTAGCTGGCTGTCCACTTGGTTTGTCTTTCTAATTCAAAGTCTAAGGAAGTTGTTAATTCCTTTAGAATATGACTTTACTGTATTGATCACTTTTAAAGTACAGTAAGTCCTCCCTTAATGTTGTCAATAAGTTCTGCACCTTTAAGGGAAACCATAAATAACAAAACCAGTTTTACCATAAGCTAATTGATATTAATAAGTTAAGTTCCTATGACATCTCCTCAATATTATAATGAAATAGTGTTGAATGAAACGAAGTTGAATGAAGTGAGGTTGTTTGAAATGAGGCCGAAAAGCTTTAGTTGCTTTTCAGTCATACTTTAAGTATCATAAGCCAATATTCATTCTCCTAAGCCATGGCATTTGATTGACTGAGACTCTGCTTATTACTATTACAGTGTCTATAAATGAATTTTTAACAAGTTCCCTTTGAGTGTCATATTTCACTTATAAATAGTTTTCTTGCATTAATAATTATATCAAAGAAATGCTTTAATAGTAAAATTAGAAGGAAAGGAAAGCTAGAAAGACATTAAGACAGGGTAATTTGTTAGCCAATGGTGGTGGTTTTGCTAGCCAGCAGCACTCTTTTTAAAGCTTTTGCTGATAAAATTATTGGTTAACAGCAAAATGACTATTTTTGAGACTCCTTAATTTATTCCAATACTAATGTGTATCTTGGATTAGTCAAATCATTCATACATCAAAAGAATAAAATTTAATAAACTGTAACAGGTTATTAACTAATATTAGCATATATGCTCATATAATCCTTTCCCACAGATATTTTACAGATTTTTCGGCAGTAGAAGCATATGTGTGGGTCTGCACAGTGAACTGTGGGACTGTATTGCTTCTAGTTTGGACTTTATGGCAATATTAATGTTATAAACTGATTTTTAGTGGATCTTACCCACATATCCCCTTACCCTTTGGCTCTCCTGATATCCACCAAGTGAAGCAGTTCTGATATTGGTCAGAGTGAGGGTTGGTGAGTGTAAAACTGGTTTTTTAGATCTTTTAGTAAAGTAAATAAAGTGGTTTGAAGTAAATACCTACTTCCATTTTGTTCAGTGCATGTTTTCCTCTCTTATGGTGCATGTGATAGGACAGGCCTGGGATGAAACAATTGGGAAGTACCCTTCGGAAGTTCAAAGAGGCCAGACACTAGATTTGTATTGTTCTGTATTGAAGCTTAAGGTGTAAAAATAGTCTTTGCAAGGCTTATACAAGGTTTAGCATATCTCACTAGAGTTAAAAAATAGGGAGTTGTAATTAAGTTGTACAATAAATACAGATAAAGTTACATTTTCTTATTTGATGTATTTCATTGTTTAAGGATTTTGGTATCTAAAGTTGTCAATCCATAATAACATGAATAACAGTAGTCAGCATCATGTTAGAGCCTTAGAATTCCTTTATACTCATATACACAGAAGGATCTGTGCTTAGATTCTCTGCCTTTGCTCACATTATCATAGGTAAACAATCCCTGATCTAGCTTTGTATAGAACTTTCTTATTTTTATCTGCTCAAGAACGCAGTTCCTGCAGTTCCCTGAAATTGTAAAAGTATGGGATTGGGTGGGGAATATTTCAACATTTACCGATTATAGTCCAAATGATTATAGTCCAAAATTTCAAGCTAAAAGATATGGAAAGCTGAATAACTTGAATAACTCCTTTAATTTAAAATTTTATTTTATATTAGGAGCATAACTACTGTTTATTTATTTTAAAATAAGCACACTACTTGCAGAAAGTAATTTTTCTTTTCTCATCTGTCATAGTAAGAGGCAACTTTGATTTAAATAGTGGTTCTCAATATTTTTCGTCTTGGTACTGCTTTACAATCTTAAAAATGATTGAGAACATCATAGAGCTTTTGTTTATATCAATAATATTTATTGATATTTACTATAATAGGAATAAAAACAAAAAATGTAAACATCTTAATTAATTAAAAAATAACAATACATCCACTGCATTTTAACTAATCGTGTCAAGTGGATAGAATTCTAAGTTGACCTGCAATGAGTTTACCCTGACCTTAAGAATGTATGGAACCTATGACTTGCTTCTAGCTAATAGAGCATGGCACAGATGATGGGATAGCCCCTTCTGTGATTACATTATATTGTGTGAGGCTATGTCTTAGTCTGAAGCAGGAGATTATTATGCTGGCTTTGAAGAAGTCAGCTACCATACTGTGAAAGACCTGTGAGAGGACCATATTGCCGGAAACTGGGGGATTTCTAGGAGCTGAGAGCATCCTTGGATGACAGCCAGCAAGAAAATGGGACCTCAGTCTTAGAGCCAGAGGGAACTGAATTCTGCCAACAATCACTTGAGCTTGGAAAAGGACCTGTAACTCTAGAAAGAAATGTGGCCTGGCCAATAGTCTGGTTACACCCTTTTACTGTGCATGGACTACAGAAACTGTGAGATAATAAATTTTTTTTTTTAATGCCACTAAGGTTGTGGTGAGTTGTTTTGCAGGAGTAGGAAACTAATACAACATATTTTAAAAAGAAAAAAAATTAGTGAGAAAATTGACATTATTTTACATTTCTATAAATCCCTTTAATGTCTGATTTAGTGTAACAGAGCTGGATTCTTTTTATTTCCTGTATTCAATATCTTGATATATCATACTTGATGTAACCCTTGGAGAACTTCACTGTATACTCATAAGAGAATGAGAGTTCAAAAGGCAAATAGCAATTTAGTGTTATTATGAATATAAGTTTGACCTTGCAGATCCTCTGAAAGAGTTGTGAGGACCTCCCTGCGGTCACTAGACTACATTGTTTAGAATTACTAGATTAGAAATTTTTACTAGTCTACTGTGCCATTACCAATAGACTATTTAATTATATTTAGACAGAATTATATGAGATAATCTAGTCAGAACTCTCAGCTTCCTTGCTTATTTTTCACTTGACTTCTGCTTATGTCCTTGAGTTTGTCTGTATGGTTTATTTCCACTACTCCTCATGGAACCAAATACAAAAGATCTTTGCTGACTTTCATTTCTAGGAGAGGTAGGTAGCAATATTTAAGAGGTAGTAGATTAGGATGAGGTTTTTCTTGAAATGATCCTGGGAAAGGTGCAGCCATTGAGAGATTTGCTTTAAAACACATGGAACGTTTTCTAAATATGTATTTTTATTTGTAACAAATTTATAGAAATTGTATCATTTTAATTTTAATTATGTTCATTTTTATGTGTGTATGTATATGAATTTCTTAGTAATGACACTAGTGCATATTTCTCTTGTGTGTTCATTTTAATTTTGAGTTTTAGTGTAGAAAATAAAAATTGTTATATATAATCAACTATATTTTTTTCTGTGATATATACCTATATGTATTATCTGACACAGTTGGAAGTTTTAAGGTATGATTTGGAGCATTTTGTCTGGGAAGAAGGTTTTTCGAGGCTGGTTTGAAGGTTATTGATGGAACAATCCTCACTGTGCTTACCTAATTACACAGTGCTTGAACTGGAAAATTAAACTTAAGGGTGACCTCTCCCTCTCTACTGTTGCAACCCCCTTTCATTTTTCCCTTTTAATTCTTCTATTCTTTTTTGTTATAGTTCTACCTGAGCAGTTTTTTTGTTTGTCTGCTTCCTAGATATTAGTTTTCAATTTATTTTTCCACAATGATATTTCAAACTTTTATGGAAATTTCTATTTATGTTATCTCTTTAATTATTTTAGCCCTTCTTTTTGGTGCATGAGAATTGATTTTTGTTGGTAGAGCAAGATTAACAAAATTTAGTTACAAATCTCAGAAAAAGTTTATATTTTTCATACAATGAAGACTGTGGAATATACAGTCTCAAAATTGTTGTAATTTAAAAGAATTTTTTAACTTCTGTGGTATATGAGGTCTGTCTGGAAAAAGTCCAGCCATTGTAAATATAAAGAGAACAAATTGTGTGACATCAATGTTACCTGGCAGACTGGGCTGGAATGCACATGTGTGAACAATTACGACTTCACTGTACTGGTTGGTGGGGGTGGTAGATACCATTGAGTGATGATGTGTACTGTGTGGCTGGCTCATTCAAAATGACTGAGTGAGTAAAGCAGTGAATCTGCATCAAATTTTGCCTTAAGTTTGAACATTCTTCCATGGAAACTATTCAGATGATGCAGAAGGTCATAGCTGTGGGCAACTGGTGATTGGCAGCTTCATCATGAAAATGTACCCATTCATGCATCATGTCTCATGCAGAGTTTTTTTTTTTTTTTTTTTTTTTTTTTTGGTAAAACATCAAATCACCCAGGTGACTCAGCCCCTGTACAGCCCAGATTTGGCATCCTGCAACTTCTGGCTTTTCCCAAAACTAAAATCATCTTTGAAAGGGAAGATATTTCAGACCATCAGTGAGATTCAGGAAAATATGACAGGGCAGCTGATGGCGATTGGGAGAACTGTGTGAGGTTCCAAGGTGCCTACTTTGAAGGGGACTGAGGTATCATCATCCTATGTAAAATGTTTCTTGTATCTTGCATCTTCTTTGATAATTTTTCATCTTACATGGCTGAATACTTTCTGGACAGACTTCATATATCTGAAATTAACTTATATAAATTATTTGACATGCTTAAAAGTTTTGAGGTATGATTTAAAACCCACAACTGGATAGTTGTAAGAAACCTGTTTCTTCTGGCTGATTTTGCTTAATAAGAATTAGAGTCACATGACCGGGGAGAATTAATGAAAGTTTGATCTTTCTCACTGCAGTATTTCCTCTTTTTTGCTTAAGCATAATATATTTTGATCTAATGCTTCAGGCCATATTTGTGTTTTATTTGCTCAAAAAATATGGTATTTGGGAATAACATTCATTTTCAAGGTCTGCATTGGCCTTATTTGTATTTTCACATCATCCTTTTTTACATTGGGGATCCTTATAAATGTATAATTAGTCTGCATATTAAATGAGAGCATCCATAAGGAGTTGGTGAGTGTCAAAGACATGGTAGTACTAGATAAGGAGTACTGGCCTGTGAAAAGGAGATGTATATGCTCATTCTAACTGTCGCCAACACCTTGGACAAAATGCATCTTCTTTCTGTAAAATGAGGGCATTAATATTCTATTTTAAATGTGATAGGATACCATTGTTTAAATATGAAAAGGTTATGATATTATTTATGTTTTGATATGGTCATTCACTTGCACAGAGAATGGTTTGTAGGGGATAAGAATTGTTGCAGTAACATGGAACATTTTCTAGGATAGTTCACATGCTGGGACACAAAACAAGTCTCAATAAATTTAAGAAGGCTGAAATCATATCAAGCATTTTCTTTGACCATAATGGTATGAAACTAGAAATCAATCACAAGAAGAAAATAGAAAAACACCCAAAGACATGGAGGCTAAATAACATGTTACTAAATGATGAACAGGTTAACAATGAAATCAAGTGGAAAAAAATCATAAGTACCTGGAAACAAATGAGAACACAACAACCCCAAATCTATGGGACACAGTAAAAGCAATCCTAAGAGGGATATTCGTAACATAACAGGCCTATCTCAGGAAACAAGAAAAATCTCAAATAAACAATCTAACTTTATACTAAAGGAATTTGAAAAAGAACAACAAAGTCCAAAGTAGTAGGAGGAAAGAAATAATAAAGATTAAAGCAAAAATAAATGAAATAGATTTGAAAAAATACAAAATATCAAAAAACCAAGAGTTGGGTCTTTGAAGTGATAAACAAGATTGACGAGAAAAAAAGGATCCTGGTACTGGTATAAGAACAGACGTATAGATCAATGGAACAGAATAGAGAGTCCAGAAATAAACCCCAGTTTATACAATCAACTAATATTTGACAAAGGGGGAAGGAACATAAAATGGAGTGAAAAGAGCCTCTTCAACAAATGGTGCTGGGAGAACTGGACAGTGATGTGCAAAAAAATGAAACTAGACCACCAACTTACACCATACACCAAAATAAACTCAAGAGGGATCAAAGACTTAAATGTAAGCCATGACACCATAAAAGTCCTAGAGGATAACATAGGCAGGAAAATTTCAGATATCCCACGTAGCAATATTTTCACTGATACATCTCCTAAGGCAAGAGAAATAAAGGAAAGAATAAACAAATGGGACTACATCAAACTAAAGAGTTTCTGCTCAGCAAAACAAAACATCACCAAGATGAAAAGGGAACCAACCATATGGGAAAACACATTTGCCAATGGTACCTAAGACAAGGGATTGATCTCCAAAATATATAAAGAACTTACACATCTCAACACCAAGAAGACAGAGCTTAATTAAAAAATGGGCAAAAGACCTGAACAAACACTTCTCCAAGGAAGATACACCGAGAGTCCATAGGCATATGAAAGAATGCTCAACATCACTAGCCATCAGAGAGATGCAAATAAAAATCACAATGAGATATCACTTTACACCAGTCAGAATGACTATCATCAACAAATCAATGAACAACAAGTGCTGGCAGGGATGTGGAGAAACAGGAACCCTAGTGCATTGTTGGTGGGAATGCAGACTGGTGCCTCCACTATGGAAAACAGTATGGAATTTCCTCAAAATTTAAAAATGGAACTGCCTTTTGAACCAGCAATTTCATTGCTAGGATTATACCTGAAGAATCCTGAAATTGCAATTCAAACAAACTTATGCACCCCTATGTTCATAGCAGCATTGTTTACAATAGCCAGGTGCTGGAAACAACCTAAGTGCCCATCTGTAGATGAGTGGATCAAAAAACTGTGGTACATTTACACAATGGAATACTATGCAGCAGAAAGAAAGAAGGAACTCCTACCATTTGTGACAACATGAATGGAACTAGAGAGAATTATGCTTAGTGAAATAAGCCAGGCAGTGAAAGTAAAAGGCCATATGATATCACCTGATACAGGAGACTAATGAACAACACAAACAAATGAACAAAATTGAACAAGGAACACAACAGATATCGGTGGGAGGAGGGAAGGGAGGAAAGGTGGGTAAGTAGGGGAAGGGTTTAGTAAAGGAATTAGTATAAATAACCCATGACTGTGGGAGAAAGGGTTGGGCTGGGTGTGTGTGGGGGGAGCAATGGGGGAAAAATGGGACAACTGTAATAGAAAAACAATAAAATTAAATTTTAAAAACAGGAGAGGACTCAAGTAAATGATATCAGAAATAGAAGAGGAGAAGTAAGAACTGATACCAAAAAAATAAAAAGAATTGTAAGAAAATACTACTAACAACTACATGCCCATAAATGGACAGTCTGGCTAAAATGGATAAGTTCCTAGAAACATACAATCTTCATAAACTGAATCAAGAAGAATCAGAAAATATGAATAGATTGTAATTAGTGAAATGGGAGCAGTGATCAGAAAACTCACAACAAACAAAAGTCCTGGACTGGATGGTTTTACAGGTGAATTTTACTAAACATTCAAAGAAGAACTAATATCTCTTCTTCTCAAAATATTCCAAAAAAATTCAAGAGGAGGAAAGATTCCCAAGCTCATTTTAAGAGGGTAGCATTAATCCTAATTTAAAAACCAGATAAAAACACTACAAAGAAAGAAAATTATAGGCTAATATTCCCGATGAACATAGATGCTAAAATCCTCAACAAAATATTAGCAAAGCAGATCCTCCAGCAATACATTGAAAAGATCATACACCATGATCTAGTGGGATTTATTTCAGGGATGCAAAGTTGGTACAATATCCACAAATCAGTAAACATGATACACCACGTAAACAAAAGGATAAAAATCACACAATCATATCAATACAATAAATGCTGAGAAAGCATTTTATAAAATCCAGCACCCACTTATTATAAAAACTCTCAGAAAAGTGGCAATAGAGGGAACATACCTAAACATAATAATGGCCATATATGGCAAACCCACTGCCAGCATCACGCTCAATGGTTAAAAACTACAAGTGTTTCCCTTAAGATTGGAATAAGACAGGGATCTTCACTCTCACCACTCTTATTCAACATAGTACTGGAAGTTCTAGCTACAGCAATCAGATAAGATGAAGAAATAAAAGGCATCCAAATTGGAAAGAAAGAAGTAAAAGTATCATTATTTGCAGATGAGATGATACAATATATAGAGGGCCTTAGAGATTCTAACAAAAAACTACTAGAACTGATAAATGAATTCAGTAAAATAGCAAGATACAAAATAAATATCCAGAAACCAGTTGCATTTTTATGGACCAATAGTGAACTATCAAGAAAACAATCTCATTCTTCTTGTGTCAAAAAGAATAAAATACCTAGGAATAAATTTAACTAAAGAGGTAAAAGACCTGTACTCAGAAAATTATAAGACACTGAAGAAAGAAATTAAAGAAGATACAAATAAGTGGAAGCTGTTCACGGATAGGAAGAATTAATCATTAAAATGTCCATACGACTCAAAGCAATTTATAGATTCAATGCTATTCCTATCAAGATACCATTAGCATATTTCATAGAACTAGAACAAATATTCCAATTAATGTATGGAACCACAAAAGATCCCAAATAGCAACAACGATCTTAAGAAAGAAGAACAGAGGACTTCCGGCTAAGATGGATGCCTAGGCAGACATGCTGGGTCTCCCCTCACAACTAAGAAGGAATATAACTACCTCAAAACTAGAGACAACCAGAAGTTCCAGAAGATCAAGCTGCCTGGAAGTCCAACAAACAAAGATATAAAGAAGAAATACTCATCTAGATAGGTAAGAGGGGTGGAGCCCGGGCAGAGAGGACGCAGTGTGGTGGTGGTGGCAGTGGTGGCAACAGCAGGCTGGCAGAAAGCGCAGTCACACACAGAGTCAGATTAATGTTGGTTGAGGCCCCAGGTGCAGAAGAAAATATTAGGCCCCTTAAAAAGAGAGAGAGACAGGGAAAATAAAAATATATGTTAACCATATATTATGCAGTGTAGTAATGAAACCAAACTTGGTGTCATTGGAAAAAAGTGTAAAGTTGGGGTTTTGTGGGCCCTTCAGAAGTCGGGGCCCAGGGCATGCGCTGGTGCACCTGCTATTAAATCAGCCTCTGGTCACAAGTTTTAAAATGTGGGGAGGGACACCTGGGGAGTGTTCCTAGCTCCTGACCAGACTGCACAGCTCAGGGTCCTAGCACCAGGGAAAATCAAGCTTCATTGCTTCTGACTGTGTAAACCAGTGGGGGTTGGGGTGGAGGAAGAAACTGCTGGTCTCTCAGTAGAGTCCGCTTGTTTAAAGGGCCCCCATGGTCCTAGAACATCCGCAGACCCACCCATTCTGGGAATGACGGCCAGGGCAACAACTAGAGAGGCACCAGTCCCATACAAAAGTGGAAGTGTCTGGAAAAAGGGACAAGTGCTGAGCAAGAGGCATTGTTCCCTCTCTGACCCCTCCCCAACATACAGCATCACAACGTGATGAAACAGGTCGCCCTGTACTGACGAATACCTAAGGCTCTGCCCCTTACAACGTAACAGGAGTGACAGCTCTACCTAACATAAAGAGGCAAACAAACAGAGGAGACTGTCAAGGTGAGGAGACAGAGAAATATGGCCCAAAAGGGGGAATGGATCAAGGTACCTGTGGGAGAACTAAGCAACGAGGATACAGCCAACCTCACAGATGCAGAATTCAAAACACTGGTGATAAAGATGCTCACAGACTTGACAGATACGCTGGAGTATGGCAAATGCATAAGGGAAGAATTGAAGGCTATCTTAAGTGAAATGAAGGAAAATCCACACAAAATGAATGGTGAAGGGAAGGAAACTGGGATTCAAATCAATGATTTGGAACACAAGGAAGAAAAACACGGTCAACCAGCACAGAATAAGGAAACAAGAATTGAAAAAAATTAGAAGAGGCTTAGGAACCTCTGGGACAACTTTAAATGTGGCAACATCCGAATCATAGGTGTGCCAGAAGGAGAGGAGGAAGAGCAAGAAATTGAACGCTTATTGAAAAAATAATGAAGGAAAATTTCCCAAATTTGGAGAAAGAAATAGCATACAAGTTCAGGAAGCACAGAGAGTCCCAAACAAGCTAGACTTCAGAAGGACCACACCAAGACACATCATCATTAAAATGCTAAAGGTTCAAGATAAAGAGAGAATCTTAAAAGTGTCAAGAGAAGAGCAGAGAGTTACCTACAAAGGGGTGCCTATAAGACTATCAGCTGATTTCTCAAAAGAAACTTTCCAGACAAGAAGGGATTGGCAAGAAGTATTTAATGTGATGAAAAGCAAGGACCTATAACCAAGATTACTCTATCCAGCAAAGGTGTCATCTGGAATGGAAGGGCAGATGAAGTGCTTCCCAGACAAGGTAAAGCTAAAAGAGTTCATTATCACCAAGCCATTATTCTATGAAATGTTAAAGGGACTTGCTTAAGAAAAAGATCAAAACTATGAACACTAAAATGACAACAAACTCATACTATAACTTCTTACACTATAAACACGAATAAACTTAGACTGGATTAAAGACTTGAATGTTAGACTTGAAACCATAAAAAATCCTAGAGGAAAACACAGACAGTAAAATTTTGAACATTTCTCATAGCAATGTTGTTGTTGTCGGCAGCCGTCCGTCTTGAGAGACGATGGTGTAGCTTCTTAAGAGTCTATCTGCACCGCCTAGAATGGCTGTGCAGTCCGACTCGGGAGTGACACGGTATCTGTCTCCTCCCGTGTTGAATCGACATCTTGCGATGACGCTA
Organism: Furipterus horrens; assembly: GCF_987537825.1. Taxonomy (NCBI): domain Eukaryota; kingdom Metazoa; phylum Chordata; class Mammalia; order Chiroptera; family Furipteridae; genus Furipterus; species Furipterus horrens. The sequence continues at coordinate 24,440,644 of NW_028327177.1, read as the reverse complement.
GAGTGTCCTCTCCAGTGAAGCTGAAGCTACAGAGCCTGGGCAGGGTGATATGGAGGGTCTGCTGTTGCCCATGCAGCAGACCCCCCCTCTCTTCGCAGCTGAAGGGTCCAAGGGAAAGACGGAGTCAATACAGCTTGGCTTCAGGTGCGCCGCAGGAGTTGCCGGTGTTGACAACAACGTCAAACCGCCTTAGGGACTCCGGCTCCGGATTTTCTGTCGGGGTTTACTCCCCTAGCCTTTCCCCTGAAGAGGTATGCCGCAAGGCAGCGGAGGTTTTTTGGAGTCAGAGTTTTCCTTCTCTGATGTACCCTGACTGGAAGATCGAACCAGCGACACTTAGCTCGCAGGCCGACGCTCAATCCACTGAGCCAAACCAGCCAGGTCATAGCAATGTATCTTCTGATATATCTCACTGGGCTAGGGAAACCAAATAAAAACATAAACAAATGGGACTATGTCAAACTAAATAGTTTTTGCACAGCAAAGGAAACCATCGACAAATAAGAAGACAGCCCACTGAATGGGAGAACATATTCACCAATGATACTTTTGATAAGGGGTTAATATCCAAAATTTATAAAGAACTTATACTACCAACACCCCACCATCTCCCCAAAAAACAAACAATCCAATTAAAAAATGAACAAAGGACCTGAATAGACATTTTTCCAAAGAGGACATACAGATGGCCAATAAGCATATGAAGAGATGCTCAACATCAATAATCAGAGAAATGCAAATTAAAACCACATTGAAATATCCCTTCACACCTGTTAGAATGACTGTCATCATTACATCAACAAACAACACCTGTTGGAAAGGATGTGGCGAAAAAGGAACCCTAGTGCACTGTTGGTGGAAATGCAGACTGGTGCAGCCATCATGGAAAACAGTATGAAATTTCCTCAGAAATCTAAAAATGAAACTGCCTTTTGACCTAGCAATCCCTCTGCTGGGAATATACCCTAAGAATCCTGAATCACCAATTTAAAAGAATTTATGCACCCTTATTTCATAGCAGTGTTATTTACAATAGCCAAGATTTGGAAACAGCCCAAGTGTCCATCAGTAGATCAGTGGATAACAAATTACGGTACATTTACACAATAGAATATAACACTACTTGTCCATAAAAAGAAGGAAATCTTACCCTTTGTGACAACCTGGATGGACCTGCAGAGCATTATGCTAAGTGAAAGAGCCAATGAGAGAAAGAACAAACTGAACTAACAAGCAAAATAGAAATGGACTCATAGAGAACAGGCTGAAAGCTGTTGTTGTTTGCAGGATAAGGGGATGGGTTGGGATTGAACAAAACAAAACAAAACAAAATAAAGCAAAAAAACAAGAGAAAAACTCATGGGCTGGGACAACAGTGTGTGATTTCTGGGAGGAGGGGGATAGAAGAAGGTGTAGGAGGGGACAGGGGGATAAACGATGATGGAAGGAGACTTGACTTAGGGTGGTGAACACACAGTACAGTGTACAGATGATGTGTTGTGGAACTGTGCACCTGAAAACTGTATAATTTTGTTAACCAGTGCCATCCCAATAAATTCAACAAAAAGAAAAAAAAAAAGATTTGATGCAGAGAGAAGTTAGGAGGCTATTGAAGTAGTCTAAGGAAAATTATTGGTAGGTCAAACTAGAAGATGGAAAAGTTGATGGATTTGTGCTTCATTTAGAAGGTGGAGTTAGTAGAAATTACTTCTAATAGATTTAGATATAGGAATATCAAGGATCCCTCCTAGATAAATCATGGTGTTTTTCCAAGATAGGAAAAACTGTGGAAAGACTAGTTCAGGTGAAGAGATTAGGAATTCGGTTTGGTTCCCTTTTGACTTCCATTTGGGAATGTCAAGTTGACAGATGATTATATGAGTTTGGAGTCTAGGGGATGAGTAAGGCAAAAGTATAACATAGAGAAGATATTTAATACCATGGGATGTAAGTCATCTAGTGAGAGCATGGAGTTTAAAAAATAGAAGTTTCCAATATAGCTGAAATAGAGCATTGGACAATCCTGATGTTTATAGAAACCAAAGAGAGGCATAAGAGCCAGCAAAAGACATAGACAAAAAGTTGCCACTGAGCAAAAGGGGAAATCAGGAGAATATGTCTGACCAACAAAGAATAAAAATGGTTTAAGAGTCATGGATAACATAGTGTCAATGTTAACTGGTAGAGGAAAATCATAGTAAGAAAAGAACAGAGATTTGTCTTTAAATTTGGCAACATGGAAGTCATTGGTGAGAGCAATTCAGCAGAGTATTACAGATGAAAACTTGATTGTTACAGATTGAGAAGAGAATGTGAAATTAAGTAGACATAACAGATGTAGACATCTTCACGAAATTTTGCTCTGGGAATCTGGGATCAAGGGAGGCTTTTTTTTTTTTAAGATAGGAAATGATATAGCATTAAAATCACTGGTTATTTGATTCACACATAAAATAAATGTTATTAATTTGTCATTACAAGTATCATTAGAACCAAGAGGCTTTTAAAATAGATTCAATAATAAATGAAGTAGGTATTTTAGGAAGAAGCTTGTAAGAAAAAGAGGTAAGCTACAGGGAAAATTGATAGAACAAGTCTTCTTTACATCATTTTTTTTCCACTTTCATATTTGGTGCCTAATTAACTTCACTTATAAGTATCTGGGTTCTCTGACTAATTTTGATATCTGTCCATTTTTAAGGGCCAGACATGTCTGATTGTATTTTTTAAGTTGGTAGGATTGGATCAAAATACATTTAAATTTGCATGAGTTTATTTGCATAAGATCTTCTGCTTTGCCTGAACCAAGACTAAAAATTTTGTCTGCTTACCTTTCTACAAAGAAGGAAAGTGGGTTGATGGCAGAAACTTAGAAGATACCTGTTCCCAGTCCATTTTCATGAGTCCTATGGAATAAGTGATTTTAGTCTAAATGAACCTGAGAATTTTCAGAATTGTTTTGAATCACAGGGTCACAAGCAGCACTTATTCAAATTCCAGATGACAGAATATATTGTATAACACAGAACTGATTATACCATTCTTCTTAAACACTCTATTTCATTGGCTTCTAGGCCTTCATGCTCTCCTGATTTCCCTCCTACTTCTATGGCTGTTCCTCTTTTCTCCCCTTCACTGATTTCTTCTTTACCTGGTGGCTCAATGTAGAACTGGTGCTTTGTCTACTAGAGTGCCTCCCCCAACCCCCACTTTTTTTTTTTTTTTTTTTTCAATTTTGTACTTACTCTTTGGTGATTTCATCTTCTCGCTTGGTTGAAACATTACTAATATGCTGATGCTTCCTAAATTTATATCTTCAGCTGAGAACTCTCTTCTGAACTCCAGAGTGACATACTCAATTGCATGCTACTTAAATTCTACAACTCATTATCTTCCTCTTCCTTCTCCCTCAATCTGCTCCTCCTTTAACATTTTCTGTCTCAGCAAGTTTTAAGACTATCTATTTGGTTACTTAAGAGAGAAATCTGAGAGTCATTTTTGACTTCTCTCTTGACCTTTATATATCACATCCCACTCCTGTGGCAAATCAATCATTATGTCTTGTTTATCCACATCCACTTTTTTTTAGCGCTCCTTTATCTCCATCTTACTGTGATCACTTTAATCCAAGCCAACCGATGCCTTGCTTTGACTACTGCATTAGCTTTCTAATTGTTCTCCCTGCTTCCACATGAAGTGAGAGAATATTCTGGTGCCTCTATGATGTCTCCACTCTCCCATTTTTTTTCATGATGTAATGACTAGAAGGAAATTGCATGAAAGAAAGAAATTGTGGATAGGAACTCTTGGTGGCCAGTATTATTGCATAGTATTTTATTGTTCTCTTATTTTGCTAAACATGTTTATAGCAGTGCCAATGATTATTATTTTTAATTTTCTTAAGATAACAATGAGTAGGCACTATTTCTTTCCTTGAAAAATCTAGAGACACTTGGAAGTTATTAGGTAGCTGAGGGGTCTTGTGGAGGGAGTTTGCAAGCTTAGGTGTGAGTGCTTGAAGTCCCAAGGCTATAAACATTCTTTATACTGTAGTTCTTGGTAAATGTAGCTATTAGAGATGGAGTTGGATCTTGTTTATATTCCTATAGCTCCTTGAAATTGTAGTGTTGCTTTCAGTACTTCTCTTACTAGTTATCAAGGGAATATATACTCAGAACTAGCACTCCTAAGACTGGATGGACTTAAGAAATTGTGTTTTCAGAGATCTTGGTTCTCTTTCCTCTGAAACATGGAAGCTCTAGGTGTCAGAACAGATAATCACTCTGGACATTTTTGTTCTTGAACTTAAATCTAGGATTGGTCCTCGATAGCCTAACTCTTGCATTCAGTGGGAAAGGTATTTCTGCTGCTGCCAGTTTGCAGGTGTAGGAACTACTTTGGTAAGAGCTGCTGGGGCTCTGGACAGTTGAAGCAAGCCTGTATTACCTCACATAACAATGCAGCTGAAGCCAAAGCACAGTAGGATTAGCCCTCACATTTCTGGTCTGGGAAGAGAAGTCAGGGAGAATGATGCATCTGTGGAGCTTTCTCTGTTCCTTCCTGAATTAGATGGTATAAACTGTAAGGAGTCTGTTCTGCAGCAGTGGTCAAAACTAGGTGCAAAGTTCAAGCCCTAGGAAGTACTACAGATTTTTGTTGTACGTTAGAAAACAACTGAGCATCAACATGTTTTTTAAAACTTGTTATGGAAACTGCTGTAGGTATTTGGAACTAAACGTTTTCTTTCTTTCTTTTCTAACTGTTTATTGTTTACACTTTAGCAGATGTCACTCTGCCCCAACCCACCCCTTGCCCACTTCTACTCAGCCCCTGTCCCCTCTTCCCTCAGGTCATCACCACACCTTTGTCTGTGTCTGGGGGTTATGCACGTATGTTCTTTGGCTAATTCCTTCACCGTCTTCCATCCACTTTCCCCTTTCCCCTCCCCTCAGTCAGCTGCCAGTCTGTTCCATGTCCCCGCAACTCTGTTTCTATTTTGTTCATCAGTTTATTAGTTCATTAGATTCCACATATAAGTGAGATCATATGTATTTATTTTTCACTGACTATTTTCCGATTTTTATTTGAAGTCTTTAGATTTATAGTGTGCTTATTTAGGTTCATACTAAGTTGAAACAGCTCTATACCATTGCTAATGGTTACCTTTATTGAATGCCCTTTTCTTTTTCTTTCTTCCTTCTCCTCCTCCTCATGCTTCCCTCCCCCCTCCCCTTCCCCCTCTCCTTTTCTTCTTCTTCTCCTTTTCCTTCTCCTTCTCCTTCTTGAAGTTTTTTCATCTGCCTTTTATTTCTTTGCTTGTTACCCATGAGGTGAATGGATCTGTGGTCTTGCCATAGAGAAATATTATAATGCAAGACTTTTGTTTGCAAAACATATTTAAAAATGCCTTGTCTTCTGGACCATATTCCTGCTAACCCTTAGATTTTAATCAGTAAGATGCTTCAGATAGTCAATGGAACAAGAATAATGCAATGGAAGAATAGTACAGTTATTACAACTGTATAGGTAGAATTACAGATCTGTATTTTAATAAAATGAAAAATTTCTTTAGGATTTTAGGGATTTGTTATGGATTGTACATATATGTTATATGGTTTCATTAATTGATTAGCTATGCTTAGATGTTTGCATGTAAGGAACACTTTAATAGAAAAATTTTGATACTCTTAAAAATTCAAAATAAACTCAGACATCTTTAAAACTATAACATTTAAAGGTACCATGAGTGATTTTGCCTTACAAGTAACAGGCTTTGTTGTTATTTAGAAGAACATAATTTTCCAATTAAAAAAAAATTAATTTCTGAGTTTGTGTCAGATGTTTAGCATTAACCACTAGGCATTTGTAAACCAAGATTCTTAAATAATTTTAATTTAAGAGCTTATATATTTTTAAAGATGTTAGTACTAATATTGATTTCCTCATTTTATTTGAATGTTTCAATTAAACAATGTGAGGTTTTATAGAATTTTAGGAACTTATTTATAAAGGGGAGGATACTATTACTAATAGATACAGCTAAGCACATGAAAACTAATAATTTGGTATTTGATTCACTTGAGCATTGCTAAGCAAAAGCCAACACTTAATATGTTATGTTTAATGATTTCATTGTAATTTTAGAGTTCTCTGCCTTAGGTAACTTTGGGCCTTTCTTTAGGCTAGTGTATCAAAAAATATAATGGAAAAAAATTTGTGATGTTTTCACCCAGAGATAATCAATGCTAACATTTTGGTGTTTATTCTTCTGGTGTCCTCTCAGGTTTTGAACATTTTCAAAGTTTTAGATACATATTACTGAGTATTTCTCAAAAAGTTCTACCAGTGTACAATCCTACCAGTAAATATGGTGTGAGAGTGCCCATTCTCTGATCCATTGGTCAATACTTTGCCAATTCAATAGGCAAAAATACATTATATTATTATTTCTATGTGAAATCTTTTCATTACTTTTAGATTGAACTTTTTTCAAGCATTGAATGGTTTATTTTTAAATTAAATTTATTGGGGTGACATTGGTCAATAAGATTATATAGATTTCGAGTTTACAATTCTATGATAGATATCTGGGTGAAAAAAGTGAAGGAGTTAAGCAGAAAAAACCCCAAAAACTCATAGACACAGGCAACAGCATGGTGATTACCTGAGGTAAAAGGGGTAGGGGAGGTAGAAGAGGGTCAAGCAGAGATAAGTGACAATAGAAGGAGACTTGACTTTCGGTGGTGAACATTCAATACAATGTACAGATCATGTGTTATAGACTTGTACACCTGAAACCTATATAATTTTATTAACCAATGTCACCCCAAAAATTCAATAAAAATTATAAAACAAATTTTAAAAAGTGATAGCAACATTATGACCCACTCACAGTGTTTTCTGGATATTAAAAAAATAATTTTAGAAGTACTTTATAAACCAAAATACTTTATGTGTGTGCATATATATTTCATAAAAAGATTAATGTGCACCTATAATATTATTGCTTAAGTAATTAGCAAAATAGGGGTACTTTTAGTTGAAGACAAGCTCATAATTGAACATCTTATTTTATAGAAGTAATAAGTTGCTTAAAAAATTATCTTACAGAATATTTATTTTTGAGTCATTCAAAATTTATTTTATTACATGTTTATTTTGTGTTCTTCTTTTGTGATATGTTTATTCATGTCAAAAAAAAAAAGAATTCACCAGTTAAAAAAAACTTCTTAGTATATTTATATGCTTATTTATTGATAGTGGTATGTGCGTGAAGGAATAGAGGGAGTTAGGCAAAAAAAAAAAAGTCATGAGGTCACTATGTATGGCCTTTTAAAAGGGACGAGATTGAACATTATTGACTTTTCTTAAAAATAATTAAATGAAGACATTTTAAAATTAAATAAGAAATTAAGACAAGTACATGTTTTCCAAATGTTTCTTTAGAAGTATGGCATTATAAATGCAGGCAATTAAAGCTCTACAGTCTATCATATTTTTATTGCTTCATGATATCAAAAGAAGGACATACCACTTATTTTTAGAGAGTTCTGGTCTATGCAGCAGCTTGAACATGGTAGAGACCTATATACTCTGTTGCTGGAGTTATTTATTTTTCAGGGAAAGAGAAAAAGGTTGGGAAATGCATAATTTCTTTTCTTTTTACTTAATAGTTACATTAAGAAGATACCTTGTCCCCATTTTTATTACTTCTTAGATTTTATTGCTGGCAGCCAGATGTGTTGAAACTCCTGACGACAGCATCTATTCATTGCGTGTTTTTAATAGGCTTAGAGAAATATGAGTAGAGTACATGAAAGCAGCTCAGCTTCACACTTCAGCTGGGAATGCCCAAAAAGCTCACTGCTGTTTAGAATTCTTGCTACAGTCAGGAGAAAGCCGAAAGCTGCACGGGTACTGAATCTTCTACGACTGAATTAGAAGAATAATGACTGTACAATTAGCTATCAACCTCTGCTCATTTAAGCACAGTTTTTACAGAGCTCAGGAGAAATATGGAACTTGATTGGCATGTTTTTATGTGATGGTGTCTGCAAATAGATGACTTTAAAGACAGGTGGTAAGGAAAAATAAGAGAAGAGAGAAAAAAAAAAAAAAAAAAAAAAAGAAAGAAAATGCAATTTGAGACATTGCGCCAGGTCTGCAATTCTGTTTTATCTCATTTTCATGGGGTTTTTTCATCCCCTCCAAATATTTTGCAAAATGAGCTTTTTGGACAAACGCTGAACAATGCAAGGTGAGTAAAGCTAAACTATATTTTCTTTTTGTATTGATATTTGAAGACTAATAATCTTATATGTAAAAATTTTTCTGTATGGAAATGCTGGCATTATAAGAGTGTTGTCTTTATATCAGAAATATAAAATTTTATGTATTGTTCTTAATTGATTTTAAGAAGGAAAACAAGCTTCTTTAAAGCACAGAAAGCATCTTAAATTTAACTAGCTTGACCTCTGAAATATACAGGCTGTTTCAGTGATTTCATTTTGTAATAAATGAAAGGGTTAACTTAAAATGCCTGACATTTTTTTTCTTTGTGATAATAGCAGTGATTATATTGCATATATAGGGATGGGGCTATATGATCATATGTGATTTGCTGGAAAACGTGAATTAGCAGTCATGCATGCTCTTTGCAAAACATGCGGAAGATATTTTCTAGGTCTAAGATGCTTCTCTATGCAGGGTAGATCAATAATCACTTTTGAACAAGCTCTATTATGAAACTGCTAACACTGCTTTGTATTGGATTGGCTAGTTTGGAAGGATGTTTTGTTATAAATTCTATTGCTTTTCAACCTGATCATTATTTTTGTGTGTGTGTTGTGAGGTTGTTAAATTATGAACATGTGTTTTAGATGGTTTCTCCAGCTTACAGTAAAAGAGATAGCCTATAGAGAATGCTTTTAAAATGCAGTTTTATCAGCCAGTTTTTCCCTCCTTTAAGTTGTTTGCCTTTTAAGAATTTCTAATGTTATATGCCTAGTATAGACAAAAATCCCATTGTAACCAAATATATGTGGAGAAAGACTGAAGAAGAAATGATAAAGCATTGAAACCTTCTGGAAATTGAGGGAAAACTAATAGTGCATAGAATATCAAATGGTTTTGCTCTTCTTTTTTTAGGGTCTTTTGAACAAGGTGAGGCAGCCTATTTTAGAGGCTTAAAAAATACCTATTAATAGTATGTGCTTTAATTTAGCAAATGTAAGGAAGGCTTTATAAATTTGTAGGCACTTAAAATGTTTACCAACGATAAATATATCTCTGACCTTTCCATTGAATATGGAACAGCTTATCTCCTTTATAAATTTCAGTGCAGTTTTGTTCAATTAACTAATTTGATTTTTTAATATTTTGCTTTTGGACTAATGTAAAATATATAATATGTGAAATGTTATGGTATTCTATAATAGGCTATCTATATTTTAAGATAGTGAGCTTATTTAGTAATACATCATTTAAGTGTGTGATTTATGATTTAAAATATTCTGTATTGATTTAAATAAAAGAGGCAGTATGGCTTTCTTTAAAATTCCATGACCCGAAGCTACCAGAGTTTTAGGATCTGTACTGATCCTCTATAAGTCTTTTCCTTGTTTGAGTTCTCTCTCATTTTATTAATGCCAAAATTCATGTGTTTAAAATATTAGTATTAGGGCTGGGTATATATTAACTTTAGAAATTGTGCTATTAACAGCGTGATATGGAATTAATTTTAAAGTAAATGTTACTAGTTTTAAAATATGAGAACATTTATTTTTGAGGGAATTGCATGCATCTCTATTACTGCACATTTGCTTTGACCTCAAGTTTCTTTTATTGTTGTCATCCTTAATATTGCAATGCTCTCATTATTAAAAACCTGAAATTTTATACTGCTGTAACTAAACATTAAATTATTGCATTTCTAAGGATTCTGTAAGACGAGTTGTACTTAACTTACTTTTATTTTTTACCTAAATTATTGAAAACTACCAATTAGTCAATAAAAATTTTATTCTGTTTTAGGGGAAAAAACCCCATGCCTTTGTTCTTAACTTCTTGGTCTTATAAAAACATATGACATTTTTTACTCATAGATCTGTTGATCTTCATAATTAATCAAGTACTTGATTTACTTATAAAATCCATCAAAACCAGTTTACAAATAGCTATTACTTTAGAAATATGAACAGTAAAACTAAATTTATAAGAATGCACAATTAATGCCTCCCTCTACGTATTTTAATATTGTGGTTACTTTGTATTCAAATCAGACACAATGGTCTTTGAAAATTGTTGTTCTGCTTAGATTCAAAAACAACCACAACAACCTAAGCATGAATATTTTAGATAGCACTGTAGGCTAAAAAATAAGAAGTTATCCTTGAAGAAAAAAAAATGGTAAAGAATGTCTTGAGTATGTCATAGGAGATGTTATCTTACAACTTTAAATATTTTTCTAAATAATGGGCCTTTCAACTCATGGACTAGACATGCTCTTGAGATCTGAAGCATCAGTTATATAACTATCACCTCTGGAAAGAATAGTTTGGTTGTTATCGCATAAATAGTAATTGTTTGTTTTGGCTCGTTCAATGGAATATTCAGTATTTGTATTGTGACATTAAATTACATCTTTAAACTGATAGAAAATAACATCAGGGATATGGACAATTAGATTATATTTTCTTCTGAATTGCTTTCTAGGAGAAATTACTAAAATAATACTATGCATCAATTGTAGACAATGTATTATTTAAAGGGGATCCTTTCAAGTAGTTTTCCTGAGACTTATTTTAGGTGCCTGATTTATCCGTAAATTTGCAACTCTACTTTTATCAAGTCGTCAGATGATAGGACAGTTTACTTCTGTGATATATTAGCAATAAAAGATTAAAAGATGAAAATCTCCCAAAATTATTACTCAAAAAGCATTTTCAGGTTCAACTTGTCAAAGGAACAAAGATTTTAAAGACACCAATAATATTTTATGTATCATAAATCACTAAAGTGGAAATTAGTATAGATTGTTAAAACATTTTGTTATCTAATGAGTAATTGAAATTTATTTGTGAGTGAAAATCATTAGAATATTTTAGAGTAACTTTTTGTTGGGAATTATATGGCACAACCCTTATGTTTCAAACTGAAGGTTCTTAACTTACTCTTATCATTGTGGTTCTTGAATAATATTTTAGTGCATAAAAGGGGTGGCAGGATATCCTCTGTTTTTTTACATCTAAAATGAAGCAATTGAAGATTCAGCAAGGAAAAAAAAAACAGTGTCTGAATCCTATGTGAATTCACTTGATAGGTTTTGATGAAATGCCACTTTAATATAATTTTTTTATCAAGTTTTCTAACTATAAACTTATTTTTCCCAAATTAAATTAATCAGGATACAAAGACAATTTTTTGTTGCCAGTAGAAAAGTTCTCAACTACTAAATTTATTATGAAATCTAAATCTTGTGATCTTGTCTTTGGAAGGAAACATAAACATTGGCATGCTAGAAAGTGTATTTTTTAATAGAGTTCACTGCATTGAGTAATCAGTTGCTTTGAATAGTATTCAAAAGATGATTATCTTTTTGATAAAATTTCTGGAAAAGTGTACTTACTATCTCCTAAGTTTTTCCATTTACTGATTTTTAGTGATCTTTCTTGTACAGTGAAGAAATATATATTTCCTCCAGATGTAATTCTTTGTCACTAAATGTGTGACAGTGAATTTGCTATCTTGGCTGACCACACAGGGGCATAATAGGATTGGATTTACTCAGAATGGATATTAAAGCTAGGCTTTCTCTCCCTTCTGGATACATGTGCAGACTTTCATATTAAAAGATACACAGACTTTATATTAAATGTAAGAATAAAAAAAAAGTAGACCAAAGAGTATTTGGATTTGTTGGTGTTTTTAATTATAAGTAAGTTAACCATAAGCAAGTTCTGGTTTGTCTGAACTAGTCCTGGTTTATGTCTGCTGTGTTCCACTATTGATTAATAGTACCACTTTTCTCTCTTAAAGGTGTTTAACAAGAAATTACAGGGCTGCTCTTAAGTATAAAAAGCTTGAAATTAACTAGTGTAAATGGATTCTTTTCCCCTGATACATTGCCCGCAGTTCTAAAACATAAATGTTATTTAAGATAAAATTTGAATTTATAAAAGAAATGTTTAATTATTTACTCTGATAGTGTTTCTGGTCAAAAGTACTTGGTCATTTACCTAGCATTTACTGTTGCTTTGGTTTATAATAAGCTATCAGTATGTGTTCAGGATTTCTGGCACAGACACCTGTTATTTATCATGGCACATTAATGACTACTTTGACATTGAAAGAATAGCATGCATACTTTTCATAGTTCTGAGAGTGCAATACTGACAGTGTGTGTTGTTTGCAGTTTGTAGGAGCACAGCACAATCGATATATCATGATAGGAACATATTTCATTACCATATTCTGAAGTATAGAACCACTCAATAGTCTGATACACATGGGCACACATACATGCACATATTATGTATGTATATAAACCTTGATAAATATATGATAATTATAAATTATATATTGCAGACATAAAAGGTTCTCTTAACAATGATCTCTGTATTTCTAATCAAAATGACTTTCAATTCATGGATTTATAGCATTAATATTTTTACTTGAATCTTTATTGTAGACCTAGCTATATACCACAATTATTAGTATACACACTTAATCTGACACTGATAAACAGTCTTTAAGTATTTTCTTTATTGAAAAAACTTTTTATAAAGCTGTTGCTTTTATTGATTACTGACAGGTAAATGTTAACTATACTTTTTATTCTAAACTTTTATATGATCATAAAGGATCTTTGAAAACTCAAAGAAGATAATTACTAGTAAACTTTTTTTCTGTTTAATTCTGGCACTATTCACTGAGTAGAAGATGAATTCATTTCATATGTGCTATGGCTGTCCTTATATCCACTTTTAAATTACAAAGGTTCAGCAAATGAATTCCTAGGACTGATTCACAATTTGAGTTTGGCTTCTCAATTTGAAAAGTTTTAATTAAGTATATCAGATATGTGTACAAACACTTCCTTTGGACAAAATGGAAAAAGCCTTTGAACTTTAAAATTGTAATTACCTAAAAAGTTAAATGCTCTTTATTTTGCTAAATGTTTTTTAAGCTATGCTTCCCTTCTCCTCCCAAAATTAACTCAGTATGTAAAGCAGGTGAAAGTGGAACAGATCTAGTTTAGAAATTGGGACAAGGGACCCACACAGGCTCTAAGAAAAAAACAATTTTTAGCTGATTTCTTAAATCAAACTCAAGACTTCTTAAACTCCTTTAAATTTTCCATCTCATTCTGTGACCTTTGAAAAGTCAGAAATAGAAATAATGGAAAATGACAAGGGGAGCTGCCATGTTTAATTAAGGATTGATTTGTGCCTGACTTTTCTACAAATACTGTGATAGCTTTACCTTGTGTGGTGTTCAACACAGGACTTCTGTTCATATACTTGCACGGCTACTTACTGGCTATGCAATATTGGTAAAGTCACTATACCTTGAGCTTCTTGAGTTAGGGACTATCATTAACCGCTGAATTTCCACACTTAACCCCTCTGGCTTCTTTCCAGTGAATACTGGCTTCCCTCAGCCTCCAGAACCAAATACTATTCTGCTTTTTTCCCTGCTATAAAGTAGCTTGTAGGTCCTAGAATTTCATATAATTGAAATCATATAGAATACACTCTTTTATAAAAGACTTAATCAGCATAACTTAAGAAATTCATCCATGTTGTGGCATGTATGAATAGTTTTTTTTTCCTTTGTATTTATTTCTGAGTAGTATTCCATGTTATAAACATACCATAACTCTTCTCACACTTTTTTGTGGAGCTATCTATAGCTATATCTATGTGTCTATATCTATATCTATATATGTGTGTGTGTGTGTGTGTGTGTGTATGTATATATGTATATTTTGGATGAATACTCAGAAGAGGAAATGAGTCCCAGAATAGGTGTATGTTTAGTATTATGATGCCAGACCATTTAAAAATGGGGTTGTACATTTTAAATTCCCACCAAATATGTTTGAGAGTTTTGGTGGTTCCTTCCACTTTCCAACATTTGATGATATGTTTTTTAAATTTTTGTCATTTGAGTTTATAATAGCATCTCCTTATAATATTATTTTGTATTTGCTTAATGATTAAAAATGTCAAGCACTTTTAAAATATGCTCATTGGCTATTTTTATATCTTCCTTTGTGAGGTGTTTGTTCAAAAAATTTTTTTTAGTGAGGTTACTTCTGTTTCTTATTAATGAGTTGTAGATATATGCAAGATATACGCTGGGTGAACATTTTATCCTGATCTGTGACTTGACTATTTATTTTCTTAATGTCTTTAGATGAGCAAAAGTTTAAATTCTGATGAATTGTAAGTTATCAATATTTTTCTCTTATGGTTTTTGTTTTCTTTCTTTTTTTAATGGTTTTTGTTTTCTATGTGCTATCTAAAAATCCTTGCCAATCCCTAAGTCATGAAACTATTCTCCTTTATATTTCCCAGAGATTTATAGTTTTAGCTTTTCATTTTAGGTTTACGATCCAGCACACATTAATTTTTATGTGTATGGTGTGAAGATACAAGTCAAGATTTATATTTTTCCAGATGGATTCTCAGTGTTTCATCACTATTTGTTGAATAGAATTAAAGACTTTCTATAACCTATTGGATTGTCTTGTCACCTTTATAGAGACATAATGGTATAAGTGCGGTTCAATTTCTGGGCTATCTATTCTGTTTCATTGAGCTATCTATCTCTCTTTATGCGGTACCCCAATATCTTACCTTTATAAGTAATCTTGAAGTCAGGTAGTGTAAGTTTTGCACCTTTATTTTTTTAAGATATTCTAAATATTCTAGGTGCTTTGCATTTTATATATATTTTATAATCAATTTATAATTTTGCTTTAAAAGGTTGTTGGAGTTAAGTCTTAGATTGTTTTGTATTTCTATAGATTATTTATGGGAGAATTAACATCTTAACAACGTTGAGTCTCCCAGTGGTATATCTTTTCATTTATGTAGGTCTTTTAAAATTTATCTAAGACTGTTTTGTAGTTTTAAGTGTAGAAAGCTTGAATGCCATTTGTTAATTTTTTGGTAAGTATTTTAAGCTTTTGATCTTACTATAAATTGAATTAGTTTTTAAATTTCAGTTTCTAGTTGTTTTCTGGTAGTATACAAATATAATTTATTTTTAATATTATCCTTGTATCTTTTGACCTTAGTTTTAGATTTGTTACGATATCCTGTATAAACAATTATGCCATCTGCAAATAGAGACAGCTTTACTTCTTATCCAATTCTTTTTTTTTTTTATTATAATGCTTTAAGACCAATTGTACAAGGTTAAACAGAAATTGTGAGAGCCTATTACTTTATTAATAGTTTTTAAAAAATTATGAATGAATTTGCATTTTGTGAAATGCTTTTCAGTAGTTATTGAAATGATCATGATTCTTCTTCCTTGTTTTGTTAATATTGCTAATTAGTTGAGTTTTGAATATTAAACCAACTTTGCATTTCTGGGTTAAATCTCATTTGGTCATGGGATGTTATCCATTTAATATACTGCTGGTTTAGATTTTTTACTTTTTTAATGGATTTATTTATTTATGTTCATGAAAGATATTCTGTTTTATTGAAATTAAATCGATAGGTTTTGGCATTAGGTTTTTCTGATTCATAAAATGAGCTGGGGATTTCTTTAAACTGCTGTATTTTGTCAACATTTGGTGTGGGATTGATGTTATTTCTTTCTTAAATATGTGATGGAATTCACCAGTGAAACCATATGGACATGAAATTTTTGTGTAAGTTTGGATAAAGAATTTTTAATTTGTTCAAGATAAATAGGGTTATTTAGATTTTGTTTAATGTTTGTTACTTGTGGTAAGTGTTTTTCAAGAAGTTGGCCATTTTATTTAAGTTTATTAATCTGTTGTTATAAATTTCATAATTTTCATTGGCTTTTCAATGTCGATTGAATCTATATTGATAATCTTTCTTTTATTTCTGATATTGGTATAGTTTGTAATTTGTGGTCTTTCTTTTGTTTGCTTGATCACTTTACCTAGAAGTTTATCATATTTTTCTCTTTAGTGTTGTTGATTTTCCCTGTTGTTTGTCTACTATTTCACTGATTAATGTTTTCATGCTAATTATTTTCTTTATCATTTTAATCATTTTTCTTCCTGAAGACCTAAGTTTCCATTTGATATAGTTTTCTTCAGCCTGGAGAACTTCCTTTAGCATTTCATGAAGTGCAGATGTTCACTTCTCTGTTTACTTTTATTTGAAAAAAATTCTTTATATAGTTTTTTTTAGAAGAGCTTTGCTGGTTATAGCATTCTGTGTTAACAATCTTTTTTGCTTTTTAAAAAGTTTTTGCTGTTTAAAGAAGCTTCCATAGTTAATGATGAGAAGAAGTGTTTGATGACAAGTCAGTGGAACTTTAAAAATTATTTTCCTTTTGTATTTAATGTGTTGTTTTTCTCAGGTTCAGATTGCTTTCAAAATTTTCTCTTTATCTTTTGTTTGTTGTACTTTTTACTTATATATGTCTATATGCAGTTTTTGGTGTATTTATCTTTTACCTAACATGATTATTTTTTCCATTGTTTTAACATTTTTTTCTATCTCCTCCTCTTTTTTTCTCAGTTATTCATAATTTAGGCTTTATGTATCTAGGTTTTTTATAAATTATTCCCAAATGCTTATATTTTTTCAATTTTTCTCTTACTTAGATTGAGTAATTTTCAACTTCATTGATTCTTTCAAATCTGCTGTTAGACAGTTCATCTAGTGAATTTCTTATTTCAGATGTTTTTTGTTCTAAAATTAAATTTTTTTTTTAATTTTATTTTTTGGTTTTTCAATTACAGTTGTCGCATTTTTTCCCCATTGCCCCCCCCCACCCAGCCCACCCCTTCTCCCACAATCATATCCCTCCCCGTTGTCCATATCCATGAGTCATTTATACATGTCCCTTCCCTTACTTCTCTCTCTCCCCCTCCCCCCTAATAACTTATTCTGTTCCTTGTTCTATTTAGTTCATTTGTTTGTGTTGTTCCTTAGTTTCCTGTATTAGGTGATATCATATGGTATTTGTCTTTTGTTGCCTGGCTTATTTCACTAAGCATAATTCTCTCTAGTTCCATCCATGTTGTCACAAGTGGCAGGAGTTCCTTCTTTCTTTCTGCTGCATAGTATTCCATTGTGTAAATGTACCACAGTTTTTTGATTCACTCATCTACAGGTGGGTTATCTTTTATAGTCACTAATTCTCTGTTGGGATTTTTTACTTATGATGAGCATACTGCCTTTACTTCCTTTAGCAGAGTTATTATAATAGCTTTAAAATTCTTTTAGGCTAATTTTGATATCCAGTTTATCTCTCCATTTCCATTGATTGTTCTTATTTCTCTTGATTATGTTTTTATCTTGTGATGATAACTTTGAAGACTTACTCTCTTAGCAACTTTCAAATTTATAATACAGTTTTGTTAATGATAGCCACCATGCTGGACATTGCATCCCAGGACTTAATAATCTGCAACTGGAAGTTTGTAGCTTTTGAACACCTTCACTCATTTCAACCCTGACCCACATCTGTCACCCACCCATTTCTTCTCATATCTGTCTATGAGTTTGTATTTTTTTCTTTTTGTTAGATTCCACATATAAGTGAGATCATGCAGTAGTAGTCTTTTCTCTGTCTGACTTATTTGACTTAGCATAATGCTCTCACAGTTGGAAATTGCAGAATTTTTTTCTTTTCTATGATTGAATAATATTCACATATTTGAATATATATATATGCCTACATACATATATAATCATCTATCTATCTATCTATCTATCTATCTATCTTATCTATCAAAAAATCATATTTTCTTTATCCTTTATCCATCCACAGACACATAGCTTATTTCCACATCTTGGCTATTGTAAATAATACTGCTGTGAGCATGGGAGTGTAGATATATTTTCGAGCTAGTATTTTTGTTTCCTTTGGATAAATACTTAGAAATGGAATTGCTGGTTCATATGTTAGCCCTGTTTTTAATTTTTTGAGTCCTATTTTAAGTTTCCTTAGCGGCATAACAATTTACATTCCCTCTAATGATGCACAAGGGTTTCCTTTTTATCCACATCCTCACCAACACTTGTTATTTTTGTTTGTTTGTTTGTTTTTTGATGTAGTTATTCTAACAGGTGTGAGGTGACATCTTATTGAAGTTTTGATTTGCATGTCCCTAATGATTAGTGATGTTGAACATTTTTTTTGTGTGCCTGTTTACCATTTGTTGATTTCTTTGAAAAAAATGTCTATTTAGATTCTCTGTCCATTTTTTTAGTTGGCTTGTTAGTATTTTTGTTATTGAGTTATATGAGTTCTTTATGTATTTTGGATATTAACTCATTATCAGATATATGATTTTGCAGGCATTTTCACTCATTCCACAGGATGCCTTTTCATTTTGTTCATGGTTTTCTTTGATGTGCAAAACCTTTTTAGTTTAGTGTTGTCCCTTTTGTTTATATTTACTTTTGTTGCCTTTACTTTTGGTATCATATCTAAAAACATCTTTGCCAACACTAAGAAACTTACTGCTTGTGTTTCCTTTAGTCGTTTAATGGCTTCAGGTCTTAAGTTAAAGTCTTTATTCTGAGTTGATTTTTGTGTATGGTGTAATATAGTGGTCCAGTTTTGTTCTTTTGCCTGTGATTGTCTAGTTTCCCCAACACTCTGTTTTGAAGAGACTGTCTTTATCCCATTGCATATTCTTGGCTCCTTTGTTATAAATTAATTGAATATTATGCATGGGTTTTTCTGAGCTCTTTATTCTGTTCAGTTGATCTGTGTGTCTATTTTTATGTCAGTACCATACTGTTTTGATTACTCTACTTTTGTAATATAGTTTGAAATCCTGAAGTGTAATGCCTCCTGCATTGTTCTTTCTCCAGATTGCTTTTTTTTTTTTTTGTGGTCTTTTGTGGTTCCATACAAATTTTAGGATTGTTCTGTTTTTGTGAAAAATGCCATTAGAATTTTTATAGGGATTGTATTGAATCTATAGATGGCTTTACGTAGTAGAGACATTTTAGTAATATTATTTCTTCTAATCCATGAGCATGGAATATTTTTTTCTATTTAATTGTGTCTTCAAATTTTTTTCATCTATGCAGTGTACAGGTATTTTACTTTCTTGGTCAAATTTTCCTAAGTATTTTAACCTTTTTGATGCAATTGTAAATGAGATTGTTTTCTTAATTTCTCTTTTTGATAGTTTGTTATAAGTATATAGAAATGCAACTGATTTTTTAGTATTAATTTTTTATCTTGCAGCTTTACTGAATTTGTTTATTAGTTATAACAGTTTTTGATGAAGTCTTTAGAATTTTCTAAATATAAAATTATGTTATATTTAAATAGAGACAGCTTTACTCCTTCCTTTTTTATTTGGATGGCCTTATTTATTTTTCTTGCCTAATTAACCTGGCTAGGTCTTTCAGTATTATGTTGAATGAAAGTAGCAGGAATGGGCGTCCTTTTTTTGTTCTTGATCATAAAGGAAACACTTCCAGATTTTCCCCAGTGAGGATTATGTTTGCTGTTAGCTTGTCACATATGGCCTTTATTAGACTGAGGTATGTTCTCTCTTTACCCACTTTACTGAGAGTTTCAAAATCATGAATGAGTGTTGTATTTTTGTCAGATGCTTTTTCTGCATCTACTGAGATGATTATATAATGTTTATCTTTCATTTTATTAATGTGGTGTATAACTTGGATTGACTTGTGGATGTTGAACCATCTTTCATTCCTGGAATAAATCCCACTTTGTCATAGTGTGTTATGCTTTTAATGTTTGTTGAAGACAGTTTGCTAATATTTTGTTTAGAATTTTTGAAAGTAAGTTCATCAAGGATATTGGCCTGTAATTTGTGTGTGTGTGTGTGTATGTGTGTGTTATAAATATTTTTATATCCCTACTGATTTTACTTTTTTTTTATTATTTAGTGAGAAGAGAGTGTTAAAATTTCCAGCTGTGATTGAATATTTGTCTGTTTCTTAGTTTAGTCTTTCATTTTTTTGCTTCATTATTTTGTTGTTCTGTTTTAGATACTTATAGTTATTATTATTTTTAAATGAATATACTCTAATTTCTTTGAAATCTCTGACTTTGGTAATATTTTTTTCTGGGTTATATTTTGTCTGATATTATTGTAGCTGCACTGGCATTTTATGATAAGTATTTACATGCAATATTTTTTCCCATTCTTTTAACCTACTGGTTTTCTTATATATAAAGTATGTATGTGTTGTGTGAGTGTGCATTTTAAATAACAGATGGGTTCTAATTTTTCCCTAGTCCCACTGTTTTTTTTCATTGGATTGCTCAGTCCATTATGTTTCATGTAATTACTGATGTAGTTGGACTTAATCCATCAGCTTGCTATTTTCTTTCCTTCTATTTTTACATTGGTTCTTTTTTCCCCTTTTATTCATATCCTTTTATGTGATTTATTAATTCACTTTTAGCATTTCATTTTCTCTTCTCTAATAGGTTTTTAACTATAACTTTTAAAGTTTTATCTTGGGGTTATAACATATATTCTTAACTAACAGTTTTATCATGAATTAATATCATATATAATATATGAATCTTATAATAGTATAATTTCATTTTTACCCCCTTGTTTTTGTGCTATTGTCACTTTATATTTTACTATTCACAAGTTTTGCATTGTTATCAAAACTTTTGATTTAAAAAAAGAGCCTTTTATGATTACCTACATATTTACTGTTTTTGATTATCTTTATTTCTCTCTCCAGATATGGGCCTTTATTTAAAAAATCACCACTTCTCTTCTATTTGAAGAACTTAAGTTAGTATTTCATGTACCTATGTGCAACTGACTCTTTTAGCCACTGTAGGTTTAAAAATATTTATTTTCACCTTAAAATTTTGGAAGGGTATTTAATTATGGATTAGATATAAAATTAAGTGAACTTTTTTTTTTCCCTTTCAGCACTTAAAATATGTCTTTCAGTTGTCTTCTGACATCCATTGTTTATGAGAGAAGTCAGCTATAATCTTTATTGTTTTCCTCCTTTAGGTATTGTGCTATTTTTCTCTGGTTGCTTTTAATATATATCTTTATCTTCTGTTTTCAGCTGTTTTATTTGAAGTATTTAGGTGTATTTGTGTTTAGTCTCATTGTGCTTTAGTGAGGTGCTTAGATTTATGACTTGGTATCAGTGCTCAATGTTACATATCGTCGTCGTCGTCGTCGGCAGCCGTCCGTCTCGAGAGACGATGGTGTAGCTTCTTAAGAGTCTATCTGCACCACCGAGAATGGCTGTGCAGTCCGACTCGGGAGTGACACGGTATCTGTCTCCTCCCGTGTTGAATCGACATCTTGTGATGACGCTGGAGTGTCCTCTCCAGTGAAGCTGAAGCTACAGAGCCTGGGCAGGGTGATATGGAGGGTCTGCTGTTGCCCATGCAGCAGACCCCGCCTCTCTTCGCAGCCGAAGGGTCCAAGGGAAAGACGGAGTCAATACAGCTTGGCTTCAGGTGCGCCGCAGGAGTTGCCGGTGTTGACTACAAGGTCAAACCGCCTTAGGGACTCCGGCTCCGGATTTTCTGTCGGGGTTTACTCCCTTAGCCTTTCCCCTGAAGAGGTATGCCGCAAGGCAGCGGAGGTTTTTTGGAATCAGAGTTTTCCTTCTCTGTCAATGTTACAAATGTTGGTCATTATCTCTAAATATTTTCTCTGCTTGCCCCACCTGTTTGTCCTTTTCCTCCATAACTCCAATTACATACATGTTTGACTGTTGCCCTACCAATCTTACATGTTCTGTTTTTTCATTTTTCTATTTCTGTACTCAGTCGGCCTAACAATCTATTTTGAATTCACTTTTTGCTATATTTATTTTATTCTACTCTTAACCATGTGCACTATATTCTATTCTTATCTTATTACATATTTCAGTTCTAAAATTTATACATTTCCCCCCAAGCTTTCATTATTCTGTGGAATTTCTTTCTGTTTCCCTACTCTACCACATTTATCCACTACATTCTTTGACATATTCATTGTAGTCATTTTGATGTTCTTGTCTAATTGTAACATTCTGGCCATCTGTACAACTGTTTTTGTTAACTTTGCTCTCTTGATTATGAGTTCACTTTTTGCCTCTTTGCATGTCTTTTAATACTTAAGTGTATACTGAACATTGTAAATGATGCATTGTAGAGATTTTGCATTGTTTTAATCTGAAGAATGCTTTTATTTTTTAATTATATTTTATTGATTTTGCTATTACAGTTGTCCTGATTTTTTTCCCTTAGCCTGTCTCCACCCAGAATGCCCAACTCTCTCAGGCAATCTGCCCACTATTGTTCATGTCCATAGGTCATGTCTATAAGTTTTTTGACTAAACCATATCCTATACTATACTTTACACCCCCGTCACTATTCTGTAACTGCCTATTTGTACTTCTTAATCCTCTCACCTCTTCACCCATTCTCTCACATCCCTCTCCCGTCTGGCAACCATCAAAACACTCTCTGTGTCCATGATTCTGTCTCTGTTGTTGATTGTTTAGCTTGTTTTTTAGCTTCAGTTGTTGATAGATATGTATTTTTGCCATTTTATTGTTCATAGTTTTGATCTTTTTCTTAAATAAGTCCCTTTAACATTTCACCTAATAATAGTTTGGTGATGATGAACTCCTTTAGTTTTTTCTTGTTTGGGAAGCTCTTGATCTGCCCTTTGATTCTAAATGATAGCTTTGCTGGGAAGAGCTATCTTGGCTGTACGTCCCTGCTTTTCATGACTTTGAATATTTCTTGCCAATCCCTTCTAGCCTGCAGTTTCTTTTGAGAAATCAGCTGACAGTCTTGTGGGAACTCCCTTGTTCTTTTCTCTTGCTGCTTTTAAGATTCTCTCTTTATCTTTAACCTTTGGCATTTTAATTATGATGTGTCTCGAAATGGGCATTTTTGCATCCATCTTGTTTGGGACTCTGTGCTTCCTGCGTTTTCATGTCTATTTTCTTCACCAAGTTAGGGAAGTTTTGTTTCATTATTTTTTTTTAAATTGATTTCCAATTTCTTGTTCTTGTCTTTCTCCTCTTTCTCCTTATGGTGCAGATGTTGGACCTCTTGAAGTTATGCCAGAAGCTGCTTATAATACTATCCTCATTTTTTTTTTTTTGATTCTTTTTTCTTTCTGTTGTTCTCATTGGTGGTTTTTGCTTCCTTATGTTCCAAATCATTGATTCTATTCTCGGCTTCATTCACTCTAGTGTTGTTTACCTGCAAATTGTTTTTTATTTCATTTAGCGTATTCTTCATTTCTGACTGGATCTCTCTTATGCTGTTGAAGTCCTCACTAAGTTCCTTCAGCATCCTTATCAAGGTTTTGAGCTCTGCATCTGATAGATAGCTTATCTCCATTTTCTTCAGCTCTTTTTCTAGAATTTTTATTTGTTCTTTCATTTGGGCCATGTTTCTTTGTCTCCTTATTTTGGCAGCCTCCCTGTGTTTGTTTCTATGTATTAAGTAGAGCTGCTTTGACTCCATGTCTTGTTAATGTGGCCTAATATATATAGTAGGTGTCCTGTAGGGTCCAGTGGCACAGCCTCCCCTATCACTCAAACTGGATACTTGGGTGTGCCCTTTGTGTGGGCTGAGTACACCCTCCTCTTGTAGTTGAGACTTGATTTATGTTGGTGGATCAATGGGAGGAATTTACCCAGGCCAGTCCTCTGCAAGGACTGGCTGTGACCACTGACCACCAACCTCTGCTCTCTGTGGAGGACCAGCTGTGCAGGGGCAGAGTGGTGATGCTCTGACATGGACTGTAGCTGTTCACAGGGTGTGCTGGCCCTGGGGTTTCCCAGGTGGTGCAGGCCAAGGTCAGCCCCCACCTGTGTTTTGCCTGGGGCCACCCTGACTGAGCTGTAAAGCAACCTGAGATGGCTGCTACTTTTGCTGGACTTGGAGATTCCCAGGCAAAGCCAAACTATGAATCTAGGCTGCCTGCTGCTAGTGCCAGGTGTGGGGCTCACAGAGGAAAGCTGTTGCTTGTCTGAGAGGCTTTAGGAAGCTGTGCAGCATAAGCCCCAGACTAGCCATTCATGAGAAAAAGCAGCTTGGGTGGGCGCATAAATTGGGTGGGGTGGAGTCTCTGGGAATCTCCAAGGCATGTCAGTGTTAGCCAAGTTGATGGAGTCTCAGATATGGCACCATCGTACTGGCCCTGTTGTGGGAGGGTTTCGAAAAGGGGCAATGGCTTCTGCTGGCCTTGATGCCAGACACTTCAGTTCCTCCCTTTATGCCACTGGTGTCTTTCAAGCTGCTCCCCCTTGCTGGAGCTCAGAGGGGTTGTGTCCATCTGTGGGTTCTTTAAAAGGAACTGCTTGGGGATCCAGCACTTTCTTTTACCTTCTCAATCCCCACTGGTTTTTGCAGCCAGAACTTGTGGAGACTTTTTTCCTGGCACTAGGACCCTGGCAGGGGGCCTGGTGTGGGGCTGGGACTCCTTGCTCCCGAGATATGCCTTCTGAATATTTATCCACCACATGTGGGTGACGAAGCAGCCCATTCCGCATCTGTGACCCTCCTACACTCTGGATGGACATAGTTTCTTTAATTTCGTAGTTGTTGAACTTTCATCCAACTTGATATCTGATGGTTCTGAGTGATGGGTGTTCTATATTTTAGTTGTAATTTTGATGTGGTTGTGAAGAGGTGAGCCATGTCATCTATGCGGCTTTCTTGACCGGAAGTTGAAGAATGCTTTTTTAAAAATCATGTCTTTTGATTAAATTAAGGAGGACTATCTTGATCTTGTCAAAGGTTGGTTTTAGATCTCATCTGGGTAGCACTTTTTACTTTTTACCTTTGTCATAGGGTACAGTCATTACTCCAGGGGTGTAGTTTCTTACCTTTAATACACGACCTTTTTGGCATCTCAATTGAACGCTTGGGAATTTCACAAATATCTCTCCAAGCCTGGTTGACCAGATAGTTTCATAATACTATGTGAGTTCTAAAATTTCTGTTTATTTTGCAGGCCTCAAAAGGTGCAATCTACCAAGCTCCAGAAAACTTGCATATGTATTGCTTAGGATTTGGACAGGAACCTGAGTAAAATTTCTATTTCTATTTCTGGAATTTAGTCTCTTAGCTGTCTTTTCTCTTTGCCTAGCATCACATGTCTCCCTGCATTAGTAAGCTCCTGAGTTCCTCTGTCAGGAAATGAATTTCCTTTTTATTTTCATCTCTGGAAACAATGCATGCAAAATCTGTAAAACTTGTTTTCATGTCTGAAGTTTTTGCCTTTTTTCTCACTAGCTCTGAAGAATAAATGTCTTACTTTTTTCTCTCTCATACATGATATTACTGTATGAATTATCTCTTTCATTTGGGTGTTTATTGCTAAACACTGAGAAAACTAGATTTGACAATTTTCTCTCTTGGTATAAATCTTCATTATCAGCAACAAGATGCTAGCGTGTGAATTGGAGTAAGATTTTCAGTCCTCATAGCCTGATGATGGTGTTCTGTCTCATTGCCTGTAGCTGCAGAAATGCAGGTGAGGCTTATTAACCAATCAGCCAGACATCTTTTTCCATCAAATCTTACAGATGCTTCAGATGGTTCAGAACTCTCTTAGCATCTGTTTAAAATTCTCAAACTGCTTTCACCAAATTTGTTTAAATCCTTTTTGTGGTTACACTTGATTATACATTTGTAGACATTTGAGGATTGGCATTAAGAATAGTTTTGTGTCTTATACTTATCTGATACTAACATTACTTCTAGTGCAGCTGTAATTGAAGTGAAAAATAAACAAAAACAAAGCCCCAAATTTTTTGAGATTAGGATATTTAAGAAATAGAGCTTAACTTCATTTTATGTGGATTTATAACATCATGCACATAAAGCAAAATCTTAGTTTTCTATTGACTTTCATTAAATTTTAAGTTATTTGATAATAGAATAATAATGCTATTTTTTTTACTTCCTTTCCCCATTCAAGTGAAAAAGTAACATAGATGTGATTTTTGCTTTTGTTTTACAAGTAAGAAATAAAAGCATAGAAAAAAGAAAATATACCAAAATAGAAACAGCAAATGCTTTGGGTTTTATAATTTTAAATATACCTAAAATATAAATAATGTGACAGTGAATTTTATGAGAATTAAGTGAGCTAAAATATGGAAGGTATTTAGAATATGGACTGAAATATAATAAGCATTGATTAAATAATAGTGATTATTGATTATACCGCTTTTTAATTCAGGATTTTACTTTGAAAGTTTCCCTGAAGTTTAATTACTAAGTCAAAAGTTATCTTTTCTAAGACTCCTATTATTGTCAAGTTGCTTTCCTAAAATGTTAAGTTAATTCCATTTTCACAATGAACCTATAAAATTGCTTTTTATAATTAGCATTGATTGCTTTCATATTGTTCTATTTTTAATTTCTTTGGTTATAAAAGTTTTTGAAATATTTAAAAAAATATTTACTTATTTGTATTAATTTGCTAGGGCTCCCATAACAAAGTACCACTGATGGTTTCACTAGACTTTTTTTTTTTCTCACAGTTCTATAGATTAGAAGTCTAAGATCAAGGTGTCGACAGGTTTGGCCACTTTTTGCTGAGATCTCACATGGTCTTTCCTAGGTATTTGTGTGTCCCTGCTGTCTCTTTGTGAGTCCAAATATACTCTTATACTGACAGCAGTGAGATTGAATTAGGCCCTTATTCCTGATTCAGACATTTCTACTATGGCAGGCACTCTTTTGCGAGCATGTTGATATTAGTAGAATAAGGCTGGCCAGAAGGAAACATACTGGGTTAGTTAAGTGAAAAAGGAGAAGGTTGATAAAGTGGTTCTGAAAATACATACTATAAAGTAAAACAAAAATGCAAGAGAGAACAAACAGGGTCAGAGAGAGGAATTTATAGCCTTTGCAAAGATGTTTAGTAATCATTGTCCTGCTTTTGAATGGATTGAGACAAACCTTGGTCCCAAATTCAGTTTCATTATAGCAAGGGTAGCAGAAGGATTTGCTGCAATCAGGTGACATCAATGCTATCTGCATTTCACCTCAAAGTTTAATATTTTTGATGTTTTCTCTCAGTTTATCATTTATTGCTTTTCTCCTTTTCTCTTTTTTCTATTTTGTTGTTTGAAATGTTACCTAACTTCTTTCTTCTACATTAGTTTTTATGCTTTTAGTTTTTTTTTTTTTTTCCACCTTTGTTGAGACTTGCACAACTGTGGGACAAAACTTAGTTATATCTTTTAAATTTTAATCTGGAACCTTGATCCTGGTGTAAGTATTAAATTTTGCTAAATCCTTTCCTTGTACACTGAGTATATGTAATTTTCTTCCTGTGACAAGTTGAAAAGCACCTGTTTTAAACAAAGACAGCAATCAAGTACTTTTAATTTATTGTTTCAACTAATATTTGCTAAGTATCTACAATTCATCAAGTGCTTGTAGGCAAGGAGGGGGAGCTTGGTGGAAAAGAAGGTCAGAGTCTCTATCCTTGGAGAACTTTTACTGTGACATGTCAATTCACTCCAAGGAAAACTTGTGTACAAAGGAACCATCCTTGATTCTGCCCTAATTGAAAAGTTGCTTGAGGTGACTGACTCATTTTTTAAGTTTGTATGGACTCTGGGGCCTGAGTACTAGAAGTCAGAATCTTGGTATTTAATTAATATTAACCTTGATGTCTGCTTTCTTCTTGTTACCTTGCACTTGAAAAGTCCAGTTCATTAGAATTTATGCTAAGGGTTAGAAAAATAAAAATAGCAGTATCTTGGTGCAAGTTGCTTAGACACAGAGCCTGACAGGAATTCAGATGTACATGCTTTATTGAGCTAGTGTTCTTCAGCAAAAACTATAAGGAAGTGCATGAAGCATGGCAGGGACAAGCTAGTCAAGGATGTGGCCTCAGGTTACATCTAGTCACGGGGGTGGGAGATTCCTGAGCAGGAATATTTCCTCAAGAGTTGTTCCTCCCTTTTATATACTTCTATCTCAGTCACCCACTGGTTAACATCTGTCCTGTAATAGGGGGTAACTTCCGTTGAGAACTCTGTCATCACTTGAGGACATCTCTTGGTGAACAGGGTTAGCTCTGAGCAATACCAGCCAATGGTCACAGCATCTGCAAGGTGGGTGCACTCGCCTGACAATGACGATGTGGGCCTGGGCCTACAGAGACAGCCACCACTAGCTTCTCAGCTTTGCTCATGTCCCCGCTCACTCCCCACTGGTGTGTTTGTACCAACTTGGTAAGTGGAATAGCCCCTGAATTCTCTGACGAACATAGTCAGTGTGTTTTCAGTCTTATATAGCAGAACCGTTTGAGCATATACACTTCACCAAGCCTTTTGATCCCTTCCTTCACGATCTTCCAGGGCAATACCAGCATTGTTACTTCATTTAATGTAGACCACCACTTTTTCAGCCTTCAGGAGCTATCTAGTTGCCTATTAATACTATCTGCTGTGACCCTTCAATGGTTAACATCCTGTTAGTTGAGGAGGACAGTTGCTGAAGGTGGACAGTGCATTCCATTATAGTAGCCAGCACTCATAGAAACTGAGGGAAGGATTTATAAGCCTGGTAAAGGGGATCTGGGAAGGACATGATCAGTGTCTACCATAAGAAGACAAAATTATGTCTTATCTTCTTGGAATAAAGAGGCTTAAGGAGAGTCTATAGATTTCAGTGTTTTCATAGAGTAGTGAGGCAAAATATTAAAAAGAAAAATGATCTAAATATGTGTTTACATATATCTTTTCTAAAGAGGATGAATATAGTAAAAGACAAGTATTGAATAGTTTTTATATTGCAAACATACCAGGTTTCAAAAAAAATCCTCACCCAAAGGATATGTTTATTGATGAGAGAGAGAAAGAAAAATGTGAGAGAAATGTGAGAGAGAAACATCAATTGGTTGCCTCCCACATACACCCTGATGTAACCTAGGTATGTCCTAGGTATGTGCCCTGTCTGGAAATCAAACCAGTGACCTTTTGGTGTACGGGGTGACAATACAATCAACCGAGTCACCTGACCAGGGCAATATCAATTGTTTAGTATTGGGAAATTTGCCAATATCTTATCTAATAAGGTATTAACATTCCTTTCTTTTCACTCACTTTTCTAGAAATTTTTCTTTATACTTGAAGATAATGTTACAGATGGAGTGCTTACTGTTTAAATGTAGTTATTCAGTTACATATGATTATATACTATGCAAGTAAAAAATTTCTAAGGCTTTCATCGATAATGTCTGTTTGTAGAGCAAAAGGATACAATACTATCCCATTTTAAGAAAACGTTTTTATAAAATGGGTATTTAATTTTAAAATGTAACATATCCTTCCCTGGCTGGGTAGTTCAGTTGGTTAGATCATTATCTCCATGCTCCATGGTTTTGGGGTCGATCCCTTGGGCAGGGTACATACAAGTCAACCAAATTATGCATAAATAAGTGGAACAACAAATCGATGTTTCTTTCTCTTTTCTCATCCTTCCTCTCTCTGTTTAAAATCAATAAATTAAAAAAATTAAATTTAAAATGTAATATATGCTTGGTGTTGGTAATAAATTGTTAAACAATTTTCTCATTTCATCATACTTGAGATCCCTACATCATTGACAACTCAGTAGATTTCCTCTTGTGCATGTGCCATTTGGAGTCCTATTACAGAGGCTGCTAAGTGCACTATCTTGGAGAAAGGATCATCTTCCCTTGTTATTCCCTGGTGCCTTTTTAGTTCTCCAATGAATGTCAAAGACCAAATGCTCTGGTTTTTGATTGAGGGTGAAGAAACTGATGGCACCCTAATTTTGATCTTTTTATCTTTTGTGGACACTTATTCTTTCTTCATCACCATGAATTTCTAATTTTACCTTATACTATGTTTCCTGTTAACAACTCTAAGGGAGCAGTACTAAGGAAGTAAGCTTGGGGTTTAGTAGGTAAGTCATATATTTTTAATATGAATGATTGAAATGTACTGGATCTTCCCTGTTGCACATGACTTCTTATCTGAAAGTATATTTAGAATCCTATATATATATATATTTCTTATCTGGTATCTACTGCTGTATAAGACAGCTAACTCTTGAGTATAAAGTGTATTAATTATATAATTTTCTACATTAAACCTATGTTGTCTTCGAGTGAGGCAAACTTTTGGTAACTTTTAGATAAATGTTAGAAACATCCTAGTTATTTATTCACTTAGTCAGAGTTTTGGAAAATTGATTTTTAAAGTCTCATTACATTTTATAGTTTTACATTATAAATTGTTTACTGTCACATTTGATGTGAATTCTTATATCCAGGCATGAAGGGTGCTTAGAGAACAGTTCTTTTAATATTCATTTAAAGATTTTTTTTTATGAAGGAATATGTTAAATCAAAAGGGAAATAAAAACTGCATAGTCACAGTCAAATACTTGTATGTCTATTTTGTTACTGATATTGTTTTAGAGCCAGGAAAATTGATTTTAATGTGGTTGTGAGTTTTCTATTGGTACGTGTGATATATTTTTATTAAGAATTAAGAGCTATTTTATTATATGCTTCACTAGTTATCTGTAAGTGCCATATAATTTTGACAATTCAGAAATAGTTGTAATGCCCATAAAATATGAAAAAAATGATAATGTTATGATGATGGTTCCTTGAAATAATATTAAAATAAATAATCTGAGAAAAATAATGTAAGTTGCATTCTACATAGTTAGAACAATGAGCTTTAAACCATGTGACTAAAAGTTCAGTATATTTTCTTTTTCTACATGTTCAGAAAATAGTTTGATTTTAATATTCTTCCGCTTGTTAACTGCAGACCAGTTGCATATACATTTGTGTATATGCTTGTGCGTATATCATGCATACACACACACAAATGCAACCCAAAAGGTGAAAATTGAAAGGATGACATGGCTTTGGTCTTAAATAAATAAAGCCAAAGAAATTATTTACAGTGATGTCCAATGTGGGACTTAATATGTGTTGTGATTTCATTTTCAGTATTAAAATTTTAAAAATTTAAATTACAGTTTACATACAATATTACGTTAGTTTCAGGTGTACCACGTAGAAATTGGACACTTATATAACCTACAAAGTGATCCCCCCAAAAGTCTTGTACCATCTGACACCATACAATACTACAATATTATTGACTATATTTTTATGTGGTGCTTTACATCTCCATGGCAATATGTACATCTGTTTTTTTTTTTTTTCAGTTCAGATTCCACATATAAGTGAAATCATATGATATATTATTGATTATATTTTAAGGACAAATAACACATGAAAATGAAATTGCCCTTTTAGGAAAATGATTAATTATTTCATGATTTAGTGTCACAGAGAGCCAAGAAAGGATCAGAGACATCTGGATTGTAGCTCCCTATACCTGCTGGGTAGATGCTACAGGGCAGATGGGTATTTAGAGCAGTCTTCCACCCCAGTTTGTAAGATAGAAGAATTACTAATGACTTTTTATCCCCCAAAACATTTCGTTAGAGAGTGAAGAAGCTACTTTGACAGTAAAACCATGGTTTCAACTTCCAGCAAGACTGAATCCTGTTTTTTTTTCCTATGGCATAGTGGTTGGTTTGCATGAGAGGACTCAGTACTAATAGAATTAAGAGCCACAACAAGTGACAAACAGAATATATAGAGTGGGTGGAATAGCAGAAGACTCCTGTAGGGAATTGGGAATGAACTTTAACAGTTTAAGTATCAATGAATTAAATACACACAAAAATGTTTTTTTTTTAATTTGAATTTTGAAAGTAAGATTACAGGTAATATTACATTATTAATATTCAAGTCTTACAGTTACAAAGCATTTTTACATGCAAGTTTTAACTCAGTAATATGGCATAAAGTAATTCAAAACTGCATTTTATCTGTGACTTTTGATTTGGAAGGGCATCCCAAGACATTTTTAGTTAAAAGGAGTCATGTCTGCTTCACAATAATAATTTTCATAGTAACTGATAAATATGCTAGGAACAAGGTCACATGATATTTTGAAAAGAAGAGATAAAAGAGGGCATAAGAAACGAAGAAAGTTGAAAACCTCTTACAATTTAACAGGATATATCTAAAAGCATACATTTTCAAATAACCAAAATGCTGGTTCTACTTATGATAAATATGGCATATATCTCATAGTGCTTCAATAAACGTTAAATATTTCCATTTATAGTTTGATTTACCATCTTTAAGTCGGGTCTCTTTAAAAAGCTTTCCCAAGTAGTTTAAGCTGAGGTTTTTTTCCCTCTAGGTATTCATATTATAAGTGGAGACTTTCAATATTATTACATTAAACTTAGAGCTTTCCCCCTCCTAATCTGCAGACTCTCTTCTTAGACGTTTGGTAATAGCTCACAGAGTACTTTACATTGTTGTATAAAATTTTACTCAGCGGAATTCATGAGTATTGATTCTGTTATCAAAGTTAATAGATAAGACATCAGGTATGTAGTTATTTATTGATATATAAATCTGAGCTTACAAATATGCGCTGTCTTTAGTGAAGACGCTGAGGACATGGCTAGTGCCTCAGAATCTTTTGTTGAGCAGTTTTCTTTTTTTAAAACAGGACAGAATTTGTTGAAATGCTTCTTCAACCAATTGTGTATAACCACACTCACTTTTTTTCATATTTGTTTCACTCTTACACAACTTTTTGTTTATATTAATATAATGCTTATCTGAAGGTCTTCATTTACCAGTGAAGCTTAAGTCTTGCTTTGGGTTATATTGGTGTATTTTAAGATGTATGTTTACATGAAATTATGCATTTTGGCCTTTAGTTTCATTTCACATTGTTTGATGATGATCCTCAGTTTCCCACCTGGATGTCTGAATATTTATTATTTTTTATTTTACTATAAAGTTTTGCTATTGTACTCTATTCAATTTATTATTTTTGGAATTACACTTAACTGGAAAAACGAAATAATAGTTCACAGATTGCAACGTGTGTAGACACTCTCTGTGATCTCACTAAGTATCCACTGTGACTCTTGTCACTCCATTCCTCTACTATAGATTTTTCTCTACTATAGTAGCTGTGAAATGAAAAGTTCTTCTTAAATATTTTTTAATTGTAGGTTTAGGTAGCCTTCAGTTCTGGACAAAGAGATCAGGTCTGCAGTGCAGCCTCTCTAGCTTTTCTGTCTTTTCTTCCTGGCACATGGAAGAAATGCCTGAGCTGCAGTATCCAAGTCCAGAACTGTAGAGCAATACATTATAGAGAGCCTAGTGCTTTGTTGGCATCATTTAGTGCTGTACCAGCCCTGGACTGACTTCTTGTGCAAGTCAAAGAAATACTTCTCCTGTCAAAAGTTCTGTTTGATGGATTTTCTGGACTTGAAGCCAAGAGTAGTTTAAACTAAGTACTAGATTACCTTTTAGAATTGAGCTTCAAAAATGTTTCTACATTACCCTTAAAACAGGAATGAGACATTGTCCTAGCTAGGTCTATGTAACTTTAAGAAAACTTTAAGAGGCACAGTGAATACTATTTCATTAATGTTTTTAATTCCAGGCATGTCTAGCACAATGTTTATGGCTAGCAGAAAATTAAGACATGTATGAAGGAATAAAAAAATTGAGTGTAAAGGAATACATAAATTATTGGACACTGCTTATAACAAATTTAAATATATACTTTCTGATTTTGATTTTTTAACAGTAGGATATATTTCACCCTTATAATTGTTTACTTAGCTCAGATTCTATACTACTTTTTAAAATAAAATTATTTTATACATTAAAAAATAAGTATTAAGAAAGTAACTTTACAGGTGTGTTAAATTACAAAATTTGCTACCATAGGCTAGACAGTATTTTTTAGTGAACTGCTACTTTATCAGAAAAATTAGAACTGAAAATTTCAAAGCTTGTTGATAGTTTGTATTAGGAAAAAGTACAGGATGGGTGGAAGGATTAAGAATCCGTTACTGTCACAAAATCTACTAATTCTAGTATTTTATTAAGATTCAAGAAATCTAGCCAATGCATGAAAGCTAAGAAGGAAAACTGTGATGATTTATTAGGAGGGGTTAAACATAATTTAAAGAATCAAAAATTTGTATGTTGTATTCAGTCATTAGTTCTACTAAAATAATTTGGTATAGGTTTTCATTGAGAAAATAAGTAACACCTGTACATTATTATTTATGTATATTATTATATAAAATATTACTAATGAATATTTAAAAATTCTGGAAGAGTACATCAGAAAAGTCCAAATACTATAATTACTTTTTATATTTGTATAAATATGTTTGTTTCCAGAAAGCCAAAAAAAATCTAAGACGATTTCAACATAGTCATAAGAATATTTGTTTATAAAATTGCCAGACCCCTATCACATAGTAGGAAGTTCAAGGACCCTTGAACAAATTAAAATTACTGATGACATTATTATGTTTAGCAATTGTTAATATTAATTAACCAACTTTTAAAAAGTTTATGTTATGTATTTATACAATTTGATACTCATTTTTGTAGTAGTCTCAGATTCTATGGACCTTTATTTAATTATAAATCCAAAAACTCTTTACATTTTAAATATTAAAATAAAAAAGTGAACTTTCCAATTTATTTTAATGTTGGGATACAAAAAAGCATTGGATTATCATGTAAAATTAGGAGAATTAAGTTAAAAAGAACCTAAGCACAGAGGATAGTTGGGCTCACCTTAACTCAGAACCGAGTTACCTAAAGTTGTGGTTTATTTCTCCTAGCTGGGTAGTGTAGTAAAAATTCTACAACAATGTATATAGTATTATAGAGTAATAATTTACAACAATATAGTATGCAGTATTATAGGATCATAGTAGGGTAGAATTAGAGAGCATCTTATTATTTAATCTGAATCTTTCATTTTTCAGAGAAGGGAAAACAGATGTTCTTTAGAAGGATATTTTTTGTCATTCATGCATTTCTATGAATGAATTCAATCTGAATAGTTCTGTATAGTCTTTAGTTGAAATAGATAATTGTGGCTTGAAGAAATTTTCCGTATCAAATAAGATTAAATAACTACTACAATTGATAGGTTGGGATAACATGAGACTCTAAATAATTGTAATAGGATATGGAGTGTCTTTTCCTGGTGCTTTGGAATTAGAGACTGGAGCTTAATGTGAACAACAACAACAAAACCCCGTTACATTCACCATTATTAAACAAAAGTCCTGCCAATAATTATGACCCAATGCTTCTCTTGGCATTACCTAAAAAAGAGAGAAAGTGGCAGCTACTTTCAGCCATCACCTTTATGGGAATCTTCACTTTCCATAATATACAAGAGGACTGGGGAAAGGGGGGTGGGCTCGGGGAGTACAGTGGCCTTCTCCTTTATATATCACATTGGAAAGGAATATTCTATCCTCCTCCATCAAAAACCAAGTGAAGGGAATCTTTGAACTACTTGTGGTGATTAGAGGCTGTGACAGGAAAAGGATGATAGCATCCTGTTCTCTGGTAATCCATCTATTTAGGTAATAGAGTTGTTGATCTATTTATCCTCATGTCTATTTCAGCAGAGGAAAAGATAATTGGAAAGAGAGTGGTAAGTAGGGGATGCATGTATAGAGCAGCCTGAATTTCCTTGTGTGAGATGGATGTGTAAGTTTATCATTCATGATTGGCAAGGTTATGTAGCAGTAACAAGCAACATACAAAACTTGAACAAAAAAGGTTACTTCTTGCTCTCGATAGTGTGGTATAGTGTGATACTGTGGGTAAGGATGACTGACTCTCCAGAGCAGTTGCTTCCCATGTGGTTCAGTGATAGCAACCTTGTCATCTTGCTGCTATATTATCTAGTACTTGTGGGCAGAGGAAGAGAGACTGGAGAATTGGACATGAGCTTTTTACTACCTCAGCCCAGAAATGATAAACTTTCCTTCATAGCTCATTGGATGGGATCAATCTTTTGGCCTCTGCCAGTTGGAAGGGGGAAGAGAAGTTCAATGTTCTGCGTGCCCAGAAAGGGGAAGAAAATTTGACATCACAGGACTCTAGCAATATCTACCACAATGAATTTCCTAAATAGGTCAAGTCGACATCATTGAAGGTCTAATCTTGAGCTATTCTTTGTGTCATTATGAAATGGGAAAGGTAGATAGAGGACAATTCTCCAATTTCAGTTTTATCAGCAATAGAGGTAGTTTTCCATGGTCATCTATCTCTTTTGTCTATTTCCAAATTAGCTTAGAAGTTGGATGGGGGATAGTTGAACGTAAATTACTTTAAAAAAGCAGTTGTTGCCCTTGCTAGTGAGTTGGGCATCATCCTGCAAACCCAACCATCACCAGTCTGATTCCTGATCAGGGCACTTACTGTGGTTGCGGGCCGGGTCTGGTTGGGGATGTGCAAGAGAGAGGCAACCAGTTGATGTTTCTCTAGCTCATCGATGTTTCTCTCCCTCTGTTTCTCTCTCTCTAAACATGAACGCATGGAATCTTTAAAAAAGAATAAACAGCTTGTTGCTCTTGCCTGAGACACATTGAGTATGATTTGTTTTTATCCTTTTCTAGCCTTAAATGGAACAAGTCATGATTAGTGTATGAAATTTAATATTGAACATGCAATCTTGTGATTTTTGACCTTAGAAATGATTTTAATCTCATTAAATTACTGTCTTTTAGTGTAAAACTGGAAATACTTTAAAGAAGTCATGTGACTACAGAACACATAAGGGTCCCAGAGTACTTACTTTTTACAAAGGAAAAACCAATTTGTGTAGAAACAGAGTTCATAATCTGTATCACAGATTCTGTTATCTAAGAAGATTTCAGGTGCAAGTAATAGAAAACCCAATTAAAACTAATTTAAAAATAAAAGATTTTATTGAGTTACCTGATTGAAAACTCCAGAGGTCATATTGTGTCAGGTGAGCATTGATCCTGAATTTCATATAATGTGGACCTAGTTTCTTTCTTTCTATTTTTAATTGCCACTAAGTGGATATTTATTCCATTTTGGGAAACCTCCTCCAATTCATGACCCTAAATTGATTTTAGTAGCTTTGAGAGTCACCTGAATCCTCAATCATAAAATGGGAAATCAGTGTCTCATCATTGTCACACATGTCCTTAAAGTCACTGTGACTGGACCAGCTTTGGTCATTGTGGTAGATATTATTCAGGGATGGTGCTGTGCTAATCATGACTCGCCTCCAGGGCAAGTGAAGTTGATTCAATCCAAACCACAAAGATGAGAATGGAGAAAACATTTCTTCTTTTCCAAGAGAGAAGAAAAACGATAGAGAGCCAAACAACAGATACTCATTATAGTTGTTTCCAGAGTACATGTTTTATGTTCTTCATTCAGAGGACTTTAAGTAATCCAGAAATTCACCTATTTTTAGCATGTTATTATGTAACACATTTTTAGAGAATAGGCATAAATTAAAAAGGTTAAGCAATTAAGATCACAATATGGTATTATTTTCTATCAGTTACTTTTAAGACTGCTGAAGAAACTTTGCTTTAAAAGTGATTTTTAAAAAGTATAATTTATTAGGGGGAATTTATCTTAAAATATGGCTGCATTCCAGAGTTCTAACTCCAGTGTCTTATCTAGCTGTCTCACCATCCTCATGGTCTGAGACATGCCTTTTCATTAAAATCCTTCTTTTAATGTGGTGTTTAAAATAGAACATATGTTTTAAATATTATCAAACCACACAGATACACTTCATGAAATGGAACAGCCTTCTTTAACAAAGGTCAGCACCCCCAGTGTCTTCTATCATAATCTGTTTCTGCTTATTTGGGGCCTCGCTTCAGCAACCATCACTTTTTTTTTTTTTTGGTAAAGAAGAGTGGGAGACAAGCTGGTAAGAGGCTAAGAGAGCTTTATTGCAGGGTGAATTACTTCAAGAAAAGAGCAGAATTATTATAAAGAGGATGTTTTATGGAAGTTTTGCTCTCTGGGCTGCAATGCTATTTTCTTTTCCTCAGTAAACTTTTCTTAAAATGTTCATCATGCTTTAATGTTTTTGTAGTGTAGACATGTAAGTTTGGAGCTGACTTTCTGAACCTGGGAATGGAGGGGAAACAATGGTATCCTAAGATACAAGTGTACATATATCCTTTTGAGGACGGCCACTTTTGAAGACTATCTGCTAAAGAGTT
Organism: Furipterus horrens; assembly: GCF_987537825.1. Classification (NCBI taxonomy): domain Eukaryota; kingdom Metazoa; phylum Chordata; class Mammalia; order Chiroptera; family Furipteridae; genus Furipterus; species Furipterus horrens. Next base: position 24,402,318 of record NW_028327177.1, on the reverse strand, counting down.
CATTTTATAGTATTTTACTGGTCTGAAAGTATTAAGGAATCTAAATGTCTGTCTTGAAGAGAATACATTGTACTCAGTGAGGCTAATTGATGCCTAATTGAAGCAATGCAATATTGGGATAGGTAGCTAAGGAACACCGAGATATCATGCTGGCACGCAGATGTTAGGTGTTGTTTTCTCTGCCTGAGAAAGAACATTCTGTTAACTGGAAGATAAATTGGATTTCTCTAATTGATTTAATTGAGCCAGATAAGAATTGCAGGTTAGGTAGAAATAATTTACATCAGCTCCTTCAGCTTTGTATCAAGATATATAACATGGTATATTACATAGGAAAAAATATTTTACCACAAGTACAGGTGTAATGAAGATTCCAACATTTAAATGAAATATATTTTATTTATTTATTTATTTATTGTCATGGTAGTTGTTCCAAACATTACTGTATTGAATTGTCATCATGAATCCTCTTCTAAGAAAAATCTTGTTTAGTACGTGCTTTCTCTGGACCTGTCACTCTCTCAAATAATTTGATTGAGTTGTGTTCTCATGCAGGTTAGTGACAGGCTAATTGACAAAGCCGTAGCTCTATTTTTCAAAGAGTCTTTCTGTTCTGTTACTAAGAAACAGCTTTTCTTTAACTCCTCATCTCTCCCTATCTCAAGCAATGCAGTGTTCTCTATGTCTCTGAAAAACAGTCTTTTAAATTATGAAATCACTCTTACAAATTAACAAAATGGCACAAAAAAGATTCAGTGGTTGGGAGGGTGAAGAAGTTGATGTTATCAAGATTCATGTATTAAAGGCACATCTTTTATTTATTTACTTAAGAGTAGTATTTTGGGTAATTTGTGAGTTTATTTTTCATTGTAAAATACAAATAAGGAAAATAACTAGCGTGAGTTTTCGCTAATACTCTTAAATTTATATTGTAGATAGGCTAATTGGGAGGATGAAATTAATTTTTAATATCTTGTTTATGTAGCTTTACTTATTCAATAAGTATTTATTGAGTACCTATTATGTGCAGGCATTTGGGAATGAAGAGACCAAAACAGTGATTTCTGCATGAGGAAACAGTAAATACAACAAGTAAAATATATACCATAACTAAAAGGGGATAAATGACATGAAAAAGGCAAAAAGGTAAAGCAGGTTAGGGGATTGAGATTGGAAGTACAGGAAGTAGACAGAGATTGAAATATTTATTATGGTGTTCAGGGTAGGCCTCCTTGAGAAAGTACCATTGAGTGAAGACTTGAAGATGGTCTCTCTACTGATTAGAAGACTCGATGTCTTTTCTGATACGTGGAGGAACAGCATTCCAGGCAGAGGGAAATGCCAGAACAATAGTCCTAAAATGAGAACATACAGGGAAGCGAGCATGGCTGGATCTGAGTGAGCCAGGTGTGAGCAACAGGGAAGAAGGCCAGAGGCTAATAATGGGTGCTGGATCCCATGGGCCTTGTAGCAAAATGGGGAAGGTTTCAAGCATATTAGTGACAGAGTCTGACTTACAGTTGTGCTGCTGTGTTGAGACTAAGCTGTAGGGTTATGGTAGAACAGAAGAAGTGGAGACCAGTTAGGAAGCGTTTGCAATAATTCATTCAAAAAATGTTGGTGACTTCACTAGGCTTGTACTTGTGGAGGTGATATTTGGATTCTGTATATAATCTAAATCCAGCAGAATTTCACCATGGATTGGATGAGCAACTGGAGGGAAATAATTGCTATTAACTGAAATGGAATATGATGCTTCCACTTGAACCTACTTAACTGTGTTTTCCACATTTTAATAAACTGTATGATTCTTTTTTCCCCGATGAAGACATAAACACATAAGATTAAAATTAGTTGTATAATGTTTGGTTTACAGATAAGCAGAACCTATTTTTTTTCCTTTGGTATATACCTCTAGAGATACTTATTTCCTTTCATGTGAAGAGGCTTCTCTTCTCTGAATAATTGTGGTTTTAGACCCTGACCAAAACCCTTTAAGTTGTCTGTTTAGAATGAATAAAGGAGGAAATAATAGAACAGGTGTATTAAACCAGTAATCAAAGTTCAATAAAGAAACTGTAATGTTAAAAGAATATAAAGGTGATAGGGGAGAATGGAAAGAAGCAACTTTCTTGGGTTTTCACTGATGATTATGTAAGATAGTTTGTTAAACTTATTTATACCTATTTTCCTCTTCTATTTCTCTTATCTTCTTTATATAATTTTCAATAAATCTTAATTTTTTTATTGTGAGATTGTTTCTAAGGTTGCCATAGACTCAGGTAGAACACCTTAAAAGGGGAAAATAAAATCACTACAGGTTTAAATTATCTTCTAGTATAGAATGGTTCCTAGCCTTTCTTTTTTATTAATGGCAGTTTTGGGCGGTATACTAGTGAGAGGGGAGTGGTACAATGATTACTATAGGGAAGCATCATTTGTGCACCATTTTCTAAGATTCGTGTGTACAAAGTCTTCATCTTTTAAACATAAGTTGAAAATATTGGCATGAATAGGATAAAAGTTAATTAATACTGGTTTCTGATCCATAAAATCTTTTTATCTTATACTTTTGAAGAAGTCAAATGGATACTAAAGATACAATAATTTTCATGAAAGTTTTTTAAATCCAAAATTGTATCATAGCAAATTTGAACCCATATATTTACGCAGGAAATTAAAAAAAAAAAAAGTAAAAGTAAAGAGTTAAAAATGTCCTCAAAGGACAATATAACCCTCAATGAGTAGGGTAGAGAGGAGACAATTGGAGACCTAGAAAGATCTGTAGAGAGCAAAGAGAAGCCGTAATGGTATTAGAAATACAAATGGGAGTGTGGGTGGACAGATAAAAGGAAGCAGAAACAAGGTGAACGGTAGAGGGGATTGGCTGCAGAGTGTGCATTGCAGGTGGGGGAATGCTGCCACGAGAACTCACTGAGGTGTATAAGTGAACAGAAGGAAAAGTAAAGAAGAAGGTTTGCTCTTATAGCATCAGCTATAATGTTGTTTCTGAAATCTTCTGAATCAGCTTGGAAGGATCAAAATATTCTATGGAATTTTGTTTTCAGTTTCTTATGAACTTATGGGGTGCAAATGGTTGAATTTTATTATTGGCTAACATTCTTATGAAAATGAATTATTTTGAATTTTTATTGCATTTCTGCTTGAAGAATCTACAAGTCATTATTAGGAATCTTAGAGGGGAGAAAGGCCTTTATTTGTCCCCACACCTCTCACAATCTCTCCAAGTGCTATACTTAATTCTAGGAAAAAATTCTGTATCGATGCTGCACAAATAGTTGAGTGGTTCTGCCACATATCCCTAGAGCCTCATTTAAACTTGAAATTCAGGAGACCAGAAAACAGAACAGTGCTTTTGCGTCTCTCCCCACTCTTCAGACACTGACTTTTTCTCTTTTATTTAAGTTTATTTGGAATCACTTAAATATAATTTTCAGACGTATAATAGTAACATCTACATAATTGGCTTTTGGTAGAAAGGCATCTGTGGTGTTACCTTCTTTCCTGTTTTTAATTTTTTTTTGTGTGACTGAATGGAGCCATGGAGAGGTTAAGGATAAATTAAAGCAGACAAAGCTTGACTTAAATTCAGTGTCTAACCAACTTCTCAGTTCATGGAACACATTTTTTATTAAATTTCTCCAGAAACTGTTGTTTTTTGTTCCATAACCCCTTTGGGGGAAGCATTCTCTTCTTAGTAAAAATTAAGAAACTTAAACTTATTAAATGATTGAAAAGAAACTATGGGATAGACCTGTTAAAACCGTCACCATCTTTCATTATCACTGTACACTTCATGGTTAAACAGTACAGTAGACTTATCAATAACAAACAATGAATTTTGCTATTTAAAAAGTATTTAATTCATATAGGAGAACATAGCTTACAGATTTCTGAATCTGTCCCTTTTAAATAAAGTGTTGAGAAATGCCTTAGATATAAGATGCATTTGGTGTTCAGTATTGTGAGGCACTAATCAGCTAAGTACCATAATCCTCCTTACAGGGTACATTCTTACTTGACCTGGAGCTATATACAGCCACATAGTAACAGCATTAAATAACCTTTTCCTTAACGGGACTATTCCTAGAGGATTTTATGACTCCATCTGTGAATGAATGTTGTTTCATGTGTAACTTTTTAGTAATTGACTTTTGAAATAAAATGATTGTAAGCAAATGGAGACATTCAAATCATCTTATTAAGGATGGCTCCCATGATTTCGCTAGAGCCAGAAGGATTAGATGAAAGCGCTGCCCGGTATTGTGTTAATGTATTTTTGTCAACATGATGTTTCGTGCTCTACAGATGTGCATTGGTTGAGCAAAAGGTAAAACTATAATAATGTGTTAAATATTGTGATATATAATAAAATGTAAATCGATTTTATAGTTTTTAATGAATATAAATAAATGGTTTGACTTGTTAAAACCATTTTGTTAGAATTATAGGAATGGAACCTATATATTTTATGTTTTACAGGATCAAATACTTATGTTAATTCCTTGATTTAATGTCTTAACAGCTTCAGATTTCACAATTTGATTGCAATGTTATGTTTAAACTGTATGGTTAGCATGTTTAATTGAATTAATGAGGTATCACTTTAGTTTATTTGGCAATATCCATGCGTTCTAAAGCTTTAAAAACAATGACTTTTTTCAGATTATTGATTCTTTAAATGGTATTTCTATTCTTTTTTAAATAAAATGACAATTATTTAATCATCTCTATAATAACGATTATGATTGAGAGATTTTCATCTACATAGTGCTTAATTGTAATATAAAATTTGAATTTATAGAAATTTGTAATTTCAAATTCTTCACTTTTAGTGTCATGATTTTTATAATTTACATAGGTCTTAAGAGTTAAAAATATATAAATATTAAAACTCAAGTTTCCATCTAATTGTTCATTGTCCTTATAAATGTTTTTTAAATGTTTTCTAGATTACATTTTTAGAAACTTGATTATTCTATAGTATATGGTCAGTATTGATATATACAGGTGGTATAATAACAGAAACCACAAAGGATGGTAAAGTTGTAAATATCAAAATAAAAACTGGTAAACATGATGAATTAATATACAGTATGTAAATTGAGACTGCCTTTGGTAAATGGGAAAGTGACTAATTGGGAAAGAGGGTTTTTATTTGGAGTTTCTCAATCAGTCAGTATAATATTTAGACATGGAAATTTAAAGAGACTAATTGGTAGTTTCTTACTCAAACTAATATATGCAATCAAGTGTGTGAATACATAGCTAGAATATTTAGAAATAGATTGGTTAATCCACATTAGAAAAAATAAACAATGAACAGAAATGCTACTGATTAAAGTATAAATAGGATATTTCTATATGTAATTTTCTGTAAACTGGTCCCAATTAAGATGACTATAAGAGAGTAAAAGAAAATAATTCTTAACAACCTGGGTTTGAATAAAGAGAAGGTGAACAGACATTAGGTTAATATAAAGTAAATATAAAGATATAGTGACATTTTATTATCAGTAAGAAATAGGGATTGATAGAATGAAGAGAAGCAAAAATTAAAGCACTATATAATGTCACATGTACATTTTATTCTAAAAGGCGTAATTTCAGATTCTGGCTCTTAATCTCTCCAGTTCTTTGAAGGATTAAGTTAAATATGACATCTTAGATGAATCGCTCCATTTTTCTGAGTTGTAATTTATTAGTTAAATACTGTAAATGCTTCATCATTGTTTAGAGCACATACATTATCATTGTTATTTTACCTATGAAATGTTTTCCAACTGATAATATAAATGCTAATGCTTGTTTATAAAGGCCAAAGGTGAAGATAGAGATTAGATCACATACATTATCATTGTTACTTTACCTATGAAATGTTTTCCAACTGATAATATAAATGCTAATGATTGTTTATGAAGGCCAAAGGTGAAGATAGAGAGTAGAGATACTGTACTTGAATTTTTATCAGTTCCTGAAAAAAATACAAAGTCTAAGAAATATAGCAGTTTTAATTCAAAAGAGAGTATTTATGCAATAATTCACATTATAGTTTTTAAAGTTTGTTTTGACAGGGTATTTTAATATTCTGGAGTAACTCATATTAGATTATTCATTGTTTGGTAAGGTGCCTTAAAGCATATTTTTAAAAACCTAATTCCGTGTTAAGTAACAGTGACAGTAGTTATCCCAGTTTCAGAAATCATGACCACTGTTCTATTTTTACTTAAATCCAGTACAAATCAACATCCATGGTATGATTCACATGCTTCAGGCAAATTTCATAATCTCTAGAATAAAGTGATTGCTGGATTTAATACTGAATTCAATTTATTGAAGGTATGATTTTTTATAAAACACCTATATGGCTTGCTAATGAGTAAGTATTAATATCCTTTTTACTGTACTGAATTCTGTAAGTAAATATTCTTATTTATCAATAAAATAGAATCTATTGCTTGTGTTATAAAGGCTTACTATATTCACTTTATTTATATCCTACTTTCAGAAATTCATGTTAATTCCTCATGGAATGAAGTGTTCCTTTAAAATTATTTTATTTTATTTTACTTCTGTCCTCTAAAACTCAGTGAGTTGTTAAGTATATTACTAGAAGTCACTAATTTACAAAGAGGTTTTGTTTTAAATGTTTAGTTGTAAAGTGATTGATACTCAAAGTATATTTTGCCAGAAAAGTAATTTTATAAACAAGAGCTGGCCTCTGAAAACTAAGGACAAAAGCCAAATTAACATATGATAGAACTAAATTACACTACTAACAAAAGTAGTTCCTTTCACTTGAGTTGCTATTACTGCCAGGGGCACAGTAGGAGAAAGAACTAGACTGTTTTAGCAATCAGTGGGTTTCAGTATAGGAAAGAAAAGAGAACAAGCCATGAAAAGTAGTAGAGATAATTTAAGGGAGAATTAATTAATCAGTTCTTTAATTTAACAGATGTTTATTGAGCACTTGCTATATTCCAGCCTCCTTAGATACAGGTTGCCAGTCCTCATGAAACCTAACATTTTGGGATACTATAAATATTCCTGGATAGAAATGGGTAACTTTACCTAGGGAAGACATACAGTGAAAAAGAAGGTCAACATTATGTTGAATTGCCTTCAAAGTATCCATTATTCTTCTTAATATTTTCTGAAAACTTTTACTTCACTTTCTTGTATGGCCTTGTTTTCTTCACATTATACAGATTAATTTGTATTAACAATCTTAAGGCATGTTAAGTAATTTTGATAATATGATAAAACTGTATTCACTTTTATTTAATGTGCATGTTTTACTTTTGACTTTCCACTGAGATAATATATAATGGGGAATTGGAATTTACCCCATGTGGGAGCATGAAGCATTTTGAAATGGAGGAGTATGTGAAAAAGGCTTTAGTAGGCTGCTTTTAGGTAGGTGGTAGAGATCAACTAGCTTGGAAAATCCTTGATTTAATAAAACAGCAATTAAGAATTCAGTTGACTTATATTTTATAGACAGCTTTGAATAAAATTTAAAAAATAATGGCAACTTAGTGAGAAACCCAAAATATTTTCAGTGAAGTTGTACATATATTTTTAAAATGGGCTTTATTCAATGTAACTACATATTTAGGTCTTTTCAGAAAGAACTTCTGTATCAAAAGTAGCCTTTGTTAAGTCACCGTTAAGAATTTTCACTGTTTCAGCTTTTTAATAGTATTCATCACTGTATGAAAACACCTTAATTTATTTTGTGCTTTCTGTCTGCCTCCCCATTAGAAAGACAGTTTCTTAAGAGCACAGACCTTATGTGTATTTTCTCTGTTGTGTTCCTAACAAATGGAATCATACCTGGCACATAGTAAGCCCTAAATAAATACCTGTTGAGTGAATGAATAAATACTAGGGCTACAAAGGTATATTTGACACAGTACTTTCTGGTTCAAAAATTTAAAGTCTAGTAAATAATACAGAGTATTAGTTAGGTAATTGTGAATAGAATGATTAGTATTATGTTGAGGAATACAAAGGCACAAAAGTGAGTTCATCTCCTGGTCCATTGTAATGAGGTAATTAATACTACTTTCAACAGAAAAACAATTAAAAAGAAAAACAAAACAATAATACTTCCACTTAACAAACCACATTTTATTTCCATTTGTATGTCTCTGAAATTCATATATAGAGTTACATAATTTCCTATTCAGCCCACATTGAACTTTACACGAAGTAGAATTCATTTAAGTAAACAATCTCTAAATGAAATTAAAAAAATAATTTCCTTCTGTACCATGTAAATTTGAGAAATAGTAGAATTTTACTCTTGGCACAGTATAAATTTCTTGATATTAAATAAGGTTTATGAATAACTACTGTATTTTTAGAGAAAAATATGTTTATTAGTTTAGATTTGAAAATATTATTGTATCTTTTTTAACATACCAAAATAGATTTGAATTCCCAACATAAAGTCTGCATCTGATAGAAGCTAGATGGTCAGTTTGAGAAGAAACTAATTCTTCAGAGGTCTTTAGAGAAATTCTCTTCTATCTCAGTATTTTAGTAAAGTAAATAGATAAAAGCAGCCAGTTAGTGAGATATGTTAAAATTTTCCACCAGTTAATTACATCTTCACAGGGGTATCATTATTTTTTGCTATGCTTCAAGATTTCATTTAGGCATATTAACTTGAAGTTGTGGTATCAATATTATAATATTGTAACCCCTAAGAAATGGAAGAGGGTTTTAGAATCATTTAGCTTCTGAAAATCAAAGGTCTCTTACTAATTTCTGTATTCTCAGCCTATATTATAGTATGTGACATTTAGTTCTTAACTAGTACATATTTTTAAAAATGATATATGAGTTAATATGTATAATCTATGTCTCTCACTTTTAAGTACAGACTCTCAAAGCAGAAGTGACTATATAGGTTCAAATAATCAGTTAATGTCAAATGTAGGACTATGAAACCCAGCTCCCTCAACTTTAGTGTTCTGTTACATTGCTACCATGCTAATATGTTTTTCTTTATGTACAAAAATAATGGCAGAAAGTAAAATGAGTTATGCATAACAGATGTTATGTAGGTTAAACCATAAAATTTATTTGAGTGCTCTGTTTTGGTTGTATATTTTAAACTGTAGGAGTCTATGGATTTATGTAACAATTGTAACCTAAGACTTGTAATTAAGAGCTAAATATTTTATATTTATGTGTAAATGTAAGAATGCAAATGTAAAAAAAGGAATCATATCCACTTCCTTCATCATAAAACATTTAGGGGAGCAGACCAGTTTTTTCATTTATGACGATACTTTTCCCCTTTATGGTTCCAGGTTAGATTTTACTCTGTTGATGCATTTGTTTGAGATTTGAAAGGTTGAAGAGTTATAAAAGCCATTATTGTTAAGCAGCAGTTGTTGGCAGGCAGATAGGCAGATGTGAGAGTCTTAATGGCTCCTGGACAAGCTTTTGTTAATTGACCACCCAAACGTGTAGGCAGCTGGTAATTGGTGGAAGAGTCCCAAAGGTCCTTGAGCTTCACAACCACTTCCTAATGACCATTTTCAGAACCTCTGCCTTTATTTATTGTTCAGGTTTAAAATAGCAGTACATATTAACTTCTCTGGCCTTCATTGCACTGGCTTGTTCAACAGTTGTGTGGCTTCTTGTGGCTTCTTTCTTCTTCTTCTTCTTCTATTTTTTTTTTTTTTTGGATGATCCTTATTTATTTATTTTTTATTTATACACATTATTTTTTATTACTAAATTGATTTGGGTGACATTGGTTAATAAGATTATGTAAGTTTCAAGTGTACATTTCCATGATACATGATCTGTATATTGCATTGTGTGCCCACCACCCAAAATCATATCATCTTCTGTCACCATATGTCTGGCCCTCTTGACTCTTTACATCTCCCACCTCTGCTTTCCTCTTGTTACTACCACATATAAGAGAAATCATATGGTTCTTAGCTTTTTCTGACTTATTTCACTGCTCGAGGCTCATTCATGTTGTTGCAAATGGCAGTATTTCATCTTTTCTCATGGCCAAGTAGTATTCCATTGTATATATGCATCACATCTTCTTTATCCAATAATCTAGAGAAGGGCACTTCAGTTGTTTCCCTGTTTTGGCCACCATGAATAATGCTGCAATGAACATAGAGTGCATGTATCTTTATGAATAATTGTTTTCGAATTTTTTGGGTAGATACCCAGAAGAGGGATTGCTGGGTATATGGTAACTTTATTTTTAAATTTTTTGATGACCCTCCATACTCTTTTCCATAGTGGCTGTACCAGTTTACATTCCCACTAGCACAATCCTTTTTCTACACACCCACTCCAACACTAGTTATTACTTGTCCTGTTGATAATAGCCATTCTAACAGCTGTGAGAAAGCCTCTTCAATAAATGGTGCTGGGAAAATTGGAAAGCCATATACAAAAGAATGAAACTAGAATGCAGTTTGTCCCCTTGTACAAAAATTAATTTAAAATGAATCAAAGACCTAAATATAAGAACTGAAACAATAAATTACATAAAAGAAGACATAGGTACTAAACTTATTATGGACTTTGGTCTCAGAGAAGGTTTTATAAATTTGACCTCAAAGACGAGAAGTAAAGGCAAAGATAAACAAATGGCACTATATCACACTGACAAGTTTCTGCACAGCAGAAGAAACCACAAACAACACAAAAAGGCAATCAACCACGTGGGAGAAGATATTTGCAAACAACAGCCCTGATAAGGGGTTGATATACAAAATATATAAAGAACTCATACAACTCAACCCCAAACAAACAATTCATTTAAAAAAATGGACAGAGGACTGAACAGACACTTCTTCCAAAAAGACATACAAATGGCCAACAGATACATGAAAAGATGCTCAACTTTACTAGCTATTAGGGAAATGCAGATCAAAACTACAATGAGATACCAGTTGTGTAACTTCTGATTTCTGTATTAAAACCCTTCCTACCTTGAAAACCTAGAGTGACTTCTGTTTTTCTTAATGAACCCTAATTGATACATTGACAAACTATATTCCAGATATGGGGTAAAAGGGAGTCAGGGACACAGAGGAGACTTCAGAGGATAGTGATGTTGCTGGGTTGCATCATTTCACATATATTCTTTCTCTACTCTTGCTTTTGGATCAAATAAATATTGTGTAAGAAATTCACCACTGAACTAATATTGGCCATCCTTAAATCCAACTGATCCTACTATTTTATTATCTCCTGTTCATGTGTTCTGAGAAAATCTTCATAACATAATTCTAAACCTTCCCTATCATCTTCAGCATCCCAGTTCCATTGCTTCTCATTGGCTAGTGGTTGACATCGTCTGAGTGCATGCCAGAGAAGAGGGCAATGTGAATATTTTGTTGACAAAAAATATTATATTAAGTGTGAATGCAAGGTCCATCAGGTTGTACCAGTGTTAGAGGGGCAGGTTGAGAACAATATACAATATATTCCTCTGAGACTAAGGAAACATGAAGGGTCAGATGTGAAGCCAGAGAAGTGTCATCGAGCTGGCCTTAATCTTTATGAAGATGGAATAAGAATAGCAGTCCTTTCTGATTTCTAGGGGTTTTGTGATGAATAAATCGTTGTTGTTGGTGTTTACTTAAGGTGCTTATGTCAAGTTAGAGCAGTAAGGAAGGGTTGGAGAAATGACAGTAAGATGAAGACTTAGATGCATCAATGCTAGGAGTGATTTACAGAGGTGGATGAATGAAAACTGATTTTTAAGAGCCAACACTTAGCTTGAGTCAGAAAGTATTCAACTCTTGAGCCAAGTTAGTTTGGCTTCATTATGTTTTCAAGGAACTTTCAGAAATGTGTCAAAAATAGAAAGAATAGGAGGAGGAATTTTTTATAGCTTCTGAATAACAGTTAGGAGATAGCTGAAGTTGGGATCCAAGCAAGGAAATTAGAATGAACTCTGTTTATAGCAGTAAAATGTGATGGTTATGTAGTTTCAGGACATAAGTATATTTCATATACAGTGTACCAGGCATTTAATAACCACATCAAAAGTACCTTTTAAATTTCCAATTTGAACTATTATAAATAAATAGAATGAATATAAGTAAGACTTTTGTTTTAGCATAACTTTAAAATGAAATTTTAAAAAATGAAGCAAAAGAGCCATTTGAATTTATTCATCAACCTGCCAGTGAATCAATAAAATGTAAGATTATTTAAATGTTGATCTTCTCACAATTTCTTTTCTTTGATTACTTAGGAATAGAAGTCCATCAGTGTCCAGAGATCAGAAGAGAAGATACGACCAAAGGGAAGAAAGAGAGGAATATTCACAGTATGCTACTTCAGATAGCGCAATGCCTAGATCTCCATCAGATTATGCTGATAGGCGGTCTCAACGTGAACCTCAGTTTTATGAAGAATCTGATCATATAAATTATAGGGACTCCAATAGGAGAAGCCATAAGCATTCCAAAGAATATATTGTAGATGATGAGGATGTGGAGAGCAGAGATGAATATGAAAGACAAAGGAGAGAGGAGGAATACCAGGCACGCTATCGAAGTGATCCAAATTTGGCCCGTTATCCCGTAAAGCCACAGCCCTATGAAGAACAAATGCGTATTCATGCTGAAGTGTCCAGAGCACGGCATGAGAGAAGACATAGTGATGTTTCTTTGGCAAATGCTGAAATGGAAGATTCCAGGATTTCTATGCTAAGGATGGAACGGCCGTCAAGGCAAAGATCTATATCTGAACGTAGAGCTGCCATGGAAAATCAGCGATCTTACTCAATGGAAAGAACTCGAGAGGCTCAGGGACCAAGTTCTTACCCACAAAGGACCACAAACCATAGTCCTCCAACCCCCCGGAGGAGTCCAATACCCATTGATAGACCCGACATGAGGCGTACTGACTCCCTAAGGAAACAACACCACTTAGATCCTAGTTCTGCTGTGAGGAAAACAAAACGGGAAAAAATGGAAACCATGTTAAGGAATGATTCTCTCAGTTCCGATCAGTCAGAGTCAGTGAGACCTCCACCACCCAAGCCTCATAAATCAAAGAAAGGAGGTAAAATGCGCCAGGTTTCATTGAGCAGTTCAGAGGAGGAATTAGCTTCCACACCTGAATACACAAGTTGTGATGATGTTGAGATTGAAAGCGAGAGTGTAAGTGAAAAAGGTAAGCCGCTCTATTCTCATCACACAATTCCCTGCAGTTGATTGAGTGAAGGGTTTTTTTGTTTTAGGTTGTATTTCTGAGTGAACATTGAAAAGTTAGATATTACTTACTACCTTTAAGCATTTTAATGGTATGGATTATATGAAGAAAATTTCAAGTTATAAAAAGTGAACATCCTCTACCTGTTGATTTTTAAAATTGTCTTTTGCTTTGTTTCTGAAAAATTCCTTGCACCACTTGATGGTGTATTTTTAAAAAACTTAGTAGTTATATCATTTTTTTTGTTTTTCATTTTAAAAATAACTTTGTGTACTATAGAACATTGGAAAAACTCCAACTGTAAAGAATGAAATACTGGGTTGGCCAAATATTTGTTTAGTTTTTCTGTACAAAGGCTCTAGTAGTGCTTAGTTGTCTTTAACTTCATTCAAAACAATTTTGTGAGATTGTATTGTGACAGCTGTCATATCATCGTGCGTTAAGAAAAACTTGTCAAACTTGGTGAATTTTTGTGTAGCTATTTTAAATATTGAAGATGGAAGAAAAAAGCAACATTTTTGGCATATTATGCCTTATTATTTCAAGAAAGGTGAGAACACAACTGAAATGCAAAAAAATAGATTTGTGCAGTGTATGGAGAAGGTGCTGTGACCGATAGAACATGTCAAAAGTTGTTTGCAAAGTTTCTTGATACTATTGACACTTTGGCCAAATAATTCTGTGCTGTAGGACTGTCTGATGCATTGGAAGGTGTTTAGCAGCACCCTTGGCCTCTGCCCACTAGAAGACAATAGCAAGAGATAGCCAACTCAAAATATCAAAATCAATGAAGTTATTGGTGAAAATGAAAAAAGTGTCTTATTTTATGTAAAAACCTAAATGGACTTTTTGGCCAACCCATCATAAGCTATCCATAAACTTTTCTCCAAATATAACCATTATTAACATTTTGTTGTATTTTTTTCCTTTTTCCTATGCATGTGTTCTGTTTTTTTTAAATTGGTATCATCATGTCATTAGACTTTTCCAAGCCATTAGCTAGTTTTCAGAAATACATTTTAAATGGCTGCACTTATGTTGCAGTTGCTTCCACTTGTTATTACGAATGGTATTATAATGATCATTTTTATTACATAATTTTTTGCCTTTATCTCTGATTTTTCACACCTATTTGTGCTGTGATTTTTAAAAGCTTTTAATTCAGATTACCAGCCTGCTTTCCAAAAAGGTTATAATACTCCATACCCCTGTCATATGCTTTCATCAAGCAAAGAAGCTCGAGCTTTGGGGCTAGATGCACCAAATCTTTGCCTTTTGAATAGACCACACGCACACACAAAATACTATCTCTTTGTCATTTTAATTTAAATTTGATTGTGAAGTTGAATATTTTGTATGTAAATTGGTGTTTGATATCTTCTATGAATTATCTATTCCATTTGTTTCTTCTGCCCATGTTCCTGTTGGGTATTAATTAGTTTTTGTCTTACTGATTTTTAAGAGCTTTTTATGTGGTTAGAATTTTTACCCATTTAACTGTCATCTGTTCCAAATGTATTTCCCATTTTGATGTTTACCTACTAATTTTGCTTGGTCATTTGGAAATATCGAACTTAATATAGCTAAGCCTTTGCATTCTTTGATGATTTTTTTTTATCCTTTTATCGCCAGAAACTCTTTATTCATTCCCAAGTCAATTAAATATTTAAGTGTGTATTTCCTCATGATTTTATTATTGTTTTTTAACCTTTAACTTCTTAATCTTTCCATAACTTATTTTGGTGTATGCCAAAATACACCAGATAGGTGAGTATCTAACATTAATCCCTTTTACCACTCACCCCTGCCCCATACACAATTATCTGATACTATTAGAGGAATAATTAACTTCTTGTATGTAAAAATGAACAGAAATCAGTAAAGGGATTTGAGAAGGTGGATGCATATGAAATTAATATAGAATTATTTTATAGTGTATGAAAAATAATTAGGAATTACAAATGAGAGGCAATTTCCATTCTGAACTAAAACACAAAATGTGATTTAAAAATAAATAATAAGAAATGAGGGGAGTTCCATGAAGAAAGCTACATTTACTTCATGTTCCTAACTAGGAAGACCAAATATCATGAAGATACATGTTCCTTTCAGATCATCTCTAGAGGTTAATAATATTTTAATCATAATCTTAATTGGTTCATTGAAGTATCCTATTTCTAAAGTTATACTGGAAGATGTAAGAAGTGGAAAAACTTAACTCTTCTATGCCTTTTAAATTCATTGGCTTGGTCTTATAAGTTAGACTGACAAAAGACAGATTATTATGAGAAAAACAAATTTATTTTCATATGCATTGCATATACATATGAGAACACTCAGCCAAGAGACACTAAAACTTGTGGTTAGAATTTGAGCTTATATAACAAAAAAACAACACATTTTTAGAGGGGACAAGACAAATTTGAGCTTCTAGGGGTGGCAAATTGTGGGAAACTATGGAAGATAGGGGCTAGTTTTAGCAAGTTTTGTTATGTAGTCCCCTTAGGTGCTTTGGTAAGGGTCAAGAGTTCTCTACAGTGGTTAACTTCTGTACTCCTGACAGAGAAGAGAGGGGATCGCCTTTACAAATACATGTCCTGCTTTGAGGCAAATAGGGAGAAGGCAGGGAACTTTTTGTATCTGCTTCTCCTCAGTTGCTTTCATCTCAAAACAATCCTTTTGCCAAAGTGGCGTATTACAGCAAATAAGTGATAAAAACATAGAAATCACCACAAGCCAAAGGGTAATAAAAAATTTATTCAATACATGGGCTTGAGGAAAATGCATATAGAGTGGGGAAAAAAGTCAAGTTAGAGTCTCATTTTACACAAGTTGCATTTAAGTTATAAATAATAAGAAACTTGTGCTTGTTAAAATGTAAAGTTCTGTAAAGAAAACTGTAGATCTTAATTTTGTCATAGAACATATAAATATTTCCCAGAAGCTGCAATACTCTTTTAAGTATATTTAATAATCTTCAGTTTGATAATTTTCAATATTTGCCTGATTGTATTATAAAAGGTAAAAAAAAGATAGTTTTGTTATTCTTAATGGTTTGGTTTAGATTCTGTTACATACTTCTATTATTTGCTAAAGTAATGCCTCCACTTTTACCACATAAAGATATAAAGACCCACCCACCCACCAAAAAAAAGACAAATGCTTCAATCTAATATTTGAAACCTTTTTATATATGGTATCCTCCTAAGGTCTTCTTACACATTGTTTCAGGATTTTGAAGTACAATTATAAACATCTCACATAAATAAAACGCTATATATGAGTTAAATTAAAATCCTTTGTGATACTATTTAGCAGAACAAAAACATTTATCAAATATGGAAAGAAACTATAGGTCACACATGTCTGTATTATTCCTTAACTTGAACTCTTAGTAAATACTTTCAGGAATAGTCCTCCTTTTCATCTATGTAATAATTTGTTCCACAGAGTATGGTTTCTTGCCAACATGTATTTCCAGTAGAAAATCATAATTGAATTCAGCTTAGGAAGAAGAAATATATATAAAATAACTTTTTCCTGTTTGATATCATCCCCAATAGTAATATGAAGTGAGAAGTACCTGTTTAGAGACTAGAATAGTCTCTAATAGTGATTTGTATGCTTCATAACACTTATTTCTTAACTCATTATGATAGAGTTTGCTTACCACCATGCTATATGAACCACTTCCCCAAATTGCAACTTATCTTCTTTGTTTTTTTATCTTTGTATTATGGAATGAGATATCTTAGATTACTGATGTCACAGTACCTCCAAATGTAAATGCCGGACATGGCTATCAAAGTCCTAAATATATTTTTTCATAAGCTTTAATAATTACCATTGACTTTACAGTTTTATGTAATATCATTTTGTTAAATAATCCAGAGCAAGTTTCTCAGTCTTGGCACTATCGACATTTGGGGCTGGATTGTTTTGTGGAGCTGTCTTGTGTATTTTAAGGTGTTTAGCAGCATCCATGACCTCTACCCACTAGATGGCAGTAGCATCTCCATCCCCAGTTGTGACAACTCAAAATATCTCTAGACATTGCCAAATACCCACTGTTGGACAAAGTCCCCCATAGCTACTCCCCCACCTTCCATCTCTACTCCCTCCATTTACCCTCCTTCCCTCCTCACTTTTAGAACCAACTGAGAGTCATAACCCTATTTAACAAAAAGAGGGAGACTGGAATAGGATGGAGTAGAAAACATCAGAGTGAAGTGTACCGAGTAAGGGTAATGAATCTGTGAAACATATTTTTTAGTGTTGTGTGTGTATTGTATAGGCTCACAAAGTAGATATACGTATATTTCTTACTGTGGATCATGGCCAAAAATGTTTAAAGCTACTCTATTAGGATTTTGTGACTCACTTGATACTAGTGTTCCCTGCCTTCCCCGTTTTCTTCTATACCTGGAAAAAGGTCTAGAGATGATGTTCAGTGGCTAATTGATGTATTGTAGGCATTATACTTTTTCTAATTTAATGTATTTTAATGTTAATATTATAGTGCACCACAGTTTTTCACTTCCGTTACACAATCACGTTGCCAAACAGTTTTGCCCAATTGCACAAAACATACCTAGTTTGATCTTTTTAAAGATCAATTGTGGAGCATTTTAGTTTCCCCTATCTCTCAGGTCCTCATCAGACTGATTTTACTTTGTAGTTGCAGATTTCTTTTTCTTTTCTGTAAAATCTTGGAACGCTGGGATAGTCAATGCAAGAATATACGTGCATGGCAGTTTCATAGGTTATATAAATTGTGAAATGTTTGATTCAATTAGACTCTTGAAAGTAGCACAATACACTGTTTCCTTGTACTTATTTTTGAAAGAGGGTGAATAGAGGTGTGAAGGTGGAGCAATTTGGAAGACAGAGACAAAATAGGAAGAAGAGAAGATAGATTGCAAACTTCCAGATAAAAGCATATGTCTTAAGTATTAAAAAATAAACCCGAGAGGTATTAGCTGTATATATGTCTGCATTTAGGTGTATGTATTAACAGTGAAATTTACCTCCTAGTATAATTTCAAGATTCTTATAATTTTTATTAATTTGCTATATATGTTATAAAGAAAATTGGCTGTTGAAGTGATAGACAATATACTTCAGAAATTTGAGGAAAATGTTGATGATGGTATTTGAGATCAATCTCACATATAAGAATTCTGAACCAGGTGAACTAAAAAATTTTATAATGGAATATTTAAAAATTTTTAAATAGCTATTTTATTACTAAGACATTCTCAAGTAAAATTTTTAGATGTCAGAGATTGATTATTTTTTGTTTATTTACTCCATTTATTGGTAAAATAATTTTACGCTAAATATTCTAATTGTCGCATGAGTCTTAGAGCTTAACTATGGAATAAAAACTTAATTTCATCAAATTTACATGGATTTAAGTAATTACTCTGTTGCTGTATTAGGCAACATTATGAAATTATTTCATCATATCTTTTAAAAACTAGGATACTTTTCATACACAGAAAAAGCGAGTTGCAAATGTGTATTATAAAGCTGATTTCAGACTTGAAATTATGTAACATAAATGTAAGGTGATTAAGAAGCTAAACTAACTCAAAGTTGACTTGTAAAGTGCATAACCAGAAGGTAGATTTATAAGTGGGAATAAAGGAGATTTTTTTGTTTCCTTATGAAAAGAAGCATATAAAATGTTTATGATGGTAATTCATTCTCTTTGCAAAACGTATTTTCTTGTTAATTATGAATGAAACACTCTATTGAGCATTTGCTTAAAGGAAAAGGATTGTTTTTAATGGAAACTTCATACCCAAGAAAATTACCAAGTAGGCATCAAGAAAAATATCTTCCAGATTTCAGTTTGTAGGATATTTGAGAGGGTGCTTTAGCTAGTTGAATGGAAAATTAAAATTAAAATTTAATTATAGACCAGCTGTTGAAGTTAGTTTAGAATACAGAAAATGTTAACTTTTAACTTAAAATGATGTTTCTGTTTAATAGAATTTAGTAGATGATGCCTGGATATTGTTATTTTGTGCAGCTTTAAAAATTCAATGTCATCCCAATAAATTTAATTAAAAATTTGATGATGGAACATGTTCGATAGCAAAATATAAAGCTTCGTAAAGAACATATTGTTATTAAATGATAAGAGGCATATCAGAATAAATGCCCTAATATAGTTATAAATGCTATACAAGCCAATTATATTTGAATTAAAAAAGCATTGAAATGGATAAAAAATTGGGTCTAAGACTAATTAAAAATTTCAAGAAGTATACTGTAGATTGATTGATTGTTTCATTCATTCTTTATTTCATTCAACTAAAATATATTAAATGTTAATAATCTATGGTAGTATAGTATGAAACAATAATGAAGACATTTTCTAACACCATAATTGCAGCTTGTGCTATAAATTTAACTGCATTTTTTAAATTTAAATTTTATTTTTCTATTACTGTTTATATTCAATATTATTTTGTATTAGTTTCAGGTGCACAGCATAGTGCACAGGATAGTGCAGTGATGTGCTTTTCAAAGTGTTCCCTCTGATATTTCCAGTACCCACCTGGCACCATACATAGTTGTTACAATAATATTAACTGTATTTCCCATGTTATACTTGATATCCCATGACTATTTTGTAACTGCCAATTTGTACTTCTTAGTCTCTTCACCCTTTTTTCACCCAGTCTCCCAACCCCTGTCCTCTCTGGCAACCATTAGTTTGTTCTCTGTATCTGTGAGTCTGCTTCAATTTTGTTTGTTTACTTTGTTCTTTAGATTCCACATGTAAGTGAAATCACATGGTATTTGTCTTTCTCTGACTGACTTATTTCACTTAGCCTTATACCATGTAGGTTCATCCATGTTGTCACAAATGGTAAGATTCATTGGGCACTTGGATTGCTTCTCAATCATGGCTATTGGAAGTAACACTGCAATGAACCTATGGGTGTGTATGTTCTTTTGAATTAGTGTTTGGGTTTTATCGGATCTATATGCAGAAGTGGATTCACTGGGTCATAAGATAGTTCCATTTTTCACTTTTTTGAGGAAACTACATACTGTTTTCCTTGGTGGCTGCACTGATCTGTATACAGTGCACGAGGATTTCCTTTTCTTCTTGACAACACTTGTTTGATTTGTTGATAGCTATTCTGGCAGGTATTAGATGATTTCTTACAATATAAATAGTTTTAATTTGCATTTCTCTGATGATTAATGACATTGAGCATCTTTTTATATGTCTTTGGCCATCTGTGTGTGTCGTCTTTGGAGAAGTGCCTGTGTCCTCTGCCCATTTTTTAACTGGATTGTTTGTTTTCTTGCTGTTGAGTTGCCTGAGTTTTTTATAAATTTTGAACATTAACCCCTTATGTGATGTATCATTGGTGAACATCTTATCCCATCCAGTAGCTTGTATTTTCATTTTGTTGATGGTTTCCTTTGCTCTGCAAAACTTTCTAGTTTGGTGTACTCCCATTTGTTTATTTTTTTATTTTGTTTCTCTTGTCTCTTATAGCTAAGAGAAATGTCAGAAGTTTTACTGCCTATGTTTTGTTCTAGGAGTTTTATGGTTTTAGCTCTTACATTTAAGTCTCTAATCCATTTTGAGTTTATTCTTGTGTGTGGTGTAAGGTGAACCTGGCTGGTTTGGCTCAGTGGATTGAGCGTCGGCCTGCGAGCTAAGTGTCGCTGGTTCGATCTTCCAGTCAGGGCACATCAGAGAAGGAAAACTCTGATTCCAAAAAACCTCCGCTGCCTTGTGGCATACCTCTTCAGGGGAAAGGCTAAGGGAGTAAACCCCGACAGAAAATCCGGAGCCGGAGTCCCTAAGGCGGTTTGACGTTGTAGTCAACACCGGCAACTCCTGCGGCGCACCTGAAGCCAAGCTGTATTGACTCCCGTCTTTCCCTTGGATCCTTCAGCTGCGAAGAGAGGGGGGGTCTGCTGCATGGGCAACAGCAGACCCTCCATATCACCCTGCCCAGGCTCTGTAGCTTCAGCTTCACTGGAGAGGACACTCCAGCGTCATCACAAGATGTCGATTCAACACGGGAGGAGACAGATACCGTGTCACTCCCGAGTTGGACTGCACAGCCATTCTCGGCGTGCAGATAGACTCTTAAGAAGCTACACCATCGTCTCTCGAGACAGACGGCTGCCGACGACGACGGTGTAAGGTGGTGGTCTAGTTTCAATTTTTTGCATATATCTGTCCAATTTTCCTAGGACCATTTATTGAATAGACTGTCTTTACCCCATTTATGTTTTGTTTCCTTTGTCATGTATTAATTGACCATATAGGTGTGGGTTTTTTTCTGTGCTCTCTGTTCTGTTAAATTTGACTGCATTTATGTTAGCTGACTCATCCAAGAAAATTATGCATCTGTTGGGCTTGCCTTTTTTCCTGCTTGTCCTAGATTCTGCCTGTCTGTTTTCCTGTCTAGGATATACCCATGAGAAGGGCTTTTTGAGGAAATATTTGAGATGTGGAAAGGTGTGTTTCAAAACAGGACAGCCCGAATTATTACCATTCATGAGCCCATTTTCTCTAGAACTCCCTTTCTGCCTCTTTTTGTAGGGCTTAGCTAAGAATCCTTTCAGGAACAATTAAAGTGAGCCTGACGTAGTAAAATTCATGCATGGCTCCTACAATACAAGACTGATGTTGATTCTTTTAACAGAAGATCTAATGAAATACAAGTAGAAGTTTACTTCATAGGAATCTAAAATGCTCCTTGTCCAAATCTTGAAATATATAATTACATATAATTAATCTGTATAATGGAATGTTGAATACAATAGTAAAAATCTATAAAATTGTTAACTTTAATGAATGACCAAGATGATAACTAGACTATGTATAAAATGAAGGATATTAGGAGCACAAATTAAATGGAAGAGAATAAAAGGATGTTAAAATTCTGTGTTACAATAAATGTATATTAAGGCCATACTTTACAGTTTCCTCAACCCAAATACATTTTAGATATGATTATATTTTAAAAAGTAGTACAGATATTCTGCCCTGGCTGGTTTAGCTCAGTGGATTGAGCGTCGGCCTGCGAGCTAAGTGTCGCTGGTTCGATCTTCCAGTCAGGGCACATCAGAGAAGGAAAACTCTGACTCCAAAAAACCTCCGCTGCCTTGCGGCATACCTCTTCAGGGGAAAGGCTAAGGGAGTAAACCCCGACAGAAAATCCGGAGCCGGAGTCCCTAAGGCGGTTTGATGTTGTAGTCAACACCGGCAACTCCTGCGGCGCACCTGAAGCCAAGCTGTATCGACTCCGTCTTTCCCTTGGACCCTTCAGCTGCGAAGAGAGGGGGGGTCTGCTGCATGGGCAACAGCAGACCCTCCATATCACCCTGCCCAGGCTCTGTAGCTTCAGCGTCATCACAAGATGTCGATTCAACACGGGAGGAGACAGATACCATGTCACTCCCGAGTCGGACTGCACAGCCATTCTCAGCGGTGCAGATAGACTCTTAAGAAGCTACACCATCGTCTCTCGAGACGGACGGCTGCCGACGACGAGTACAGATATTCAAAAGTGAGTGTATGTCTTGAAAGTGTCAGCAGATAAGTCGAGTTAATTTTTTTTTTTTACAGGTAATTGTACACACCCTTTTATTTCAGCACATCTTGATGTGTATATGCTGAGAAATTTTTAAAGAAAAGTTTATTTCCCATAGGACTACTGACCTTTGCTTTGTAATTAAGGATATCTAGGGTTTGATTTACCTAGAATTTGGATCTCATGTCCTATTCTTGAGATAGTAGAAGTGTGAAAACTCTGCCAATTTTACTGAGGAAAGAGGAAATATGTTTCTAATTTTGAACTTTAGATATGTTTTCCCAAAGAAATATAATTATTTTATTAGTTTTCTCTTTGAAAGTTCATTATTGGTGTATAAAAATACATCTGATTTCTGGATATTTATTTTGCTTCCTGCAACTTTACTGAATTTATTTATCAGTTCTAGTAGGGTTTTGGTGGAATCTTTAGGTTTTCTACATACAGTATCATGTCATCTGCAAACGATGACTTTTATTCTTTCTTCCCAAGTTGGACACCTTTTGTTTCTTCTTCTTGTATGATCTCTGTGCTCAGAACTTCTAGTACTGTGTTGGATAAACGTGGTGAGAGTGAACATCCCTGTCTTGCCTCCTGAATGTAAGGGAAATAAATGCTTGTAGTTTTTGTCCATTGAGTATGATGTTGGTTGCGGGTTTGTCATATATGGCTTTTATTACCTTGCAGTATGTCCCCTCTATTCTCATTTTTCTGAGTGTTTAAATCATAAATGGGTGCTGGATTTTATCAGATGATTTTTCTGCATCTGTTGATATGAATTATGTGGTTTTTAGCCTTCATTTTGTTTATGTGGTGTATCACATTTATTGATTTGCAGATATTGTACCAACCTTGCATTTCCAGAATAAATTTCACTTGATCATGATGTGTAATCTTTTCATTGTATCCTAATATTTTGTTTAGGATTTTAATTTTTTTTTTAATCCTTGCTTAATGACATTTTTTTCATTGCTTTTAGGGAAAGAGCAAGGGGGAAAGGAAGGGAGAGAGAGTAAGATTGGTGAGAGAAAGAAGCATCAATTGGATGCCTTCCAAGAGAGAAGCATCAATTGGATGCCTTCCATATGAACCTTAACAGAGCATCGTTTGGGTCTGGTCCAGGGATTGAACCCACAACCTTGTTGAGGATTTTACCATGTATGTTTAACAGGGTTATTGGCCTATAATTTTCTTTCTTTGTAGTCTTTATCTGGTTTTGGAACTAGGATAATACTGGCCTTGTAAAATGAGCTTGGGAGTCTTTCCCTCTCTTGAAATTTTTGGAATATTTTGAGAAGGATAAGTGTTAGTTCTTCCTTGAAACTTTGGTAAAATTAGCCTTTGAAGCCATCCAGTTCAGGACTTTTATCTACTGAGAGGCCTCTTTTTTTTTAATTACTGCTTCAGTTTCACTAGTTGTGATCTGTCTTTTCAGATTCTGTGATTCTTCCTGATTTAGTTTTAGAAGATCGTATGTTTCTAGGAATTGGTCTTTTTTTTCTAGATTGTCCATTTGTTGGCATATGGTTGTTAGTAATATATTCTTACGATACTCTGTATTTCTTTTGTGTCAGTTATTACTTCTTTTATTTATGATTTTATTTATTTGAGTACCCTCTCTTCTTTCTTGATGAATTTGCTAAAAGGTTTGTCAATCCTGTTTATCTTTTCAAAGAACCACCTCTGGATTTGTTGATCTTTTGTATTTTTTAAGACTATTTCATTTATTTCTGCTCTGCTTCTTATTGTTCTTTTCCTTCTACTCACTTTGGGCTTTGTTTGTTGTCCTTTTTCAAGTTTCTTTAAGTGTGAAATTAGATTTCTTATTTGAGCTTTTTCTTGTTTTTTTGAGATAGGCCTGTAAAGCTATGAACTTTTCTCTTAGTATTGTTTTGCTGTGTTCTTTCACCAAGTTAGGGAAGTTTTCTTTCATTATTTTTTCAAATAGGTTTTCAATTTTTTGCTCCCTCTCTTCTCTCTCCAGCACCCCTCTGATGTGAATATTGGTATACTTGAAATTGTCCCAGAGACTTACTACACTATCTTCATTTTTATGGATTTTTTTTTCTTTTTGCTGTTCTGATTGTTTTTTTGTTTCCTTTTATTCCAAATTGCCGATTTGATTCTTGGCTTCATCTACTTTACTCTTGATTCCCTGAAAGTTATTCTTTATTTCAGTTAGTGTATCCTTTATTTCTGACTGGCTTTTAAAAAAATAATGGTTTCAATGTCCCTTTTCATGCTGTTGAAGTTTTCACTAAGTTCCTTGAGCATTCTTATAACCATGGTTTTGAACACTGTCTGGTAATTTCCTTGTCTCCATTTCATTTAGTTCTTTTTCTGGAGATTTCTCCTGCTCTTTCCTTTGGAACCTGTTATTTTTGTCTCTGCATTTTGGATGCTTCTTTATGTTTCTTTATATGTATTAGATAGAGCTTCTATATCTACTAGACTTGATAGAGAGGCCTTGTATAGTGTAGGTGTCCTGTAGGGCCCTGTGACACAGCCTCCACACTCCAAGTGTGCCCCATGTGGATGTGTGCACTGTCCTGTTGTAGTTGAGTCTTGATTGCTCTTGACATCACTGGGAAGAATTGACCCCTAGGCCAGTTGGCTTTGAGGACTGGCTGAGACTACAGCAGAGGAGCTGCTGTGCAGGAGATGACCCTGTGGAGCAGGATTTGCTTCAGTGGGGCTTTGGTGCTCACCAAGTCCATCCCTCGAGTGTGTCACCAATGGAGGTGGTAGGGTTGTAATGTGACATAGTCTGAAACTGTCCACTCAGTTTCGGGCTTCCCTGGAGGTGCAAGGTTAAATGCTACCTGTGTTCTGCTTGGGTTGCCTGTAGACAGCTGCTACATGTGCTGGGTTTGGCGATGCCCCAGAGAGGCCAAGCTGAGAACCAGCGCCTCTGTCACAAGTGCCAGGCCTGGGGCCACTTAGCAAGAGGTACAGGGTATGCAGATGCCAGATGTTCCTTTTTTTGAGAACTTTTAGGAAAGTCTGAAGCATGAGGCAAAAGAGGCCATTTGTATGGGCAAGCCTCTCAAAATGGCTTGGGTGGGCCTGAAAGTTGGGTGGCGCAGGGTGAACAGTGTGAGCCATGTTGATGGAGACTCAGATATGATGCCCGCTTGCCAGCACTACGGCTTTGTGGGAGGAAGGCTCAGCAAAGGAACAATAGTTGGTGCCAGCACTTCTGTCTGGGAGAATATTGCCAATCTCACCCTGATGCCAGACAATGCAGTTCTTCTCTGTATGTCCCTGGTTCCTTTCAAGGTGCTACTTCAGCATTGGAAGTCAGAGGGAGTGAGTTCAAGTCAGTGCACAGGCCCTTTAAGAGGAACTGCCTGAGACTTCAGAAGCCCTCTGTCTCATTCATCCACAATTCTTGCTGGTTTTTATAGTCACAAGTTATGGGGACTTCTTCTCCTGGCGCTAGAACCCTGGGTGGGGAGACTCGGTGTGTGACTGGGACCTCTCACTCCTCAGGGGAAACCTTCACAGGTTAGATATCCCTTCAAGTTTTTATCTGCCCCATGTGGATGTGGGACCAGTCCACTCGTGTCTCTACCCCTCCTACCAGTCTTGATGTGGCTTCTTCTTTAACTTTGTAGTTGTAGGGCTTCTATTCAGCTAGATTGCAGGCAGTTCTGCATCATGGTTTTTCTGAGGTGTAGTTGTAAATTTGATGTGGTTGTTGGAGGATAGAGTACTGCATTTACTACGCCGCCATCTTGACCGGAATCTTAAAGATCTTTCTCATGCCACACTTTTATAATAACACCCTTTCCCCATTCCCAACTTCTGCTGACCATTAATTTATTCTCCATTTCTAATTTTATCATGTAGAGAATGTTACATGAATGAAATCTAATAGTGTGCAACTTTTTGTGATTTTTAAAATTTTTATTCAGCACATTGCCCTTGAGATCCATCTATGTTTTATGTATCAATAATTTTTTTCCTCCTTTTATTACTGAGTAGTATTCCATGGTATGGTTATACCACAATTTGTTGATCTGTTGTCCCACTGAAGGACATTTTGGTTGTTTCCACTTTTCAGCTATTAAAAATGAAGGTATCTTTTTGGTGAAATTTCTCTTCATATAAAGTATTTAGCTATTTACCATTAAGTATGATCTTAGCTGTAGGTTTTGGTTGATGTTCTTTATTTACATAAGCAAGTTATCCTCAACTTCTTATTGTTGTTTTTTGTGAACGTTTTTCTGTGTCAGTGACTAGGATCATGTTATTTTTCTCCTGTAACTTTTGTGAATATGATAGGTTACATTGATTTTTCAATTTTCAAGCACTCTTGCATTCCATCAATAAAAAACCCATATGATCAGCCTGTATAATTCTTTTTGCATGCTGTTGCTGAATTGTATTTGTTAATATTTTGTTAAGGATTTCTGTGTCTTATATTTATGAAGGATATTGGTCTACACTTGTTTGCCATGTTCTTTTTTGTTTTTTATTTGTTCCCTCATTTTTTTTCCTTGCCTTGCTCTGGGTTATTTGAACTTTTTTCTGAATTGCTTTTTTATTCATCTGTAGTCTTTTTGAGTGTATTTCTTTGCAAGGATTTTTTTTTTTTTTTTAGTGGTTGCTCTAGCTAATATATTACATGTGCACAACTTATCACATCTTACTGGTATTGACATCTTACTAGTTAGAGTGAAATGTAAAAACCTTACATACTTTAAATTATTTTATCTTTTCCTGTTTATAATGCAGTTGTTTAATATATTTCTTCCATATATGTCAAAAAGCACATCAGACAATGTATAGTTTTTGCTTCAAATATCAGATATAATTTAGAGGAGAAGGAAAGCCTATTGTATTTAACCATATTTTTACTTACCTTGCTCTTTATTCCTTCTGTATATTTCCTGGTTCCCTCTTTTTGTTACCAGAACTTCTTTTAGCCATTCTTTTAGGGTGGTTCCACTGGTGACAAATTCTCTTACTTTTCTTTTGTCTCAGAACGTCTTTATAGCTCATTCATTTCTGAAAGATCATTTCATTATATTTAGAAATCAGGGTGGGTATTTCTTTTAGTATAAGTAAGTTAAAAGTACTGTGCCACTTCATTTTGGTCTCAAGTTCTCTGATGAGAAATCCATTATCATTTGACATGTTTTTATCCTTTGGGTAAAGTGTGTTTCTTCCTGGCTGCTTTCAACAGTTTGTCTTTGGTTTTTAGTTTAATTATGATGTATCTTGGCATAGATTTTTTTGTGTATTTCTTGTTTGGGGGGTTATGTAGTTTCTTGAATCAGTAGGCTTACATGTTTTGCAAATTTGGGAACTTTTCAGTTATTATTATATCTTCAAGTACTTTTTCAGCCCCATTTTCTTTCTCTTCTGGGACTACAATGAGATGAATGTTCTGTTATGCTATTTGGGGATTTTACTTTATGAACCATTTATCTATACACGTTTTTCTACTTCTTGTCTCTCTTTGACTCTTCAGTTACTTCACTTTAATTTTAATTTTCATCATTTTATCTAGAGTGATTTTCCTAACATCTTTCTTGATCTTGTGTTGCCAAATCAAATGCACACTTTTCAGTTCTTCATTGTTTTTGATGTGTAGAAATCATTCAGTATAGTTGATTTCTCTTCTTGTTTTGTTTAGGAAACTCTCTTCTGTTTGGTTTTGAGACTTTCATCTCCCTCCCTCATTTTATTTTATCTGTCAGTATTTTTTCTTAGTCTCCCTCTCTCTTACTCCTTTTCCTTCTTTCTTTTATCCTCATTTTCCTTCTTTTCCTCCTTCTCTTGCTCCTCCTCCTTCTTTTTCAACTCAAACTCTAAATGTTACAATTCAGTCTGGGTCCTCTCCATAGCTTACTTTATTCTCTATTTCTAAATTATCTATTTATGCCTTTATGCTAGTAATTCCAAATTTATGTCTCCAGCTCAGACCTTCCTTCTAAGCTTTATTATAGTTTAACTAATGATTTCTTATATGCCCACTTGAATAAGGTCTGGGTTTTTCAAACAACATATCCAAAATTAATCACCATGTTTAATAAATTCTAAAATGCGTGTTTTTATTTTAATATCTATGAATCTTATACTTACTGGCATCTTAGATTCTATGAAATAGAGTAATTCCTTCCTACTCCTTCCTTAATACAGTGTTCTTTTTCCAGTCATCTCCTGCTCATAAATGGTCTTTCTTCTGCCATTTAGTTATTAACAGCAGAAACCTGGGAGCTATCCTTGACCCTTCAGTCTTTCTTAATACTTAATTCTACCACCAAAACACCTCTCAGTTTCCTCTTTTCTTACCTTGTCTGTTGCCATCACCACTCTGTTGTATATCTCATTGTTTTATCCCATACACTAGAACTTAGCATAATGCATAGCAAATGGAAGGGGTTTAGTAAATGTTTTTAAATAAATGAAAGTACAAATAAAGTTATAAAGGTATATATGTATATACATAAACTAAAAAGAATTTTTTCCAATGTAAGGCAAATAAGGAATATATAATTTTGTGAAATAGATACTCATTCTTAGTTGCCATTTACACAAATTATCTAACAATATTATTTTTAAAGAAAATTTACTTTTTATGAGTGCAATTTCCGAAAATTGAAAAATTACTTCAAAATAATATTAAGTAATTTATAAATACAGTTTATTTTATTTTTACTAATAGGACTTTTAGTGCATCTGTTTTGTCACTTTCATACAAAAATTTTTTTGTGTGTATGTAAGCAATTTTTTTTAACACCCAAATAGTTTTAGGAGGTTTCAGCATTAAAAAGCATATTATAGAACATTCCAGAAACATTTAATTACTTGGCTCTTTGTTATAGTGGTTATTGGCAAACCACTTTTTAATCTTTAAAATGTTCTTTAATCTTTGGAAAAGAACTCATGTCTATAGGCCAGCATGTCTAAAATATATCATGAGTAACAGACATAACCAATAACCTTTTTCTTTTTTTAGAATATATAATTTTTTCATTTCAATTTCTGTTTATTATTAGCCTCTTCTATTCTTTAAGGACTTTAGTTCCGTAGGGTCTGTCTAGAGATCGTAAGCTTTATATTCTGCATTGTATAGATTTTACTCATTTGATATCCAAGCTTTCTCTTGGTATGTATAGTGAGTGCTACAGACAAAGTTCTTGAAACCAGACGGTATCACACAGTTTAAAATGTTTATAATGTCTCTCTCTGTCCTTTCTTTCGCCGTCTCCTTTACTGCACTCTTTTGTCTGTCTGACTCTCACAGGAGACATGGATTACAACTGGTTGGACCATACGTCTTGGCATAGCAGTGAGGCATCCCCAATGTCTTTGGTGAGACATGTGGAGCCTTACTACTTAATTTCTGTTATCATTTCACTTTTCCTTTTTTATTTACACCTTTGCATGTTTTCTTTTTTGTATTTTTTTTTTTTTATCCCACACCTGTAGGGGACAGTCAAAAGGGAAAAAGAAAAACTAGTGAGCAGGCAGTTTTGTCGGACTCTAACACCAGGTCTGAGAGACAAAAGAAAATGATGTACTTTGGTGGTCACTCTTTGGAAGAAGATCTGGAATGGTCTGAGCCTCAAATTAAGGACTCTGGGGTAGATACCTGTAGTAGCACAACCCTTAACGAGGAGCATAGCCATAGTGATAAGGTACTGAGATTGTGGAGCCTGCCTTTTAACCTGCTCATTTGGTCTTCGTTTGCTCTCTGTCACTCATTCAAACAGAACGTAATAAAAGGACAGGGCATTGCAAGGGTCAATGTAGCATTTCTTAAGGTGCAGAAAAGAAAAACAAAACCAAAACAAACAAATCAAAATCTTTCTCGCTGGCTTTGCTGTTTTTGTTGTTTGACGGCATACCAAAATCTAAGTAAATGAAATAAAAATTAGGAACAAAGGAATGCTTTGTCTATTGTCGCATGAGATAATTTTGTAATGTTATTATAAAACAACAAATACAAAGAATATTTTGGATTGGCTTATTCGATTGCTTGTATATATTTTCCTTGGGATGAAAATTAAATAATTAATAGTTTGAATCCCAGGCAAAAGGGAGATAATTGGGTCTGTTTGCACAGAAAAAGTTGTTTTTCTTTTTTCCCTTTCACTGTCATTTTGCTTTTTTGTTTTATTGTCATAGCATTTCAATGTAGCATTAATTAATTAGAACCATTGCCATCTGCTTTTGTATTTATTATTTTTGCGCTTAGCATAGTGAGACTTGAAATCTTATTACCATATAGATGTGATTGACTGAAACTTGTCTTTTGCCTGATAAATTTTGCATGAAGATATGCATGTTACTTTAAAATAACTGTGAAACTGTGATTACACAAATCATTTACTTTGCTATTTGACTTGTAATTCATAATGGAATGGTGTTGTGATGTATAAAGGGCGTGGTCTGCCCTTAGAAAGAGATAAACTCCTAATATTTCCAAGGTTATTAACAACAGATACCATTGAAATATCTAATAAAATTAATTTACTAAATAGATCAAAGATCTGAAAGAATCAATGAACATCTAAAAAATGAGAAATGTAATCTATCCTCACCTTTGAATTAGGCCTATTTCTTACAGAATCACTTAGAAACTTACTGGGGCTTGTGTATTTTTTGTAATTTTAATTGAGAAGTCTACTTCAAGAAAGCCCTGATATGTTTGAATTTTGTGTTTTATTTAATGGACCTTTTAACTTTTATTGTAATAAGATCTATCAAAGCCTTCCAAAAGTGTTTGAAGATTATATTTTCATTTTTAAGTGAGTTTATCTTTTCTACTCATGAATTTATTAATCTTCAGCATGTATGTAATTAAATTAGAGTTTGAATCTATTTTCAAGATATCACAGATTTTGTAGAACTATATAGTATATAACTTCAGTATTGTGTCAGTATTAAGAACTTGAAATAATTTGATTTTGAAAAAACTTGAGATTATAATTGAGGTTATAAGGATAATGCAGTAAGCCCTTTTTATCACAGTTTAGAATACCAACCGGTTTGTGTAATCATAATACTTTGGACATCTGAAAATCAGAAAGATTGCACAGTAATGGGTCATATTTCTTAAAAGAACATTAACATTTTTGTTTTTTGATGCAATATGTCAGCACCCTGTGACATGGCAGCCATCTAAAGATGGAGATTGTTTAATTGGTCGTATTTTATTAAATAAACGTCTAAAGGATGGAAGTGTACCTCGAGATTCAGGAGCAATGCTTGGCTTGAAGGTATGTAATGAAATATATAAGCTTTTGGATGTATACTTCTTTACAGATTTATCAGAAAAGCAAAAAATATTATTACTCTTTCTACCTATACTAATTTAGTGAATTTTCTTTCCATTTTCAAGAATTCCCAAATATTGGCCCTCATTATCTATTTCTTATTTTCCAAATGTCATTTAAGAAGTTGCCATTGGTCTACAATAAAACTCAAATATATAATTTTGGCAATTATAAAAAGTTATATACTTTATTCCTAAATATAGTGTTCAAGCTTATTTTACCTATACAGTGTTATTGAATTGCTAAATATGTAGACTTGAGAAATGTAATATTTGTGTCATATAGGAATATAATTTTTGTTAGTGTAACAAAATATGTGTGTCTATTTCTGTGTGTGTGTGTGTACATGAGAGAGAATACTGTTTGAAGACTGGAACTGAAAAATACTTATGTTAAGAGATTTAATATAAATATTAATTTATACTTCACTGTAAAATACCAAACAATTTATTTGGTAATTATACCAAGTAGAGTTTTGTTTGCTTGGTGTTTGTTTGTTTGGTGAATTAAAAATGGAATGAAAAAGGAGGAAGTATTTTTGAGTTAAACCATTGCTATAGAAATTTTCTTTGAGAGATACTAGAAAATTTTGGGTGTAAGTGGAATTGGGCAACTTACAATTTATTGGGTGACTGATACGTGGCTGGCACTCATCTGAGCATTTTACATCCTTCATTTTGTTTAACACTCACAACAGATAAAAAATAAGTTTAGAGAATTGTTGTAACTTGCCCGTGGTCACAAAACGGTAATGAAGGTGGGATTTAAACATAGATCTCCCCAGTATAGAATGAGAGCAGTGTAGTATGGAAGTTAGGAAGTCTGGCTTGATTTCTAGTTACAGCAATTACTAGGTACATACCATTGGTCAGCTAAAGTTCTTTTAGCTTAAGACTCCTCATCTGTACAATGGAGATAATGCTTACTGAATTGTTATAAGCAGGTTAAATAAAGCAATTATAAATATTCAGTCCATGTGCAGTGCCTGACACATTATACGGTTTCAGTAATAATTATAGTCAGTAATATTAATATTAAATTTTATCAAGTAAAAAAAAAGATGTTTTTAAAAATTAACATAGGGATATAAATCCAGAATACCTATATATTTAATTTTTAGAATAAATTTTGGAATAATTAGTATTAGCTGAACTGCACCTGAGTTTAATTCATGGCAGTTTGGGAATAAATACATGGAATAAGACTAATAAATGGCTTTTTAATTTGGATATCTTTCACTCAATTTATAAGAGGAAAAGAACTATTTTAGTCAATGAAGTTAGTTACTATTGTTTGCTTAGCTTGCTATAAAGCAGATATATTGACTGAATGGCAGTTGATGACAATCAAAACATTAATTTTGTAAGAGGCTACTCTTACAGGTATGACTATGGTTTCATAGCATTATTGGTAATGTTTGTTTTTTTCTGAAGGATATACAGGGAGGGCAGAGTAAGTTCACAGTTGTGAGTACATAAAACACAAGAGTTTACTCTTGTATTATTATTTATCAATTATTGTATTATTTCACATTGGACAACTGTAAACCGACTTTTGCCTCAACCTGTACATTAATTGAAACATAAAATTAAAAAAAACTGACATGCAAATGGTCAGAAGTTTGCATTAATTCTGACATAATTAAGTAACTTTTGTAATTTTCTCAGAAGAAATATATTATCATCATGCACATTATCAATATGCCTAAAAGATTACTAATGAAATTTTTGTAGAATATCATAATAGTGAAAGTAACAAGTATTTATATTATTGTGAAATTTGAAATCTAACTAAATATGTTAATTACAGAGTACTGAAATAGCATGTTTTAAGGAATGACAGAAGTTAATAATTCTGTAATAAAGGAATTACAAATTATTGTTTCTAAGGCATGCAACATTTTCAAAAAATATTGGATTAAAATGTAAAACATTTGGAATATGTAAAAAGCTTACTATTGGGACATATGCTCAGTTCCTAATAACAACACTATGATACTTAAAAATATTTTTAGTATAGTAAATTATAGTTTCTAAAGCTGTAAGTTATAGTTATTTTTCACTTGAATCTTCAACCAGGTTCATTAGAACAATATGTCTCTTAAAACCTTCCTCTTTTAAACAGGTTGTAGGAGGTAAGATGACTGAATCAGGTCGGCTCTGTGCATTTATTACCAAAGTAAAAAAAGGAAGTTTAGCTGATACTGTAGGACATCTTAGACCAGGTAGGTTTCTATCTTTGGTTATTTATATTTAAACTCTTAAACTCAAGTAGTTATGA